>NC_070604.1:13258020-13559400 GCF_027172205.1 Podarcis raffonei | reverse complement strand
AAACCATATACAAATCAACATTTTCATTCAACACCTGTAATTCTAATTCACTCACACATATACCACACAGGGAAAAATTAGTCTTGCAGTCTTTCTAAGTCTTGGCACTGGAGCTCAGTGCTTGGAGCCAGAAGGTTTTATGAGAATAAAGAAACATAGCTACTGACAACAATTGCATTCATTTCAGAAGAAACGATGTACAGGCAAAGCAGCTCAGCAACAACTATGCTTCATTATCCTGGTGAACAAAAGCATTATACCAGGACATGGAAGACATTGGTTCAAATCACACATCTGCTGAACATTGTTTTCCCCAAACATGGTGATAGGAGTGAGCCAGCAGTAAATTACAAATGAGCAAGTTGTAGTTAAGTATTGGCAAAAACAGCATCTGCATAGGAGTGCCTAATGAGCATAGGAACTCATCTCTGCCAGGTCTTGTCCCTATGAAGCAATTGCTGAGACTTAAGGCCCCCACCTCCCCATAGCTGCCTAAGTCCCCTCCTCTACTGGATTTCCCCCAAGCAACCTGAGACTATACCTGTGTGAAGCTAGCTTCTTCTCTACACTCTTCATACCTCTCCTGGTTCTGGGAGACTAGAGGGGAGCAGAGCTTGTCGCAGCAGGCGGGGGAGACACCTGTGCGACACACCAGCCAGACTTAGCTCTGCCTCCTCTCCTGCTTCTGATTCTGGACTTCTCTCTGCCGCAGACTCCTTCCACTCACTAAGCCCTGTTACCTCTTCAGTTTCATACACTTCACCCCAATCTTCTCCCTCTGACCACTCATTGTTGTCCCACCACCAATCCCCTGGCTCTGAACCTTCTTTCCTGGGGGGGGGGTGTCCCCAGCTGGTTCCTCCCACTATTCCTCTGTAGCCAACCAGCCTGTGACACATAGGCACAATAGATGTTTTCCAAGCAAGTCAAAACATTTATTGGTGTTCAGTAAACAGTGAGCTTTTGAAAGAGAACTGCAGATATAATGGGGGAGTCCAGTTTACTCATGGGGATTAGAACATGAGCTTCTACCTCCAGAGAGCAAATCCCTAACTAGTTTCCTGTAGTTTCAATCTAGTACAGTGGAAGCTCAGGTTACGTACCGTCCTCCTTATGAACGCTTTGGGTAACGAGCTCCGTTAACCTGGAAGTAGAATCATAGAATCATAGAATCATAGAGTTGGAAGAGACCACAAGGGCCATCGAGTCCAACCCCCTGCCAAGCAGGAAACACCATCAGAGCACTCCTGACATATGGTTGTCAAGCCTCTGCTTAAAGACCTCCAAAGAAGGAGACCCCACCACACTCCTTGGCAGCAAATTCCACTGTCGAACAGCTCTTACTGTCAGGAAGTTCTTCCTAATGTTTAGGTGGAATCTTCTTTCTTGTAGTTTGGATCCACTGCTCCGTGTCCGCTTCTCTGGAGCAGCAGAAAACAACCTTTCTCCCTCCTCTATGTGACATCCTTTTATATATGTGAACATGGCTATCATATCACCCCTTAGCCTCCTCTTCTCCAGGCTAAACATGCCCAGCTCCTTTAGCCGTTCCTCATAAGGCATCGTTTCCAGGCCTTTGACCATTTTGGTTGCCCTCCTCTGGACACGTTCCAGTTTGTCACTGTCCTTCTTGAACTGTGGTGCCCAGAACTGGACACAGTACTCCAGGTGAGGTCTGACCAGAGCAGAATACAGTGGCACTATTACTTCCCTTGATCTAAATGCTATACTCCTATTGATGCAGCCCAGTATTGCATTGGCTTTTTTAGCTGCCGCGTCACACTGTTGGCTCATGTCAAGTTTGTGGTCAACCAAGACTCCTAGATCCTTTTCACATGTAGTGCTCTCAAGCCATGTGTCACCCATCTTGTATTTGTGCCTCTCATTTTTTTTGCCCAAGTGCAATACTTTACATTTCTCCCTGTTAAAATTCATCTTGTTTGTTTTGGCCCAGTTCTCTAATCTGTCAAGGTCGTTTTGAAGTGTGATCCTGTCCTCTGTCCTCTGGAGTAGATGCTCCTGGTAGCAAAATTTGACCTGGGATGCGAGCGGAAGTCATGCGCTGGTGGCGCGGCAGCAGCAGCAGGCCCCATTAGTGAAAGCGTGCCTCAGGTTAAGAACAGTTTCGGGTTAAGAAAGGACCTCCAGAATGAATTAAGTTCATAACTGGAGGTACCACTATATAACCACATCAATAGCTTTTTTTACTTCTGGTCAAGCCTGGTGATCTGCCACAATTTCCCCCTCCTTAGGCCAATGTAGTCCAAGAGCCTTGACTATGGTACCCAATTAGTTATGGTGTTTGGGTAGAGCACATTATCTAGAATTGCCATGTTTTGAAGAGCAAAAAAGAGGGCATATTTGCCGACTTCTACTTTTAACTACGGATCGCTATGATGACATGGGTGGCACTGTGGGTTAAACCACAGAGCCTAGGACTTGCCGATCAGAAGGCGGCGGTTCAAATCCCCGCGACGGGGTGAGCTCCCGTTGCTCTGTCCCAGCTCCTGCCAACCTAGCAGTTCGAAAGCACATCAAAGTGCAAGTAGATAAATAGGTACCGCTCCGGCGGGAAGCTAAACGGCGTTTCCGTGCGCTGCTCTGGTTCGCCAGAAGCGGCTTAGTCATGCTGGCCACATGACCCAGAAGCTGTATGCCGGGGTATAAATAAAATTTATTATTATTATCATTATTATTATACATTGCAGCCCATTCATGGGGTCTTCCAAAAACGACTTCCTTGTTTCTAAACCTTTTGCTGCATCTGCTGGCCTGGTCATGTGTAAGTTCTTAACACTACAGCTGCCAATTCATCAACAAACCTCTTGGCTTGTTCTTGTGCCTTTAATAGCTAGATAATCTTCATAAATCAGCAGGTGAAGATTTTCAGATGACTAGGTTACATTACCACTTGCTGATTCAGTTGAGCATGACAAAATGCTGTAAAAAAATGGTAACAACTTCACACTGGTAACGCTTCCTTACTCTGTACAGCTCACATTCACTAGCACATTATGTAGGATAATATGTGTCACAGACCCATGTAAGGATGAATAGATTTCCTTTTGGTGTGCAAAAAAGCATTTCCTGAGAATAAAGAGGACAGCAATGGATGTAAGAGCATGCTTCTTAAACTGGGAACATTTGATTCCATTATGTTTGTCTCCAGTCTTGGGAGTTGTCTTTGATGTAATCTCTTTTTGTTTTGGATTTGTTGTAGGGTTGCAATTGGCTCTTCCCAAAATCTGCTTCTACACTGTAAGTCTAGCTTACATATAGAAGGCGTTATTTTTCCCTCAAGCACATCTCTCTTCCACACATTTTTATGTAGATGTAGTTATATGCGTGACAGTTGATGAAAGCGAGCAGACTGCAGTGGTGCAATTCTGTATATTGTATCATCTTGAGAATGGGCAGTTGTCCCTGTGTCCATTTAAGTGTCCATTTAATAATACTGTTTAAAAAAGGATGGAAATCTGCTTCTTGGGGCTATTTGTCATTGGTTACCCCCAACTTTAACAAGAAAATATTTATTGTTTTATAACAAACATTACTTGATTTTGTTTTATGCCATTATACTGATTCTGTCTCAGTTGTGAGAAACTTAAAAACATAAAATTAACAAATCACAATCAATAATCAACCTGAAGCCATGTTAAGGAGAAAATCCCAGTCCCTGACTCAGAGGTAATGTGAAGTCAAAGCTTCCAGGTTTCTTTATCCTGCTCATGACAGGGGTGGAGTAAAGCTGCCTGTTCGTGATAAACTATGATAAGCTTGGAAGTCTGGTTCATTGTTGTATGTTAACACAGCTGCTAGTAATGAATAGATCTAATTTTAATCCTTATAGTATTAAAATTACTGTTGTAAAATTCTAATTCTCTGCTATACACTATGGGGTTTTTTTCTTCAGTGTGTGGTGCTACTGGTGTGTAAGTTAAGATATTTTCATTTTCTTACAGAAGAAAACACCCAGGAAACTTTGCTGGAGAAGAAAAATCTGAGTGAGAAAGTCTCCCTCTACAGAGGTGATATCACGGTGCTTGAGATTGATGCCATAGTTAATGCTGGTAAGTGCTAAATGTTAAAAAGTTAAATATGACCTATGAAATAGAAGTGTCCAGGAAAATATATCTGCATAATCTTTGGGGTGTAGGAGGCCAAAATATGCAGAACTGCATGTATTTGGTGCTGTGCAGGAATCAAAGCGCTGTTGCATTGGGTGGGAATGAAACCTGGGCCTCCCACATGCCATGCATGAATTCTACTACTGAACCACCAATGATTTTTTCTATCAATATTCTGAAGAGGGCTTATGTATGAATCTTTTGCTTTGTAATAAATGCTTTATAATAATCCTAATAATTACATTTGGCCTGAAACATGAAGCAAGGGTTTATTGGTTTACTGCATCAACAGAGCCTCTAGAAATTTACTAGTCTGATCTTTAATGACAGTTGAGATTCTCAGGGTACTAAATTCTATCACCAATACAGTATTGGGTGGGTTTGGTAGAATCACAGAGTACATCATCCCTGCAGAAGCATCAAGAAAATGATGGTGTCAGTTTCTGTGATGCCTTGCAAATCATATCTGTTTGAAGCTGTTAATGTAATGTTAATGTAGTGTACATCTCTTATGATTGATTCTCTTCACATTATTTGCAACGGAAGTTAAATTTTGTATATGGGGATGGTGTGAGGGTCATAGGATGATGCTGGATAAATAAGGCCTTTTAAATGAGATTTCATTTTGCTGCTTGCATGTACAAGCTGGTCCAAAGCCAACAGGAGAATTGAAATCGCTTCAACTTTGTTTTCTTGCATCTTCACAGTGGTTCAGTAAGGATGTAATATTGCATTGCTTTCTTCCCTCACTTCCCTTTTGCATGAGCATTCCTCCCCCACCCTCATTTTCGGGCCTAGTCTTAGCCTGATTTCCCCACTACTTCATAAGTACCTGGGGCGCACAGGGCAATTCTATACCTCCCTGTTGCTCTCAGATAACAATCCTGCTACAACATACAATAGTGCTAGATTCTGCAGCAGCGCTCAAAATTTGTCGGAGGATGACCTGTGCCATAAACTAGATTTAATGAACATATCAGAGTGCTCTATAAATTAATAGTTAAAGTCTTTTACATATCAACCTTTTATGCTCTTCCACACCTGTCCAATGTTCCTATCCCTTCTTTTAGCTTCTTTTAGCTTCTTTTAAATTCTTAGACTTTTATATTCACCTTCTGTTTTAATATCTTTTAGCTTTTCAGATTTTAAATGATTCCATCCCACCCTTTTATGCTGGTCTATAACCGTAATAAAGATTTGTTGTTGTTGTTGTCAATCCTAGTGCTGACTTTGGAGTAACTCTGGTCAGTATGTACCGGTAGTTTGGCCCTACTTCATAGTAACTGAAAATGGTCATCCGATGTAGCACTAAAAAGAGTGAAACAAAGGAAAAGAGAATGCTGTGGGGAAAGAAGCAAATTGGGGATGAGGACAATAATGATTTTGTAGGGTCCCTATTGCTTTGCCAAAAGCTTGCTTTTGCTAATTGATAAAAATAACAACAGTTCTTGTTCTGCTGTAAATTTCCTCTGCTCATCATTTCTTCCCTTGAATATTCTGAGTATAGGCAGTGATCATTTTGCATACGTTCAATTGGTGTCGAACCACCAACAGGCTGGTCGTTTTGGACCAGGAACAGGGTGGAACGGAGTGGGGCAGTTGCTAAATTATATCACTGTACTAGAACATCCTTTTATTTAATCACTCATCTGGTGGGCATAGGTGACAAGGAGTTGCATGTGGGAGAGTAAAGGAGCCAAGGAGGGCTGTAGTGTTGTCTGTTCTCTGTACCTAGCAAGTAGGCTGCCAGATGAGGGAAGCCACCTTTCTTTACACTTCATGTAAAAGTGCAGCATGCCATAGCAGGAACGACAAAACTCTCGAGAAGGTTGGCTTCAGGTTTGAAGTAGCCCTGGCAAAGTGCTCTCTGATGGGCCCCCTCCCTGGTTGATGGCGCTACTGAGCTTACCTGGCAGTGGAGGTAGGCAATAGCAGAGCTTGGTACTGTGTACTACTGTCTTAATTTCTCACAATCCTCCAGCATGGTGCATGGAATATCAAAATGCTTGCTAAATCCAGCCATGTGCTGCTGCTTGGAATGTCTAGCAAGAAAAATAAAATAGAGGAGGGTGTAGGGCAGGTATCAGCAGTAGATCTTGCCAATGTGCTGAGTCCCCCTTGGCAGGTGCTCCAGGATGCCTGCTGCTGATGTTGGCCCTGGCTCTCCACCCCTCCTCTGCCAGCACTCAGAAAGCAGAAAATGTTTGTGACAGACTAATAGCCTTTGTGGACATAATTGTAAGGCTCTGCTACAAAGTATTCCTTGCTCTGTAATCTGCCCTTGAGTATCAGAATAAGGTAGTATCAAACTGATGAAATTTATAAATACAGTGGACGCTCGGGTTGCGAACATGATCCATGCGGGATACATGTCTGCAACCTGCAGTGGCGTGTCTGCGCATGCGTGGTTTGCGATTCGGTGCTTCTGCGCAAAGCATGATTCAGTGTCTCTGCGCATGCACGACCGCCGAAACCTGGAAGTAACCCGTTCCGGTACGTCCTGGTTTCGGGGGTCCGCAACCCGAAAAAACGCAACCTGAAGCATCTGTAACCCGAGGTATGACTGTGCCATGCTAGAACTAATGTTTCTCTTGTACTTCCCTTAATGGAAGTTCATGCCTAAAAACAGGAATAACATTTTCCCTACCATGTTTATTTATACCTGTCTAAACTTTCTCAACTTTGGGGTGGACATCAGTAATTTAGTCCTGCTTCCTTACTAGCTTCTGTGTTGGTGTCATTTAACTGAGACAATAAAGATAAATTGCTATGGTTAGGCAACAGAGTTTGCAAGAAATGAGGCTTTGTGGCTGGTAAATCTGTTGAAAAGTATAATGTAGCTTTTAATTTACTTAACTGATGGTGATTCATTTCTCATGTAGAATTAAGAACAGATTAGTTACTGGTACAGGATTTTAAGAATGCTGCCAGAAACACATTTGAAGCAACTATCATATCATTTTGCAGTACCTACTGAATACAAGATCTATATCTATTCTATATGGCAAAATGTGTTCTCTACATCTCATGTGAAAAAATAATTCCAGTTGCTCTTTGTAAAGATCACTTATAGAAAAGAAAAAGGTTTAGGAAACACTGCCATCTTAAAAGCATAGTGTCAACTTATTGTTTTAAACTACATAGAGCATGAAGTTTTACTGCTTGACTCTTCCCACTGCTTCTGTTGACCTTCAGGGACTTTCTGGTTTGCTTAGCTGCATCTTAATTTTATGAAGCATCTCATGCCTTGTCAAGCCAAAAATTAAACTTCAAGGTAGAGGTAGGGTATTTATATGTTGGAATTGTGAACTGAATATATTAGCCATGAATTATGTTTAAATGAACGTGTTAGTATAGTCTGTTGACTAACTGAGCCCCACCGCCCCACATGAACAGCTTGTTAATGCATAATCAGTCACTGAGGTTGCCATGAATCTGTAGCTTAATGAACAGGTGAGGGGAGAGGAGGAATTTAAATCTGAAATTGATCTGACAGCCCATCGCTGATTGCTAATCCATTTCATTTGGCAACTTAATTTATCACACAGCTAAAATTTTCTTCTTGTGGCTTTCTGGGAGGAATTAATTCAGAAGCATGCCCAATAATATTGGGTTCAGCCAGCCTATTTGTATTTTGCAGCAGTGCTGAAGACTGGAAGACTGTGTGGGTGGGATGGAGAAAGCTGCTATGAATAAGCTTTAATTTTGACTTGCTATTAGCAGAGAACAGAACGGTGTGTTATGATTTTGTTCTTGAGCACATCATTTCACATATGGAGGATATAACTGAAAAATTGCATCTTTTCTTGAGAAGGTGAGGCTTTCCTGGGCCCTTTAAAGTTGAAGCATTGGTTTATTGTTGGCTGGTGGCTCCTAAAAGGGTATATATAGGGTGCTACAAGTTCCAGCCACCTAAACAGAGGAAGATATCCAGCAAAACCATATGCAGGGGGTAGGTCCATTAGTTTACCTTCATCCAGAGTGAGGTATTATACACTAATTTAGACTGAAGCCAAAACTGAATTGAGCTAATTTGGGGCAAACCAGGACTTTGTCAGAGTTGGGTGGAGACAGCCCCTGCTTAGGCCTCCTGGAGCAATCCAGAGCTGCCAGGGGCAGGTGTCAGGCAGAAAGGAAGAGCTGTATGCCTGTTTCCAGCATGCACACAGTCTAACTGATCAGGATTGAACCTTCTACTCATCAGCTGGTCAGTGTGGGGTGCAGTTCTGCTGGCTGTAGGGGCCTGCTTTAGCAGCATGTTCTCTGCAGGGTACATGCTGGAGAAACAGACTGTAGCAGGATTGCATCTTCAGATCTACTAGGATTCAGTCTTGCAGGCTGCAGGGATCAGCTTTGTCAGTGTGTTTGTCAGGGATGGGCCACACGTTTAATTGGGGTTTCTTAAATGCTTGTCCCACCGTTGAATCGATTTAGGGTGTCAGATTCAGGTCAATGGCCCGCTGGAAGTATCCATTATTTGGTGAACCCCACTTCTTCTCCTGACCTCTAAATGCCAAGTCTCTTTCACTTAAAATTTTAAAAACATCTACAACTCTTTTCACTACTTCAAAATAGTACTGTATGGTTTATCTCATCTGTTCTTCAAGTTGCTTATCCGCTGTATTTTTATTTGATTTCCTTGTTATCCAAAACAACATCACACTCTTATGCTCTATGCTATCTCCATGATTCGCCAAAGTTCTGAGTATATTCATCCAGTCAGAAAACCCACTTGTTATAAGTGATGTAAGTGAAAGGCGTTTACAAACAAAACAGTACATACAGCCTTTGCTCTTTGAGTAAATCAAACAGGATCTCATTGCAGTCTGGCCATTTTAAAATCTTTTTTC
The DNA here is from genome assembly GCF_027172205.1 of Podarcis raffonei. Lineage (NCBI taxonomy): Eukaryota > Metazoa > Chordata > Lepidosauria > Squamata > Lacertidae > Podarcis > Podarcis raffonei. The sequence continues at coordinate 13,550,423 of NC_070604.1, read as the reverse complement.
CAAAATACTTGTTTGAGAAATTTATTTTTTGCTCCTTGTAAACCTTGCTTAAATTGGTATATACATCTTTCTTTCTTTTTTTTTTGCAAAAAACCCCCCATGTTCTGTATGAAATCAACGGTTATGGGCCAGTGTCCAAGGTCACTATATTCTTTGAAATCCCTGAATTTGCTTCTTGTTCATGTTTCTGCTTAGTCTCTGTTCTGCAGTACTTTCATGTTGACCACTGTGATTATCATCTGTATCAAAAGTGTTAGCAGTGGGTTGAATATTGCTAGAAAGAGCTCTCACAGTATGTGCAATCTCACAGGCTTCAGTGGTGCTTGCTTGGCTTATTTCAACTGTAGATGTTTGTGTTTTGGTATCCACTTAAGTACTTTTGTGATCTCATTGTTATTCCTCTAGGGTCTTGATCTCTGTTAAAAATGGGGGGGGGGTACATTAGCCACAGCAGAACAAATTACCTTGATGTTCCACCTTTCCAACATCTGTGCTACTGAGTCTCAAACTTTGGGATTGTTGAAATATATCCAACAAAAAATTAGCTTGAACTCAAGTTGGGTCTACTAGACCCGTTGTTTTTTTTAAAGCAGGCCCCTCCTCTGGGGCCCCTCCAGGATCATGGATCCTCAAGCTTAAGCGTGGTGTAGTGGTTAAGAGTGGTGGACTCATAATCTGGTGAACTGGGTTCGCTTCCCCGCTTCTCCACATGTAGCTGCTGGGTGATCTTGGGCTAGTCACACTTCTCTGAAGTCTCTCAGCCTCACTCACCTCACAGAGTGTTTGTTGTGGGGGAGGAAGGGAAAGGAGATTGTTAGCCGTTTTGAGACTCCTTAAGGGGGAGTGAAAGGCGGGATATCAAGTCCAAACTCTTCTTCTTCTCTTCTTCTTAAGCTTCCTTAGTTTCATAGTAGATCCATCCCTGGTACAAGTATTTCAGATTGCCATCATTGTGCATCTTTACAGATGAGAAAAATAATAGTTGGGCTTTCATAAATGTAACATGTTTGTCACTGGGAACAGAGGTGTAGCTAGGGGGGATCGGGGGGCACTGGGCGCCATACTGCAGGGGGCGTCACTTACTGTGCCTGAGCCGCACGTCTCTTCTGGGAATGACGCGGTGGCTCAGACACCTGCAGCCACTGCACTGGTTTTTTGAGCAGCGTGGAGCCTGCAGGGAATCCGCCCACCACCTCGCCCTCAGCTGTAGAGCGGCTGAGGGGGAGGTGGCAGGCGGATACAAGCCCCACAATGCCATTTCGGGCAGTGTGGAGCTTGCATGCAGTCCGGCTGCCGCCTCACCCTCACCTATCATGCTAAATATGGATTCAATTTAGCTAAAATTCTGTGTGTGGCAGAACACTTTTATTAATTGAGTAGTTGGAAATTGTGACTTGAAAGTGTTTGTTTTCTGACTGATTGTAGAATTGTTTAAAAATAAGAAATGTGGTGATTACAGCATCCAGTCTTTAAGGTAGCTGTTCTGTTTGCTTTTTGCTTATTGTTTTGTGTTTATTTCATGATTCATGGATCATCTTATGCTGAAGCAAGAAAAATGCTGTGTTAATTGTATCAATTAAGATAATGGATAATAAAATGTAGTGAAACATAAAGCCAATCATCCAAATAATGTAACTTATTGCTTTGCACTAATTGAATTTGACTGTATTTATTTCCTGTTTCCAGAGATGCAGCATATTCAGGAAATTGTTTGGCACTATGGCCCATACAGAGACTTTTAAGCTTCAAGTCATATAATTAGATAAGCTAAGTATTCAGCCTTGTATTTTGCTAGCCTGTCATGGCATTTTTCTTAAGTGTTTAACATTTGACTTAAAAAGACTTTGGAGACTATAGATAAAGTTTTCCAAATAATGGGCATGGAGCCTTTTGAATAACGTAACGTTAAATAGCAGAAATACTAGACACTATCCCCATTCAACTGTACATTTCCCACTGTGCTAAATCACAGTTTAACAAGCCAAGAAGGGTGAGTGGAACCATTCCCCTTCCTCTTGCTCCCTCCTGTTGGGTGCCCTCTTTGTTTTTAGTTAGTAAACTGGCATTAACTGATCACCCCATTTTGGTTGTTGATAGGGGAACTGCTATTTAAGATAAGAGTACAGAAGGTAAGATTGAAGTAGGGAGTGAATGGTCCCAGCAGTCATTCCTGGTTTGCTAAACTAAACTGGCTTGAGAAACTATAGTCCATCCAGTGCAATATTGACTCTGATTGGAAATAAGTCTCGGAAGCAGAGATCTTTCTTACATGAGAGCCATTTTAACTGAGGATCCTGGAGATTAAATCTAGGGCTCTTTTCTGGTAAAACATGTGCTCTGCCTCTGAATCTTAATTTTCCAGTGTTTTCTCTCATACATTTGTGCATCGATCTATAAGAGCCAGCTCATGGTATTCGAACTTGGGTGGAATGAAGCACATCTTACTATCTCAGGGCAACTACATGTTTCGTTGGAATAATGGGGTACTGAACTCTTGTGTGTGTGCTGTAATTCAGATATGCACTTCATAGAATATTTGTTGGACTCGAGGAGAGGGTGCCCAACCCTTCCCACTAATTCTCTCATGCAAATGACTCCCTTGCCGTTCTAATTTTTATCTCAGATTGGCCCTGAAACCAGAAGTCATCCCAGTGTAGTGGGGTATCTTTGGGGAGCATTGGACTAAAGAAAAGTACCTCTTGCACCTACCCATTAAGCCTGTCTTGTAAGTTACTCCAATCACAAATACAGTTTTGAAGGTTATGGTTTGCTAATAACTGCATCTAGTTCTGCATTCAGGTTATGTGGAATAAATTTTAAGAGTTTTGACTGACATTAAATACTGGATGGAAACAATGAATTGTATCTGAATGTGCTTTATATAGAATGCTAAGTACATATGAACATTACTTAAGCTTTTGCTTGTACAGTACTAACCATTTCCTGAATTGGTGTATATAAATGCAAGGATTGGTCAGGTAATTAGAACTCTTATATTTTCTACCTGTTCAAATGCTGAAATGTTGTGGCAAGCGGCATAGTGCTGTCACTAGGGTGTGCTGTGATTCCATGAATCAGTCTGCCTTTCATAATCAAGATAGCTGCAAATGAATTTTTCGTCTGCTTTTGGTGCTGCTTCACGGCCATGAATTTTTCAGCACGTTGCTTCACTATCACCTGGGCAACTGACTGAGTTCCCATGTTATTTTCTTTGTGTGTTACAGCATGTTTCCCTGCTCTTCAGTGTACTCATGTGAATGAATGAAAATCTCAGGCTTGTTAGCATAGTATCCAAAAGTCTCAGAAGAGGGCCATGGTACAATGCAGCGATCACGTCTTTTATTTCTTCAAACAACAGTGGCTGCCAAATGGGTGGTTTTAAAAATTAGAGATCACTGGTCTTTAAAGCAGTTTGCTGCTGTAGAGTAGCTAGGGCAGTACTGATCTCACTAGTAGTGTAACTGATCTCCATCATGTAACTAGCATTTGGGTGAGGGGGGGAAAATAGTAAACTATAGATTATGCCATTCTCTACCTTGTTGCTGCTCATCTTTTAGTAAGGTGGAGAAGGAAATATATATACATACACAGAGTAAACCCCCAATTTATGCTAGAGTTACTTTCCGGGGATTACACCTAAAGCTAAAATTGTGTTATAGTTAAGGCCAGTTGGGCTCAATGGCGGGTGGGATTGCTAATCCTGCCCACCCCTTTCCACCTCCTTTTTATTTATTTTTTGCCAAGTACTGTACATGAAACTGAATACACACAAGTTAAATGCACACAACTTGCAGGCTTGTTATGTTGACAGTGCATGAACTTTTTAGTATCATGAATATTACTGTTCTCTATTTTTGTATTTTTAATGTTTGTAAGATTCTGTAAAGAGCAGTGAATACATTTAATAATAATGATAACGGTAATAAATAAGTTTGTTGGAAGCTTACTCGGGACCAAATAAGCTATGTGCTTAAATAAATAGCTGTCCCTACCTGTGACTACAAGGTTTCATCCTGACTCCATTCCTTGTTCTTCCCTGGATGGGGGATTTTTGAAACCAAAAGTTACAAAGCTAAATATGTGAACTGCCTTGGGAAGAACATCTCACAGGGGGCCACCACTGAAACGGCATGTTCTTTTATTGCCACCTTTCTCACAGCCCTTGGACAAGGCACATAGATAAGTGCCTCAGATTATGATCGTACAGCCCAAGTTGATTAATGAATCTTTTTATTTAATTTCATTTTCTAACTGTGTGGGATTTTTCTTTTTAGTTATTTTCATGAACTTGCTTTCAGCCTTTTTGCATTACAGAATTAATTGCACTCCCCCTGCCCCAGTCATATGAAGCTTAAAGAACTAGAATGAACTTTCTAGGATGTACTGAACTATTTGCTTCCTTTGAACTACAAGCCATGTGAAAATTGCTTTAAAAACCCTAGGAAGGGATTTGCATTTAGTGCTTTTCTCTTGAATGAGACATAATAAAGCAGAGGTCTTGACTAGCCTCAAAAATCTTAGGTAATGAGCCTGCATAAAAGTACCAAGTTGTTCCGATGATTTGGCTAAATTTCAATCCATATAATTAACTGAAACAACACTTGTTATTATGTCTTCTTTTTTGCCCAACATTTTGTCGGTCTTGTGTCTGAAACTGTAGGTCAATCTCAGAATGTTTATTGGACTGAATGAAGGTTTGCCAAAATTTAGGGAGGGAGATGTTAATTGGAGATAACACATGAAATGGCCTGTGTCCAGATTGGTTCAGGTAATGCTGCATTCTGTTGGTTCCAGTAATGCTGTTTATATAAGAAATTATTTGACCAAAAAACATAATCTGCATTGTGTTTCATTTTTCAAAAAATATTGTAATCCTAATAAAGTCATTCTATTACCTTCCAGGGAATTTTACCCCTTATAATTAATACTGGAAGGGCCCATTCTTTCCAAAAGTAGAATAGGTTACATATGACATAATTTGTTTGTGAATATTCTGCTATAAATTCTCATCACCATTTTTCACCTTTGTGTGAGCTTTGAAATCTTCCTTCCTTCCTTCCTTCCTTCCTTCCTTCCTTCCTTCCTTCCTTCTACCGTGGGCCAATTCAGACATTATTCCATTCACACACATCTGCCAACTTCCCCATGTGAGTTCAATAGTCAATGTTATTGAAGTTCTCACATCTAAATAATGATGGGACCCTGTGGTCCAGATATTACTTGCCCAGGCACCATGAAAGAAAACAAGGAAGAAGCACACAAATCCATGCAGATTATGGACTCCCATAAGAATTATTTGAAGCTGGAACTGACAATGTGCTACTTTAAACCTTGTAAATAGTTACAGGAGTGGAAGTGATTAGTTTGTAAGACAGCAAAAATGAGCAATGACCACTTTTCCTTGACAGCAAAAGGAAGGTAATGTTAAAAAAGTGAAGTAAGTTAAAAATGTTCCCCTGCATTTCAGAATAAAGGAATGCAGGCTATCAGGTGCTGAAATACAACCTCCAGTACAATTAATTGTAGATAAGATGCCTGCAATATTAATATAGCAAAGGTATAGGTATATTCATATCATACACAGCAGCCCAGGTTTGTTTCAGTACTGCCGCCTGCTGTAACCTGCAGTTGAGAAGTGATAAAACATTCAAAGACACTGGGCAACTGTAATTTCTGCATCTAACTGATTCCACTACAACTTCTCCTAATGGAAATACAGTGGTACCTTGGTTCTCAAACTTAATCCATTCCAGGGTCCGTTTGACTCCCGAAACAGTTTGAAAACGAAGGTGCAGCTTCCGATTGGCTGCAGCAGCTTCCTGTACTCAGTTGGAAGCTGCAGAAGCCATGTTGGATGTTTGGCTTCCGAAAAACGTTCACAAACCGGAACACTTACTTCCAGCTTTGCGGCATTCGGGAGCCAATTTGTTTGGAACCCAAGGCGTTCAAGTACCAAGGTAGCACTGTATGGTCCAAAATGCATTGCTTTCAAACTGACACAGAAGGGAAACAAGTTAGCTAGCAGATAACTCTTTGGAGTAGTCAATCTGAATGCTTCTTCAGTACCTTCAGCATGCTTAGAAAATGCTCTGTTGTTACAATAGATGGGAATAACCCTTAGTTATTTTATTGATAAATTGTAGATATTTGTAAAACGTCAACTTAGCAATGCTGGATTTACATTTCTTAATGTTAGGAAATTATCTAACTTTTAAGTCTAGCTGTGAATTCTATAGGTGATATAGCTAGAGAAAATGTAATGGTAATTTGTTTTTGCTGTAATTAGTATTCAATTCTTGTTTATAGTTTTATATTTTTAGTTCATGTCTATTTTATACAGTGTCAAATATTTTGCACTGCATCATGTTCTACAGTGATTAATATCTGGAGACCACATTAATCATACTTTCCTTTCTGTCAGGCAGTTCTTCTTTGCTGAGGTGGGATTTTCTGTTGGATAAGGAAAAAGATAATTGCATTGTGCAAAAAATACTTTCTTCACCAGCATTATTTTTCTTCATTGTCTTTAATATTATGGGACTTGGGTGGAGAAAACATGCTTACATGCATTCTATTAAAATAATTATATTGGACTTTTCAGAACAACATCTTACTTAAATATTCCGGGCTTCTATAGCACTTGCTTTCTCTAAAGAAAGTGATGTGTAGGATGCACCTTTGCCCTTGGTGGGAACTGACACCTTTTACACCTTCCTGCCCCCATTTCTCCTTCCACCTGTCACTGCTGGCATTTGGCTATAACTTCTTCATTTTGCTAAACCAGAAGAAGGGGATTAAGACAACGGGGAAGCCTGTGATCACTAGCAGTAATGAATCAACCAGTGGTTTTGCACTGTCAGTGGCATATTACGGTTCCTTAGCATTTTCCTAAATTCCAGGGATGTTCCTAGGATTCAGTTATTGGAAGTAAAAGAAATACCCTAAAAATAAGGGGCAAGCCCCCTCCGTAAATCTTTGGAGTCTGCTGTAGGAACCAGAGGGAGGGAAGGGAATCATGTATGTTCTATGGCAGAACATGTGGTTTGTTGGTGGGAAGCCCCAGGTTTAATCATCAGCATCTCTATACAGTGGTACCTCAGGTTAAGAACTTAATTCGTTCTGGAGGTCCGTTCTTAACCTGAAACTGTTCTTAATCTGAAGCACCACTTTAGCTAATGGGGCCTCCTGCTGCCACCATGCCGCCGGAGCACGATTTCTGTTCTCATCCTGAAGCAAAGTTCTTAACCCGAGGTAATATTTCTGGGTTAGTGGAGTCTGTAACCTGAAGCATCTGTAACCCGAGGTACCACTGTATAGGCTTGGGAAAATAACCATTCCTAAAGCCCTGGAAAGCCACTGCCAGTTAGCACAGACAGTACTGTGCTAGGTGACCCCAGTGGTCTAACTCAGTTTAAGGTGGCTTTCTCTCTGCTATGAAGAATCTCCAATTACTGCATTTAATGAAAGGGCTGGTGCTGTTTTTCATTGCTATTTGTTTTAAACAGATTCTATATATGTATATAGTTTTAATTCTGTTAATGTTTAATTGTTTTTAATGATAGTTTCCCCCTATGTTTTAGCAATTTTTGTTTTTATCTGTAAGATGCCTTGAGTCCCATCAGGGAAATAAAGCACTGCAGGATATCAGGTGCTGAAATACAACCTCCAGTACAATTAATTGTAGATAAGATGGCTGCAATATTAATATAGCACAGGTATATTCATATCATACACAGCAGCCCAGGTTTGTTTCAGTACTGCAGCCTGCTGTAACCTGCAGTTGAGAAGTGATAAAACATTCAAAGACACTGGGCAACTGTAATTTCTGCATCTAACTGATTTCACTACAACTCCTCCTAATGGAAATACAGTGGTACCTTATCATCATCATCATCATCATCTCTCAATGCATTTTGTCTAACTGATAAATAATTTTATTTCTCATTGTAGCGAGTAACCATTGATTCACGTCTTCTTTTTTTAATAAAAAAAATTCTACTAATAACTAAGGCAATAAGTTAATGTAGAAAGTCACCAAAAATATCTTAAAACTCTAGCCCAGTGTATGACCTTTACTTGTTATTGAGTGTTATGATTAAACTAAAAGACAATAGAAGTGCAACTTCAGAGGATTAATGAACTTTAGGCATGCATGGTTCCTAATTTGAAAAATGTAGCTTGTAAGTGTGAAAGGAATTAAAGTATATTGACTTCCTTTAACACCTGGGTTCCATTTCTGACTATCATAAAACATTGCTTAAGTACTTAGATGCTTCATTTGTCCTGAAAAACAGCCAATTTACAACAGACACATATATATGCCAAAAAGAACAGAGGTTTGGGAATGAAACCTATTTCTCCCTCAGTTGAATTTTAGTGTTTCTTGAACCCGAGAAAGAGCAAATAGTTACAGTATCCTAAGTTTTCAGTAACTATGGAAAAGTCATTCCTACAGAATTAAAATTGTTGGTTTGCCAAAATATTGGAAAAGTATACAATTTTAAGTTTGAATTAATGTGTTAGTCAGAAATTTTAAAGCCTCCTCTGCTCAGGAGACCCATGCATCACTAGCTACATTACTGATTTAATGGTTTTGGATGGTGCATTCACAGTTCTTTTCAGAGTTCTGAAGGATCAATATTAACTTATGCTCTGTCATTAGCTGTAGCAAATTTGTAGATAGGGGAATGGTGTGTGACTAATTTTTGAAAAGACAAATGGAAACCAGAGGATAGCACCAATCTGCAATATTAGGTAAAGATGAGAAAATCTATGTACCCTTATAAATTATTATGTTAAGTATTATGTATAAGCAAGGATTACTGTACCCTAGGAAGAGGAAACTGTGACTAGAGCTGCATAGCCAGCAAAGAGAGGCCACACAGATCTGGTCCCATTAAACCATAGTTAATAGAATAATGGTTTAATGTGGATGAGCAATGTGGATGTCCTAGTGCAGACTGCTCAAGTCCCTTTTTCACTTTCCCCCCCATTCCTGCTGTTGCCACGGCCAGGAAGAAAGCAAGCAGAGGCTGGCTTTTGCATATAGTTTGAAGAGAAGCAAATGATGAATGCTGGTTCACACATGACACAAAGATGACTCCTGGTTGTTTCCTCCCTGGCATGGCAACAGCAGGAGGTGTGGGGGGGGGGTAGCAAACGAAGTGGGAACTTTCAAGCAGCACACACCAGCATTCTACTTATTCATGTTAAGCAATAGTTAATTTTAAACTATGGTTTAATGGGACATCCAAATCATGCCAGAGGCTTCCCCACAGCCAATGTGGTGATGACTGCTTAGGGACTGGCCCATCATTGATGGCTTCCTGGAGCAGGACATTGCTGGGACAGACGAAGTATTAAAAAAGTGGAGGCCTAGGCTGCAGTGCAGTTGTGGATGCATCTAGAATGAAACAGTGGAGGAAAGCAGCAGTAAGATCTGGTCTGTACAGATGTTATGTCTGTACAGATGATTGGCTGCGGAAGCCACGTCGGACGTTCAGCTTCCAGAAATAGTTCGCAAACCGGAACAGTCACTTCCGGGTTTGCGGCGTTTGGGAGCCAAAACATTTGGGAACTAAGCTGTTCCAAAACCAAGGTAAGACTGTATTAAATTTCAGATTTATACCTTAGCTGTTGCATCATGCTATTAAAGACAAATATCATCTTACAAAATGAATAAAATTTAATGTTCAGTAGTGTTGATTACTAGCTGATACATCAAGTGATATATTGGATAGAAATGTATTTCTTAATAGCTTGAATATTCTTATTGTATTCCCATGACGGTCATATGAATCTGTCTCAAGTGAGATCCCAATTGCCTTTCTTATTCAAGCAATGGTATCCAGTAATTCCTTGTCTATAACTGAGCACTGCATCACTTCTCTAATAGTGAACTCAGGTGGCAAGCAGTGACAGAAATGGAGCCAAAGTGCAAACACTGAGAGAAACAAGAGGGAAGGATATCTGCATTCTTGGGGGAACCCTGAGGTTTTCAGAGGAACAAATAAACCCTTCCCCAAGCCGCAATGAGCATTGAGCATGCACAGAAGTCATGGAAAGTGGAGTGTGGTAGATGGGGAGTAAAATTGAATATCATGGAGGAGGGCCAGGCTGGTTGGATGCACCCCTGAATAAGAGTGTGTCCGCTAGAAGATTGCAGTGTTCCACAGCATTTTTTTGCAGTTACACTTGTCAATTTTTCTAATTAATTATATTTGAACTACAACTACTATCTTACAATATACCCTTATTTGGTTTTTAATGAGTAGCTTGTTGGTAGTTAATGGTCTATGCAAAAGCAGACATTTTCACAGTCATTTGTATTGGTTAGATATGTGTTATACAGATGCTGCTTTGAGTTCTGTTCAGTATTCAAACAATGGTGTCTGGTCTTTAACCAATTAAAATATCATCAAAAGATATTGTGTATGCTTCTGTTTGAAAAGGATACATTACTGCCAAGTGTGACATATCTGAATTGCCAGATGTGAAAATATGTATAGAGAATATAACTAAAAATGCCAATGAGATAATGACAGCCAGGAAAACCAATATAGTGTGTTTTAGTTTAATTTACTATTTATATATTGGTAAAATTAGTGTGTGTTTTTCATATAATGAGATTGTTTTATTTAATTACAGTATTTTCCCTTTTCTGTTTTGCTTGATGAACTATAATTATTTCTCTTTCTGTTCTAATCTGTTTTTAGTCCAGCAGCTAAAACTATGCATCACTCAGTTAATGTGTTCTTATTGTTTAGCTGCATTTCTTCCCAGTAAGCTACATTTGGATGAACATAGCTTGTTTTATTAAACTGAGAAATGCACTAGCTTTCCCACACACACTTTCAGCCCCTTCATATACGTCTTTGCACAAGGAGTTAAATCAGCTAATTCCTGTTTTCTCTGTATTGGGAAACTATGGGTGGTATTCAGATAAGTTTTGAATACAACCCTGTGGTTTTATTTGAGAAGACACCAGGGTAGTACACCAACTTAAATCATTGATTTAATATATTGGCTTGTTCTGATGTTGGCAATGATAATTTCCTGGTTTGGATGAAAGCGGAAACTGGAGAATTGGGGATTTTCTGTTTGGTTTGCTGCATGCTGTGAAGGCGCCTGCATGGTGGGGGTGGGCAGGCCCATTTATAATTCAACGATGGTTTAAGACAAGGCGTAGCTCATTGCCCAAAATGGTTTGAATTTATTTTAGTGATGCATTTCAGATTTTAGTTTAAACAGGCTAAGGCAACACACATGAATATGCATTCATAATGCCATAAACACATGTATACTCCATAGGCTATTGGTTTTTCATCATGTGGTATGTACAAGCTCACCATACACAATGATTAAAAACATGCTGGGTACCCAGTGGCGTAGGAAGAGGAGTGCGGGGGGAGCGCTACACCGCTGGCAGCGCGATCCCGGTGGGATGCCATCGTGGCTGCCCCGCTGTCCGTGCTGGGTACCACACCCCCGCAGGCGGCGTGCTACGTCCCTGCGGGCAGCACGCACCAGCCCCGCCCCCGCCTGCTCTCTGTCCCCCGGTGCCAGAGCATGAAGCTCCACCACTGTGGGTACCTTGTTTCAAATGATTCTGTTTGGAAGAGCTTCTTATTACTACACTTCTTTATTAGCAATATAGTGGTACCTCGGGTTAAGTACTTAATTCGTTCTGGAGGTCCGTTCTTAACCTGAAACTGTTCTTAACCTGAAGCACCACTTTAGCTAATGGGGGCTCCTGCTGCTGCCGTGCCGTCGGAGCACGATTTCTGTTCTCATCCTAAAGCAAAGTTCTTAACCTGAAGCACTATTTCTGGGTTAGCGGAGTGGAGTCTGTAACCTGAAGCATATGTAACCTGAAGCGTATGTAACCTGAGGTACCACTGTACTATAGGAAACTTTTTTCCCCATTTGATTTTCAAAGATATGGATTTCCCAGTCTTTTATTTACATATTGCCAGTAACAGTGCTATTTTTCTAGAAAAAGAGGTGCTGGGACTCACCATGAACGCCTCCTTTGTTCTCTTATAATGGCAATGGCGCCCACCTGAGAGGTGCTGGAACTGAGTTCTGGTTAGTTCTGGCTGAAAAAGCCTGGTATATATTTTTAAGTTGAAGACTTCAGGTACTTGGTTTAGATCAGATGCAAAACAGATGCACTATTACACATAAATCTCATGCTTATACATTTGAGGTTTAATGGGCTAAGCTAATTACATCATGTCATACCTAACCAAGTAATCAGAAAACACATTTCTCTCCTGTTTTACAAGATGTGCTGTGCTTAGAGTTCTGAAACTTAATGGGCTCATGAAATTGCACTGTGTCACAGTTCAGCAAGAAATCTAAAAACCCCTCTACCTTTTCTACTTTATAAACAATATTACTCTTGGATAGAGTTTTGCATTATTGAGTTGTGTTTGAGTTTTTCTCATAGTCCATATATTTTAAAACAAAGTCCTCTTCACATAGTACACTGATGTTCAGAGATTTTTTTTAAAAAAAGTAATTCTATTGAAAACATTTCATCCTTTAGATTTAGGCAAACACACAAGCCCAGATTCAACTAAACAGTTGCACTAGTGGCACCCTAGCCAATCAGTCCTGCTAGGGCAACAGAGCTTTTGCCCCCCTCCCCCAACGCACCGTGGCCCCACAAATAGAATATGTGTGTGAGAGGAGGAGAGTTGCGATAATTCCATCTGGCAAGATGAAATGCCTACGCTGACAGAATGATCCTAATAGTGTGATGTAGAATTCCTCCCATTATATGCTATGGTGCTATTGAGGAGCTTAAGCACTCAATATAGTCACAAAGTTCATTGGGTAGCTTTGCAAATATCCTCCAGGATTGCTTTGAAGATAAATGAGATGAGAATTGGAAGTGGTTGGTACACTGAAAATTGCTATAGGAATTAAGTACTATGAGCTAGAAGCATAGCACAGTGTAATATGGCATTTCTATCATCTTCATTTCCTCCACCTTTTAAAAAAGCTTGTAGGCCTATTTTAAAATGAGCAAACACCTCTCTCTGGCTGTAGATGCAGCTGACGGAGAGGTTTTGCTGCATTTGTGTTATCTTTGCTTCAGCAACTGTGCCACTATTTTGGATTGCAGCCATAATTCCTATGGTACATTTTATGTTTCAGGTTTGCAAATATGCGGACCTGACAGTACAATTAATGCTAAGAGTTCATGACATAACAGAATATACCTTTAGGTCAAAATATTTTACTGTGCTAGAACCTTCATTTAAGATAGATTTCCTTAAGAGAAGCATTAGATACTTCTCTACTGAAGTGGGTGAGTTGTTGGATGTTGGTAGTAAAATGAAGAAATCTCCTGTCCCATTGTCACTTAGGACCTACTGTAAGCAGTGTATTGCTATAACACATTGCAAAAGTTGAACTAGATGACCCTTTAAGTCCTTTCCAACTCTATAATTCTGTAATAAGCATCTTTAGGATGAAAGTAAGTAGGGCTGTGAATGGACAGGTGGTGGTTTTATGTCCTTTTCAAGATAGGGGTTGCTGTCAATGATCTTTCTTGGCTACAGGGATAGCTTTTGCTAGTGGGGTAGGGGGAGAAGCAATTTCCAGTGATTTCAATGTGCAGCCCCGAGCCTTCTTAAAGCAGCCCTGAAAGATGCCCCCATTTTCTGGATGAGATTTGGAGAGTGGGGGCTGCGAAATGGATCACCAAAAACTGCTTCTGTCCTTGTTTCTCTAATGGAAACATTACTAGCAGCTGAATGATACTGTTGGAAGCAGCCTAAGATCAGCGTATTCTTTTGCCAGGGATTGCAAAAAAAATGGTATCCTTGCAAAAATGGTATCATATTTAGCATGTCCTTCTCCCCCATGCTGTTTTCATACTTTTAGATGGCTGGTTTGTGTCAGCTTACTCAAATGACAAGACACATAGTACTTGATGCTACATATAAAACTGCTTGACAGTTTTGCTTTATGAATTATAGTGCAATGGTTATTATAGTGAATGTGGTTTAAAATGAGTTGAAGTAATAGAAAGGTGCAAACAGCTGCATTTTTTAAAAGAGTAATGCTGAAAGAGAAAGTGAGAAGTGTGTATGTTTTAGATAGAGTTCAGCTAATTGATGCCTTAAAACAAATGTTTGACTTTGTATTGATGCTGTTCTCCATCAAAGAATTCTACCATGCTCTGTATTCTCATAGTGATATAAGGAATCCACATAACCTACTGTGAAATATCTTCTTTACTTTAAAGGGCAACACAAGTGCATTTAAAACTCTGTCCAAACCACTGAAACGTGAAGAACATAACTTGTAACAGATCGTATCAAGTTGTATTAGATGTACCTGACTTGCCATTTTATGTTAAGAAACACATTGATCTACCTCTGAAGCGCTGGTAGTTTAATATTGGTGCCAAGAGAAGAGGGCAATGGCAAAGGGGTTATCGGCAATGTCCTGTGTGAAATGTGAGAAATAAAACTAGATTTTAAGATGCAGAGGTGTAGACAACAGGAGTTCTGTGCAGGGAAGCTAAGCAGCTATGAAGTGGGCAACATTACGTTGCAGATCCACTAAATAAGGTTTGCATGTGTAAAAAAAAAAGAGAGAAAAAGAGAGCTGGGGCAGGGATGGGGCAAGCTGAGTCAGTATTATGATGTGGTGAAAGAGGTGCTTTAATATGGACTATATTTCAACTAAGAAATTTAGTGACTGACAGTCCTTTGCTCTTCTGCATAAAATGCTTTCGCCTGTGAATCGGCATCAATCCACCAAAGAAATATCTGTAAATGCTTGTCGCTGTATAACTAACCATTTCATTTGATTATAGTAATCATAAGTACAAGGCGCAATATATATCTTATACAGCAGGTGCATATATACAACATTTACCTCTAGCACTTCAAGGAAAGAAAGTGCCATAGTCCACAATCTATAAAACATAAACATAAAACATTGGGGAAATTGTCCATACTTTCTAGCTTAAAAATGCTAAATCACAGATTAATTTTTAAACAGTAAATTAAAACAGTGTTTCAAACATAGGAATAGGAATAGTTTTCTTAAGTTAATGTTAACATGGCCTTGAGAAAATTATGCTGGTGTATAAATCTTTATGCCCTAAATTATTTAAAATTCCATTTTTTTATTATTATTATTGGCTTGGAGGAGGGTTTCCTATTCCTGCTGTCAGACATTATACTGACTTGAGAGCTTGGGAGTCTCTTTAGCCCCCCCAAGCTGCCAACATGATTTACTGAATTTAATATTTGTATATGCAGTAATTATGCTCATATGCCAATAGATAATAGTTCTTAGATTAAATAATTATACACTGAACTTAAATAAAGTGCCAAGGCCCTGTGACCTGCAGTGCCCACTTGGGAAAAGGAGGTAATTTTGCATGTGCAGAGTTAGTTTGGAAACCAGAGCCAAAATATAGAACCATTTATGTTTGTTTCTGAATGCCAAAGATAACTAACGACAACAACTTTGTACCATAAATAACAGTATTATTTAAGCAGAAGCAATTTTTACTGGAGAAAATAATAAGAGAACACTTTCAAACCAACACATTGCAATGTATTCTTTTTGTACTGATGGCAGTTTTGCCTCAGATGTTTGTTTAGTGACCACAGTTGCTATTTCTGGTTTAAATGTGGTGTCTGAAAGAATTTCCTTCAACTTTCTGGTTAGTATAATTTTGCAGGAGAATAGCTATCCTATTTTTTATTGCAAAGAAAGTAAACTAGCTTCTAAATACTTGGCTTTTGCAGAACCTATAGTTTGCGGCATAATTATCTTATATTGGGAATTGTTTTAATTGGAAAAGAGATTAATTCTGGAAGCAAGTCAAGCCTGCTTTAATGTGTTTTTTTGTCCATGGTGGGCATCTGCAATTAAGGGTCTTGCTCTCTAGAGTCCAATTCTACAAATGATTTTTTACCACTAAAGCCCTGGATGTCTCTGGAAAAAATCAGGCTTTCTGTGCTTCAATTATTAGTAATCTCTTCATTGCTAAATGGTGGTGATGGTCGTAGTTATGTCCTGGTAGTGTTCTCATTAGTGAGAAGAATGGGCATATGAATTAAATGCAGCAAGTGCTGTGATGTCTCATCTTCTAATGAAACATAGAAGAATTAATATAACCAGAATAACAATGGCAGCAGAGACAACACTTTTACTACCTCAAGGAGCTGCACCACATGTTCCAAGAAGAGGTCCACATAATCCTTGCGTTGTCACAGATACTATTCTTGATACATTTTAGATCAGGGGTCAGCAAACTTTTTCAGCAGGGGGCCAGTCCACTGTCCCTTAGACCTTGTGGGAGGCTGGACTATTTTTTTTGGGGGGGGGAGAACGAATTCCTATGCCCCACAAATAACCCAGAAATGCATTTTAAATAAAAGCACACATTCTGCTCATCTAAAAGCACCAGGCAGGCCTCACAAATAACCCAGAGATGCATTTTAAATAAAAGGACACATTCTACTCATGTAAAAACACGCTGATTCCCAGACCGTCCACAGGCCGGATTTAGAAGGTGGTTGGGCCGGATCCGGCCCCCGGGCCTTAGTTTGCCCACCCATGTTTTAGATAAATCCAAGTTGCATTTTGATGTAGGATAGCAACTGAAACAATTTAGTTCCAGGCTCCCGTTGAAAAGGATGCTGGGGTACAGCTATGGGTATTCAGTGTCATTGCAGCATCCTCTGCAGCAGTGCAAAAATCCTGAAGTGCACTTCCAATTGAAATGTTTACACACACACCCTGCTGTGTTATAAAAAAATCTAAGTGGTTTACATAAGGTTGCCATATTTCAAAAAGTAAAATTCCTGACACCCGCAAGTTGTTGAGCTTAAAACCATAAAATATTAAAAAGCATGTTACAAGATAAGCAACTGTTTGGGCTTATGGTATAGTCAGGCTAGCTGTGGTGGTGAGTTCTTCCCCTTCTTTATAAACCATCTTTAGATATAAAATACCTCATCTTTTCTTATGAGTAATGAACTTTAAGAATTAAATATTTCTCAATATGAAAAGAAATCAGAGAAGACTAGACTTTTCTTTTTGTAGATTTGAGAGACATATCTACTGATTTCCCCCCAAAACCCCTGCAGTTGTATAATATAGTGGCTAGCGGGTCCCCCTCAACCCCACGAGCAAGGTAATAACATATAACTCTCAAATGAACAAAGCACAGAACCAGATCTTCTCCAACCCCATTGCCTTGGTCCAGCATCCCCAAGCTGATGCCCTCCAGATGTTCTGGACTAAAATTTCCATCAGCTGCATCAGGAGGGATGGCTAGCTTGGGGAGGCTGCCAAATTCTTTGATGATGGTCTATTAGGTCAGAGATGATGATGCAAGTGAAGCTCAACTTGATTGTCTTCTACTTGAGTATGTTTAACGTTTTTGTTTTGGACTCACTGCCTTTGTGTGGCTAGTGTAAAAGGAGTATGGTTTCAGGATGTTGCTGGGTAAAACACTGTAGTTTGGGAGAACTGGTTGATCTAGTATAGGGTGGTATTAATATGCCCCTTTGTCTGGTAATATTGGAGGCACTCAATATGCATAGTTGGGGTGCTGAGAATATTTGTATTAATGCTGATAACCCTTTTAAGGTTATTTTTGCACATTTTTGGTTAAATGCAAATTGTCCTTCAATATACAGTAGCTACTGAAATAGTTTAATTCCCATTTTACATACAAGATTAGATTTTTATACATGTACATTATGCAGTAATGGCGAAGGCTAGTGATAGTCACTTGAGAGATAATAGCATTTATATATTCTATCAGTTTAATAACTCTACAGGGCCAATTGGCCTTTTCATATTCCTATTATGATGATGATTTAATGCCCGATAAAGCAAGTTTTCCTGGAACTCTGGTTTTAGCTGATCAGAATAATTTTGCTTTGCTTCTTTCACCTTCGGAGGCTTATCTGGAGAGTTTCAGAATTATGTGTTGACTCATTTATAGGTTCCTGTTACATATGTTTGTTAAATACAACAGACCACAACCTTAAAGTACAGTATAGGGCAAGAAAGAGTTTCTGCCTGCCATGGGCTTCTTCTGCCTTTCCTCTGAGCACTACAGTTTAAATATTGGTGGAATATTCAGAGCATTTATTCAGTAGATCTGTAGTTGAGTGCAAGTCATGCCCATTAACAAAAACCTTACAGTATTGTTTACAATTATGAAATAGTGAATGAGGCCATGCACTTCATCCTACTGCAGTGGCAGGATGCTTAACTTTGTTCATATCTTGCACTCACTGAGCAGAGAACAGGAGGGGGAAAATGCATTGTTCTGAAAAACAAAGAACTGAACAATATTAACAAGATAAACACTGTCCCAATGAAAGCCATTTCTGGACTGTGTTTATCCAAATTTAAGACACAAGACATGAGGTAACCTACATGTGATGTTTAATGTGGAAAATTAAATGAGTTTCATGCATGAGCGATGAGACAACATTTCCTTTTGACACCAGATTCTTATGTCTTGGATGTTCCTATGAGGTGGGATTTTCAGTGTGCATCAGGGACTTAAAGTGGAAAGCTTAAAAGCCCCTGTGTGTGAGCAGAGTAACATAAGCAGAATTGCTGTTGGTTTGAATCCCTATCATTTCTCTCGAATTCTGAAACTGTCTTGGTAAAAAATGTGCAGGTAGCAACTCAAAGCCTCCCTCTCTCCAACTTATAGCGGCAGGGTCGCTAACATTTAAGCTGCTTAGACAGGCTGTCTCCCTCTTCGCCTTGCCTATTTCTTTTTAGAAACTTCCTTTCAGTATACCGTTGTGTCCCTGCTAGTGGTATCTGAAGCAATCAGCTGTTTTAATATTTCATTATTTATCTTCTACAAATGGTGGGCCAAAATGCTCAGTTAAAATCCATATTGTCAGTGATTGATGGCTAAATTGATTAAGGAATCAGATAAACTTTCCTTCTAGCAATGCGGCTGCTTTTTGCTCATTACATTTTAACTTGTCTAGCACATCCAATATAATTAAAACAATATTACTATTCAGGTTTTGGTGATATACTACAAATTATTTAAATTGCACATTTTGAAAGCCAAAGTCAAGTCTAAAACAGCTGACAATCCTACTTCCTCCCAGAAGCTCTAAAATGAGCAAATGCCATCTATGGGGACGGGGACCCAAACTGAGCTATCTTGCAGTGCAGTCCTATATACTGTATGTCTACTTAAAAGTATGTGTACCATTGTGTAAGTGGAGCTGACTCCCATTTCTGAAGGTAAGTCTGAAAAACACAGGCTTTGGAAGTGGTGTTGCCATACCTGTCTTTGATATACCCCCATTCTCCCTCTGCCACAGTTTTAATTTCTCAAAAGGGTTTAATTCTTTAATTATTATTATTTTCAAATTGAATGGCTAACAGTGCAATCCTGTACTCTTATTCTGCCAGGATGAGGGAAGACACACACCATATTCAATTCATTCTCAGCCCTGGAGAGGAGGAGGAGGAGGGATACAAGTAGAAAATGCAAATATGGCATAAAAATCAGCAGATAAGCCCTACCCATGTCCCTGGAAACACCACCCGTTCTCACCAATAACTGCCAATAACTGAAGAAGCATATCATCTCCTGATGATGAAAACACTCTCCCAGCAAACACCATCACATACACAAAACACGCAAGATGGTAATGGCAGTTGTGGACTGAACTGAGACAAGTGACTTTTTCATGCTATGGGCTATGGAAAAGTCAGGGTATGTGTGTGTGTAAATTGAATGTTGATTGATAATGAGACTGATTGATAAGTGCTATATTCTGTTGGTGCCGAACGCCGCAGCATCTTAGCCAGACATACACATAACTAGTGGTACCTATTGGAGGTGTAGATCTTGAAATGCTGAGGTATATATTTGGGGCATGTCCTAAAATCAGAAAATTTTGGGAAGACAGATTAAAGACAATTGAAGTAATCACTGGTTTTACTTTATCCATGGGGCCTGCTAATTCTTCTGTCTGGATATCTTAAACTTAAACAGTGGATGGAGAATTAATGCAACATCTCTTAACTGCTGAAAGAAATATTATTTGTTGGAATTGGAAAAGAAAATGAGAACACCATCCTTGAGAGAATGGATAACTAAAATCTGGGACACAGTATGTATGGTTAAGCATACATATATGGTAAGAATCAGATAGGGTTGACAAATTGAGTCTTTTAATAATGTACTTGTGTAATAAGGTACAGGATAATGTAAACTCGTTTATGTTACTTGGAACCTGTGATATTAATTTGTTACATTCAACTGTGGTATTACAATTTGTTCCTTTATCTTTAGCTCTAGATATCTCTTTCTACTTTTATTTCATGTGTCATCTTTTGTTATACTTCGTAAAGGTATAAATAAATATATGTAAATAAAAAAAGAAAGAAAAAAGAAAAGCACTACATTTCTTGCTCTTGTATATCTTGTTAGCTTTATGCATGATATGATTGTTTCTACATTTGGAACAAGTTCTGCTGCTTTCACTAATAAGAGAGTTTATGTTTACGTTATGTTCATGTTAAAAAATAAATGCCATCATTCAGTGATCAGATACAATCAGTTACAGCATTGCAGTTTATGCAATTTCATAATTATACTGGCTCTTTTAAAAACTTGACACAACTTGCCTTTGGCACTGATAGAATAAACGGAAGAATTTTGCTTGACACAGAGTAATTTTTTTTTTAGATGGAGGAAACAGCTTCATTGTGGCATTTGTGTTGTAATTACTATATCTCCCATTCATCTCTTCCTCTTGGAAGAGAATCAAGTTGTGGAAGTGTCTGTGGTATTTGTGATGTGAGAGCAGGATTTTATCAGTACGTTAGAGCATGTTTTTTGCATTTGTAATAAGGAAGAAAACTATGCTTGAGTGTGCACAAGTGTAATGACATCAAAACAGAGCCAAAACTTGGTAGACTGCTGATGCTGGGCTGTCAACCGCCCTGCTGCCCAGCAGCATCCCTGACCAAACTGTCCGGAGTGGTCTCTGGCATGGGATTGGAGAACTGCTGGACGATAGTTCAGTGTGACTTCAACATCCATGTGGAGGCTGCCATTAGGCCAGCACAGGACTTCATGGGCTTCATGATAACCATGGTGCTGTTTCAAATAGTCATCAGGCCAACACATTTTGCAGGACATATATTCTTGATGTAGTCTTGATAGGAAGCATGGACTAAAGGTAGCGGGATACAGTGCACTCCCTTGTCATAGTTGGAGTTTGGTGCTACTTTGCCTACATACAGAATCCAATGACATCTGGAGGACCACAAGTTCCTCACCCCTGGCATAGTCTCAGAGGTGTTTTATTTCCCTGCAATGAAATGAATTTTTAAAAAGCTTCGTCCATATAGTGGAACAGAAGAATTTGTGTTGATCCATGACCTATCATTCTTTTTTTGTAAACAGAAATGTATTTGTTCAGTTTATATTTAAAAGAACCTGAATAATTATTTAAATATTGGACATATGCATGGTACTTACTGAATCTTTTTTTAAAAAATAATAACCCGCAACCTACTACTTTTTGTGATTTTCTAAGAAGGTGTGTGTTTTGTTTTGCTAGAATTTCCGCAAAACAAAAGCTCTGATTACATTTCAAGTTTTGGTTTTGCTGAGTGGAGTGTGTGAGAGAGATACAATGTTTTAACATGAGTTATTACTTTCAACAAATGTGGGGTTCCTGTTTCAAGTTTGCCAAGATAATAGGTAATGTGTGGGTAGGAGGCCCAATTACTGAGGAGAATTGATGAGTGAGAGGGTTGCTTAATCCTCCTACATGCTGCAGTGCATCTGTCCTCCCTCTGGCTGTTTCCTCCCAGCTGGCATTGCTTTAGATTTTGGTGTCTGGAGGAGGTATTTGGTTGGGAGAATTAGTGGTTAGGGAAAAGATTAGGTAACCTCTTCTTGCCTACCAGTGCTTCTCTGCAAATACCCTCTGCCCTTCATCATAAGGTGAACACAGGGTAGTTTGCTCTTACTGTCTATTCAACTACAGTAGTACCTCGGGTTACATACGCTTCAGGTTACATACGCTTCAGGTTACACACTCCGCTAACCCAGAAATAGTACCTCGGGTTAAGAACTTTGCTTCAGGATGAGAACAGAAATTGTACAGCAGCGGCACAGTAGCAACAGGAGGCCCCATTAGCTAAAGTGGTGCTTCAGGTTAAGAACAGTTTCAGGTTAAGAACGGACCTCCAGAATGAATTAAGTACGTAACCAGAGGTACCACTGTATTTGTAAAGGGTATGGGTTTAAAGCACCATTTTCTTTCTGCAGTTTCTTGGAATCTTTGAACTTTTATTAGGCTTTTAAAACTCAAATCTTTCTTGCCTGATTAACTTTTACAACTAGGTCTTTATTTTTCACTCTTCTGCAAGCCCTGTGAAACCAGGAAAGAATAAGTTTAATTGTAAAGAATTTGAGTGTCTCTAGAAGCCCAAGCTTTGTTCTGCTAAATATAAGTGTTTAATGAAAAGAAACACATCATTCTCACACATTGTGTTAGATTTTTACATATAAGGAAATCATGAGAAATACACAGTCTGAGGAAGTAAAATGTTTCACTCTTGTTCTTTAATTATCAACCTTATCTTCATATCTCTGCTTTAAAAAGACAACTACAAATGAAAATAGCTTTTAAAAGTAAATATAAAATTGATATGTATTGGCTTGAAAACTAAGTTGCTCTTCTGTTCACATGGGGAGGGGCATTTCTGAAGGTTTCCCCCTCTATCTGTAGCCCCGTGCACAACTTTCCTCACTATTTCCAAGGTTCTCTCTCACCTTAAATTCACCTCATTTAATGACCAAAATGCATTGATATCTTTGTTTTGAAAATACTGCAGAACTGTGTACTGAGCTTTGTTCTGATACTGGAGGTTTCTTTATTTTTTATTATTTTTTTAGGGGGTGGGGAATTATGTTACCAATTGCCAACATATATCCATAAACAGTTTTTGAAAGGGTGTGCAAAAAGGCTGTGATAACTGGTTTACAACAAAACTATCATTTGTGTGGAATTGATGTCAGATCAGTTGCATTTTACTAATGCTGATTCTCACAGGCTCAGCAACTTGATGACTAGGTAAAGTGAGCTTCACTCACCTGAGTGAAGGAGACCTAGTAGCAATGTATGTTACCAGCCAGAAGAAGAAATAAGGGAAACAAAAAATCCATTTGCTCCTTGATGCTTTATCTGAGCCAATAAATATTGTCTCTAGGCAGGCATATAATAAAAGAAAGAAAAATAACAGATGATTGATGTGTTCTCATGAGCACATGCAGAGGCACAATGAGGATGGAAGTATTCCCATGAAGAAAAAACAAGGTGTATTCATCAAGTCTATCCCACACGATAAAATATATCCATATTGTAAATGAGGTTCTTCCAAGGCTGTATTTAGATGATTGTATATTGGCTTATTAAGTTGGGATATACACAAGCCTTTTGCTCGCACAGGTACCCCCTTTGCTCATCCTTTTATCAGTTGTCACAATTAAACCAGGAAGTTTATCACTAATAATAGTTTGCCATTTTGTCCAAACTAGGAAAGTCTATTTGGAACAGGCCAGCGTATTAAACCATAGTTTTAAGCTGGATTGATATCTTGGCTTCCTAGAAATTTCAGAAAGAAATTCTTGAGAAATTAAAGTGCCTTGAAGCAGTGCTATTTTCTAGAAAAAGCGGTGCCGGAACTCAACACAAACACTTCCCTTGTTCTCTTATAATGGTAATGGCGCCCACCTGAGAGGTGCTGGAACTGAGTTCCAAATGAAAAAAAAGCCCTGCCTTGGAGTATGTTCAGGATAGCTTAATTTTATCATTAAAGAACTACATTGTGGGCATCTGTGTGTCTTGAGAGACAATGGAGGGAGTGAAGTCAAACTGCTGGAAGGTTGCAGTGCCTGCTGCAGTACGGGAGAGACATGTTTCATTGCAGCTGTTACAGATGCACCATGGCGTTTCTTCTCTCTGCACTCCTCCCGGCAGTCATTCCCCCTCTGGTCACTGCTATGGATACATGACCTGTCTGTCTGTCTTCAGGCACTGCGGTCATCTGCAAAGAATTCCCACACAGCAGGGTTGATGTTGCCAGCCTTCCTGTTTGCAGACATGTTTGTAACACAGAGCTGGTTTCAGGCTATATATCAAAATTTCATCTCTGTCCTTGCAGGAAACAAACAACTTGGGGAACGGTAATAGGCAAAGACACATATTCTTGAGAAGCCTAAACCTGGCATAGGCAAATTTGGCCCTCCAGATGTTTTTGGGACTACAACTCCCATCATCCCTAGCTAACGAGCAGTGGTCAGGGATGATGGGAGTTGTAGTCCTAAAACATCTGAAGGGCCGAGTTTGCCTATGCCTGGTCTAAACAATGTTTTATGGTGGTCTGTACCTTAATGTGGATGCACTTGAGGATGTAGTTGGAGAATCCTCACCTCTTTCATTAAGTATAATATTATATTTACAGAAATAGTCCAGCTTGTTGTTTACACCTATGTATATTAGAGCATGGTCTGAGGAATATATTTTTTTAGTTCCTTTAGAAGAGGAGCATTAGAATGAATAGCAAAGAATAAAATATTTTTAGAACCACAGAGCTTAGGGCTTGCCGATCAGAAGGTCGGCGGTTCGAAACCCCGTGGCAGGGTGAGCTCCTGTTGTTCAGTCCCAGCTCCTTCCAACCTAGCAGTCTGAAAGCATGTCAAAGTGCAAGTAGATAAATAGGTACCGCTCCGGTGGGAAGGTAAACTGTGTTTCTGTTCGCTGCTCTGGTTTCTCCAGAAGCGGCTTGGTCATGCTGGCCACATGACCTGGAAAAACTGTCTGCAGACAAACGTCAGCTCCCTTGGCCAGTAAAGCAAGATGAGCGCTGCAACCCCAGAGTCGTTCATGACTGGACTTAACTGTCAGGGGTCCTTTACCTTTTTTTTTTTTAATCCTTAGTAAATGTGAACTTTATGCATGAGAACTTTGTATTTGAAAGCCAGTGTTGCTGTAGTTGTTGAACTGAGACCCAGGGTTTGAACTCCCTGGCATGAAGTTAATTGGGTGTCCTTGGGCTACCCACTATCTTTTAGCCTTCTGTACATCACAGGGTAGCCAAACAAACATAAAAGGTGGGGTGGGGAGGAAGAGGGAGAATCATGTATGCCACCTTGAGTGCCTTGAAAGACAGGATATATATGAAATGAATAAATCTTACAAGCTGGATAAAAACTGTAGCTTCAGGATAAGCCTTTTGTGACAGGCTTATGCTAGGTTTAGGTTCGATCCAGACCATTCAAGTCAGGAAGTTGCATCAGACCATTCATATAAAATACAATATGAGCCCACATCTGCCCTCCACATGTTGTGCTTTTTTAATACAAGCAAAGCATAGTCATCACTTTTTTCTCACCTATAGAAAAAAATGCCTATGACACCAACTTTAAACAATTTGATTTGTAGGAGCATTCTGTTTTTGTGAGACATACTTAATAGCTGCGTCCTGAGCCTTGTTGATTTGGAGGGAGAGGAGAGAATACTCTGCTGATACAGTAAATCTAGGTTTTCTTTCTCTAATGCAACTCCTACACTGGTTGCTAGAGTAAGCTGAAAACGAAAAGGGAAGAAACGTAGCATATAATTCTGTGGACTTCAGAAAAACACAAAATCCTCCAAAAGCATCTATCAAAGTGATTTCAATCCAATGATCCGGTACAAAGTCAAAAGATGTAAGCTGTTCTAATCCAGTGCTTTCAGCTGCTTAAGATCCAGCCTCTACAGCTAGTTGCGAGGGACCAGCTGACAAGTTCTTCAAAGCATTGAAGCAAGAAAGCCCAGCAGTGCCTAGCGACAGAGCTCTTCAGAGGTTTCCAAACTGACAGCTGTTTGCTTTGGGTTTATATACTACAAAAACAATTCAGGTGGTGAATAACGTAAATGGCACCATGTTCCAGTCCAGGAGTTTTATTACAATGAATTTAGCTTTGGGCAAGCTGCCATAATCAGCACAATTTGACAAGAAATTCACTATAGATATATAATTCCCCCACCCCCAGAAATAGCATGCATCATTTATGCTGCAAGATTCATGGACTACATATAGCAGTACCCAATAAAATTTTATGATAATGTAAAATATTCTATTTTATAGGTTTTACCCCAGTGATTTTGCTTCTCTGAAACAACAATTTAACTCATACCAATTTAAATACTGTTAACCAGCTAGAGACCTCATCAGTATGTTTTCACTATCAAAATCTTGTTTCAAGGTGCTGCATATAGTGGATAGTAGACACATACGAATGGCAGTATTGGAGGATACTTAATTTTACTATAGGCTTTATTTAGGAAAATAAACAATATATTTATTTAAAGTTACAGGAAGGTTCTGTAAACTACATCTGTGAAGTAGTACTAGCAGGGCAGTACTTTGGGGCATAATGAACAGGAAGGCCCTCAAATGTAGCCCTCTTGTAAAACAATTAAGTCCAGAGCATAAAATTACCTAACCATGCTATTGCACCTGTGTGTCATACTGTGATGAGCACCATCTCAGAGCCCCATGATAACAGGATGTAAAAAGGTGGCATGAATTAAGAGAGATGGTGCTCTCCCCAACCTTTTCCAGATGCAGTCTTCTGTTGGGCACTTGTGCGATGGGAGGTTAAGGCAGGGATCTAGTTTAGTAGTACTCACCATCTTCAAACAGAAGAAACTGAAGCTGCTGTATAGGCTTCTAAATTTTCCCTTTCATCGTGTAGCTCTCTAGTAGTAGTAGTCTAAAAAGCCTTTTAGTGTACAGATTTTCAATTTGATATGACTGTCTCTAAAAAGCTCAGATTTGTCTTACTGGGTGATAGACAAATGTGAAGGGAGTACACAAGACAAGCCGCTCTCAGTGGGATTGCTTCCAGCAGTGACAGTTGTCAGATATTGATGGTACATGGAGCAACTGACTCTAGAGACCCAGAGAAATGGAAGGAGAGCACCCAACTCTGTGACTGCTTTTGCAGGACTAGATTCTTTATGTAACTGGCAACAAGCAGGATCATTTGGGTCCACGTCTTTGTGGATATGAATGTCTTACATTTTAATGTAATACTTTGATACATTCTGACATTTGTGGGGTAGCCACAATGAAAGATAACGCAGTGTTTTCTGCCTTGGCTTTTAAAAGAGGAAAAACAGTTGAGTATTGCCCACTTATTTAAATATATATATTTTTAATTGTTGTTACTGAAATAAACCTGGCTTTTCATTGCCAAAGGCTAACATAATTACTTTCGCCCCTACTCAGTTTTAAAGACTATACAAAGATACCATTATTAATGGTGGGTGTGGGTGGGGGGATTGTGTGTATGCTGAACATGTAGAATGTAGCTTGTGACCTGACTGTCCATGGCTGGTTTCTGCAATAATGTCATCACATGTTTTAGCTGACAGTGAAAATGTATATGGTCTCCATACAAATTTATCCAAAATGTATCCTAAGTAGGGATGGACCTAATGTTGCTCCAAATTTGTGGCTCCATTTACAGGCATCTAATTTGAAGCATGATTTCTTGTTCGTTTTTGGGAGGATGGTGAAATTCGGGGCAACTACTAATCTTTAGGAGTACCATTGGGAATCTTCCATTTTTTGTTTTAAAAAATATTTTATTCTGGGGACAGTACAGCTGCCATTTTCTTTCCCCCTGATTGCTCCAGACTCAAGACAGTTTTGGGTTCTCTGCAATCTCCCTATCCTCCTTTAGCACACATTTGACTCCCTTGTCAAAGGGTCCAACTGCCTTCCTAGCCAATCTCCTGTTACTAATGTATTTAAAATGGGTAGGGGATGATGACTCGTGCCTCTGCAAATGCTGCTGGACTCTAGCTCCCATCAGCCCCAGACAGTATGGGGTAATTGGGAACTGTAGGCCAGCAGTCTATCTCTGAAGGGTCACAGGTTTCCCATCCCTGCATTAAGATGCGTTTGCACAGCATATCAACAATGTAAATTTTAATAAGGTGACCTTATTATGCTGAGAAGTTAAAGTGAGAGTTTAATGGAATAGGCTAATCATCTGGGGTGGATTGGTTGATGGGGAAAAGATCTACGCTATCTTCAGAAATATATTTTTGCCTGCTTTCTGTGTGACTTTTGGATTAGGTCCATGTGAACGCACACTAGCTACTTGTTTCTGCAATCACATGTTTGTGCATGCCATAAACAATTTATTAGTTCCCTGCAGGAGCCAAAACCCCTCCTTTCTGGATTTTTCTGCATAACATCAAAATCACTCCTCCTGCTTCGAAGTTTTAGCTTTTGAGAAATGATCAAATATTATGTTCTTTTTATAATTAATTATATAGAAATTGACAAATAGACTTCGTCATTAACTACTGCCATATTTGGATATTGATTTATGGAAATAAGATTATTGTCTGTTAATGTGTGGAAAAGAGAAATGTTTTGAGAGACATTTCTCTCACTTACAGATGGTCTCTTCAGCTACTAGTTCCTTTTTTGCAGCTGAATAAGGTAGTGTCGTCATAAATACAGGCTCTACTTGGAAGGTTTTAGGGACTGCTTGATGGGACGTGCAATCGCTGTGCCATGCATTTGGCAATCAATTTTTGTTTTGCCAATTATTTGACTCTAGGAAATTTTAGAAAAACATAAACCTATCTACTAAAATTTTGTCATAATGGTTTTCTTTCAACAATTCATCCTAACGGGATGAAACATAGCTTTACTTAGTTACGGTAAGAGTACACAGCATGATATATACTCTGCACTTTTCTATTAAAGATCAGTTACCATGAACAATAGCTTAAAGTACCCTTAACGTGTGTGTGTGTGTGTGTGTGTGTGTGTGTCTGTCAGTGTCTGCCTGTCTGTGTAATATATGAAGTGAGGTGGATGATGTAAGAATTATCATGTCCAATCCATTAACAACAACTAGAAATACAACAATTTGGTGTTTTAAGGCAATGGTTTTAAAGCATTAAGAGCTCAAAAATATATGAAGTCAGATTATTGGCACAACATATTTGTAGAACAATTGCAGGAATGGGGCAGCCCAGATCTTAATTTTTTTCTGTCCTTGGGGAGGCAGGACAAGGGCTTCTCCACGTGAAGCAAGTATGTTCCCTAGATTCCCATGTTATGGAGGACTTCATTGTGGACTTTCGGTTCGTGCTGGGATGCAGTTATACTAGAAACATAATGTGGTCTCAGGGTCAATCTGCTGTTGTGACATGATTTGCCCTCCTTTAAATGTGCTGTCCTGTGAGACTACCCATTCTGCCTCTATGGCTGGCCTGGCTCTGCCAAAAATACAGACATGTTGTCTTTACCTCCCCCAAATCACACACTTTAAAATCATTGCAGAAACATCATGTAAATGTAGAAGATAATCCAGTTAACAATTTCAATAATTTCAAGATCAATGCTGTGCCATATCTATAGCCGTTCATCACCCTAGTAAAAGAATTCCTGAGAAAACTGTCTCCTTGTACTTAAATTACCTAGTTGTATCAATTTTAGCTTCCCTCCTTCTATTCTGTAATATTCTAGCTGTGGCAGGAGAAAAGTACTTGTTATATCCTATCATGTTTGGTTGAACTAGGAAGAAATTCAGGTTTTACCTCCCAGATGGAGTTAGTGCAGAAACATTCTAAATATTCAATTGGTGTAACACTGTGTGTGTTTGTCTAATGAGGTTAAGAAGAGCACTTAGTTTATGATACTTCATTTTATATTTTATTCAGCATTAAGACCAATATCGTTCCATAATTAAGTGTATGTGTGTGAAAAGTTTGTTCCCAGTTAAAAGCGGAACACATATAACTTTCGATCAAGGCACATACAAGACTGGCCAAAGGGCGTTCAATGCACTTTGGTTTTCATTTGGGGAATAATAGTTATGGCAACAAAATGTCTTGAGTATTAAACATTAAATAGATCACAACTAAGTAGAAAGCCAGATCAAAGTATCTTCACTTGTGTGTTTGTTAATATTCAGATAACTGTGATAGCAATGGGCAATATTCTCAATGGCAGTTGAAATATGTATAGTATACATTTAATTGCATATATAGTATATGCTTTCATGACATTAGAAGAACTGCAGTTAGCAATTATACAAGTTCTCTTATAGAATGATGAATAAATTTAGGTTTGGACATTTATATGTTTAGGGTAGTCTTAGATTTTATTTTTCATAAAAATAAGAGCTGACCCTGCTTTTATGCATTTAGATCAGTAATATGTGCTTTATTCTTGTTTCATCTGCCCTACCTAGACAACAGCTATCTGCTGCAGTATCCTTTTACTTACAAATCTGGTTATAGCTGAGTAACTAGTATTGCCCACTACTTTTCACATTAGCTTTTTAGTTGTTCTATGTATTTCATATACCCAAGATTGTATTTTGATCAATTTCGCAGTCATTTCTGAACATTTTCAGTTTGCCAGGTTTAACCTTTTACGAATACCAAAGTGAAAATGGCCTGTGCTTATACTTACAAGGATCTCAAATGTATGCAAAGTCCTGATTGTTCAACACAGCAAGAAAATTCACTTTCACAGTCAACAAGTCATCTTACTCAGTAGAACACAAAAGTTAAATGGTCTGTAATTTCAATATTAGCAAGGAAAATACAGTACAAATTACTAAAAAATACTAAAATATAGAATTGTTTCCAGGCATCCTTGCTACATTAATCGCAGCAGTCACCTGAAATTTGAAACTTTTAATAAAAAGTTCTTAAATATAAATTATATGGCAAATGTACAATACATTGCTTATTCAGTCTTTTAATCCAGTGTTCTGCAGTAGGCCAGCAACCTTTTCAAGTTGCCACTTTGTGAGAAGGGAAAAAAGAAACCACCACAAGTCTTTAATTTCCTTTAGTATCATGAGTGTGAGTGATCTGAATCAGGTATACCACTGTCTCTGTAGCTTCTGTTACTGCTGCTTTCACTGTGGTTGTTTTTGTATAGATTCATCCCATTAGGTGGGAATATGGTATGTATTACAAATTCCTCCTTGGACACTTGTTCATTGTTCAGAGATATCATCTGAAAAGAAGTCTCCCTGATTTCTAAGATAGAATTGTCCTTCTTCGTTCCAGCTTCAGCATAATCATCTTTCCTCCTACGTCCTTTGCTGTACGTACAGTTTCTCGAGAACAAGGACCCATTCCTATGGACATACCAGCAGACTAAAGCCAGCAGAGCTATAGCTACTAGTGCCACTGCACCCCCTATGATGGCAGCCAAGGGCAAGCTAGAATTTTTGTATGGTTCTTTTTCTTGTTCATGGTTTAGGGTGGTTGTAGGATTGTACATTTTAAGGGGTGCAGTTTCAGTCTCTATACAAACAGGGGTTTCATCAGACAGATAGATGTTACTGGTTTCCATGGGAACCATGCATACACGGTATGGTGAGTCTGGCTCAAGTGCTGTAAGCAGATAGTCATTCCGGTCTCCTGTAACAATGGTTTCAGTTATAGATCCAAAGGCAGGACTATGACCCATCTTGAGCCAACTAAGTCTTAAAGCAGTCATGGGTAGTGCAACTTTCCAAGAAATATGAATAGTCTCGGTGCTTACAGCCTTTACAACAATGGTAATGATTTCCTGTACTGGGGTAGCAGTTGTTCTGTAGTTTTTATGTGGATTAGGAGTCTTCATTTCAGGTGATTTGGTCACAGAAACTGGCCAGTGTCCTTGCACAGGGTATAAAGTGTTTGGTACTGAAGCAGTAATTTGGATAGTGCTTACAATATCCTCATCTTTGCAATCAAATAGCTCTGAATTGAGGTCTTTGATAGCCATCCCACGAACTTTCTCTGGGGCTTGACACATCAGTCCACGTACATTAACTCTGAGAGGCAGCATTTGCAACCAGTCACGAACCCATTTCATTTTGCACCCGCAGTGCCAAGGGTTGTTGCGAAGAAACAATTGGGTTATATTGTCCAGGTCATCAAAGACACCCTGAGGTAAATTACTGAGATTATTATTGGACATATCTAGCCGATACAACTGTCGTAGGTACGCAAAAGCATTAGCTGATACATGATTTATATGGTTTTCTTGTAGATAAAGCTTTCTCAGATTTGTTCCTGGCAAATTTATTGGAGCTGCTGTAAGGGAATTACGGACCAATGAGAGTTCTGTTAAATTGACTAGATTCGTAAAGACTTTCTCGCCTAATCCATGATTGCTTAAGAGATTTCCATCTAAAACTAGACGTTTTAGATTTGTAAGGTCTTGAAGGGACAGCTCCGAAATTGTGGAAATGCGATTATCATCCAAGCGCAGTTCTTCTATTGTTTTAGGCAAGCCCCAGGGAATGGTGCTAAGGTGATTTCGAGAAAGAAAAAGAAGTCTAAGATAGATATTATCCCGGAATGCTCCATCTTCAATACTAACTGCAGAAACAGAGTTATCATCCAAATGTAATTCTTCCAGATAAGGAATTTGTGAAAGTGAATCATAAGTAATTGTCCTTATGTTATTTTCCTGCAAATGCAATTCTTTGACGTACTTTGGGAGGTTGGTAGGGAATTCATCCAAGCTGTTGTGGTATAAATAAATTCTCTCCACTTTGATCAAGGTTTTTAGCTCAGAAGGAATTCCAGCATTATTGATTTGATTGTTCTGAAGGTAAAGGGTTGTAGCGTCCTCTGGAATCCCAGTAGGAATTGATGTTAAGTCGCGATCATTGCAGTAAATGAATCCTGCATCACAGCGGCATGCTGAAGGGCAGGACTTGGCACTGACAGAGTGAGGTGCCATTTTGAGCAAAAGCCCTATCTTTGTCCAAATTAGGATGAAATTCCAGGTTGCACTGATCATGGTCAAGTTGCAATGAGGTTTGCCCAGAGACTAGTGTTTGGTTTTCAGCAATCTAGAAAAAAAAATCAGATTAATAGTAGAGTACAGTGAAGTATCACTTTGAAATGAAAACAACATATCTAACAGCATAGTCCTATGTATGTTTAGTTGAAGATAAGTCATAGTGTGTTAAATGGGGATTGCTTGCTTATACATGTGTATGGGATCGCCACCTAAAATTCCTGCCAAGAATTTACAATTACACATAGGCATGATTCTTAAATGAGGTTTGAGTGAGAGAAGTATTAGTCAATAATATTTATCCAAATCTGTTTCCTGCATAAGAAGGCATTATTTGGCATCTCCACCCAAAGAGCTCCCTAAGGGGTTTGTTTCCCCAGGTCCCCTCCTCTTTTTGTTGCACTACACCATAGATGGTAGTAGCTTGCTGTGCTGGCATAGGAACTTTTTTTTTTTAAAAAAAGAAACTTCAGTAGCCTTCTGAATGTGCACAGTTCACCCCACAATTGTTTGAATTTGAGTAGTTGCCTTGTACTCATAAGATGCGGGCACAATGGAACCTAAATTCACTACTTTAGCACATTATGATACTGAAATTCATCTTTAAGTATTCAAACTCTCCTTAGACCACTGTTTTTTCCTGAAGTATGAATACTGAGTGAATAATTAGACAGGGCACACTGCATGGTAACTAATAATGAACAGTGATGAAATGTGTTCCCTGTCTCCAACTATTCCATTGGAAGTACAATAAAGGTGTTAAACCTAAGTGGAAGCTTAAATATAGAACAGATTTCTCTTTACTTCTGCCTCAAGTAGATGCCATAGTGACAATTTTCATTTGAAACAGAATTGTCAACTTAGTAATACTAGAGACATGAAAGTTTGCACAAACCTCTTGAAACATGTGATATAATCAGTTATTTTAATATTGTTTGTATATTACTTCATGGATTAGGCTGACATCCTAGCCATGCATACTCTGGTAAATTCCAGGTAGGTGGGAATAGGATTGCAGCCTTAGGATACTAATGATTTTCCTTAGTCATATAAAATAAAATAAGGTATGTAGTATCTATATTTTATATCATAAGGATTATTTTTTCCTATTGCTCTGTAAAATTAAAAAGAAACAAAACAAGTTTTTGAAACTATTTTGTTTTCCAACAAAATGAACTGGTGTGCAATGAAAAACTTCTGTTGCTGTTGGATTGTATAGAGCAATCCCAGTTGAGGTAATTAGGAGGAGTAACTCATTAAACATACTATGTTTTAATACCTGATATTTGACAAGACTTTAAAGATGCATAGTTTCCTTAGCTTTGCCACTGTCTATTTAATTAATTTGTCATACTTACTAACCCATTTTAAAAAAATATTTATCTGGCAGTGCTTGCTTCTGTGTTGTTAACTTTTAGTTCTCTTTTACCTGTAGAATGTGATCATTGCAATGGTTTACTTTTGTGACCTGTGGAACTTAATTGTTCCACTTTCTAAAATAATATTTTGTTATGGAACCTACCTTATTTAAAGATGCGAGGGAACCTTTTGTGCTTGCTAGAATCCAGTTGGCATACGATTTTCCAGAAACCAAGTTGGCTTGGAGAAATTTATAGTTTAGTTCACGCAGCTGTATTTCCTTCACAGTACTTACTTAAATGATGCTTGTGAGTATAATATCTTTCCTGGTGAGCTCCACTATGTTCAATGAACATTCCAATAAAGTTTCATCATGGTAAATAAGCACATCAGGCTGTTGGAAGATAAAAGCTTCAGTTTCTGTTACTCTGCAGGAATGAGACTTTGAAGAAGAGGGAAGAGGTTTCTCTCTCCTTTTACCCCCAAGTGTGTGTGAACAACTTCTTTAACAAAAAAATTCTCGAATGCTTAGAAGTTCTTTTCATAATGTTGTGGCTAGAGATGGTAACTTCAGCTCTATGTGCTCAAAACAATTCGTGATGTTAAGGCTTGGATCATGATAGCTTCTTTTTTTCTGTCCACAATCATCCAACTATAAACTTTGAATGTTGATGTGTCCTGATAAATCCATGCCTGCTGGGCTGCACCATTCACTTAGTGCTTGATCAGAATTTCCAGCTCAGCATATTTCCTCATTCTGTCTGAAAATGCCAGGTGCTCACTTCAGATGGTTTTTGTTTTAATTTTCTTGGAGAAACCAAAACATGCTAATACCAGTGACAGGGTTTCCTTTCTAAAATTTCATTCAGTTGGTGCCTGTAAAAGTAAGGAAAAAGCAAATTGTTATCCAAAAGTGATGATGAATTGCCTTGTGCAAACTTTTCTTGACTTAGCATTTTTATAATAATAAAGCCTCATTATGGGAATACTAATAGAGCAAAAATTTGAAGTTCTTGAATCAGATACACAGCTAAGTTCAGCATTGGAAGAAATTGGTCTAAACAAAACAGTAATGGAAGTCAGCTTTGATCAACGGACCAAAGAGAAACGGCTTTGCAAATGTGACACATGACTCTTTAGATTACAAATAGAGGCCTAGGTGCAGTGGATGGCATGCATACTACTGTTCATTGTCTTCTGCATTCAGGAGGCAAGACAGTTGCTGATAGTTTAAAATGTAAATCAGCAAAGGTATAAAAACAATTTCAAATGCTCAGGTGTCTGTCTTAGTGACTGTAGTTCAGAGTTTATTCTCCAGGAGGAGGTAGTTAATTACAGTGCTGAACATTTCTAAAGTGTACAGTTAGATTGAAAATTGAAACTATAATATTGTATTAACTATATTTTGACAACACAAGGATCCTTTCGGACCAGTCCTGCAGACTGATGCATTGCCAGGCTAGATTGTTCTACACAAGCAAGAAGAATGCTATGTTGTAATGTAAAACGTCATTTAAATGGTTTTAATATCTGCTTGTGGGTAACCTTTCCTTCTCATCTGGAAATTTAAACCCACCAAATATGGCTGCAATTCTAAGAAGGGCAAGTAGCATAGCTCAGTAGCTGAGGATATATTTTCTATGTGAAAAACCCTAAGTTCAGTCCCACTGCCAGTGAATAGACCATGGGGTGACGAACTTGTGGCCCATCAGCCCTAACCAGCAAGGCCAGTGGTCAGGGATTATTGGAGTGGTAGTTCCTCACAAGTTCCTCACCCCCAGTATAGATGATACTGAGATAGATCGGCCATTGAGCTAACTCTCTTTAAGAGGGGAGGAGGGGGTAGCAAGGCTTCCTATGCTAATAAGTACACAGAATACAGCAGGACTAAAAATGCGTGTGCATCCTTACGTTTGCCATGCACACTGAAATCTGCTTCACCTTTTACATTGTATAGTTCTAATTAGAAATGAGTTTCTAAAGTACTCATTAGTACGCACCAAAACATCTTTTAGACTATTGCTAGGTAATGTACACATTTCCAATGTATGTGAAATAGTACAAGCGTTCAGTTTCCTTTCTCTACTTTGTGCAACTCAGTCGTGTAAACACTTGTCTTCCTGTGCCACCAAGACTATTGGTACAGCCAAAGTATAATGCGACATTTGTTCAAAATTAATGTAAAGCGTTTCTGTTGTGATATGCAACATTGTTAAATGTTTGGTGTTTACCTATGGATTTCAGAATGTAACAGTGATCATCACCATCAGTTCTTAAGAGATTAAAAATACGGTACTGAAACAAAATGAAATTTTCTGAAGTGATTAGTGATAAAAGACTTAGATTCTGCATAGCAGACTTAGAGTCTGCATAGCACCATTACCTTGAAATGAAATGTAAAACAACAACTGAAGCCTGATAAATACCTTGGAAGACATCGCTCAATTAGCAAGTAGCCTTATTTGTTCAGCTGTCTAAATACTGAGGATACTATGAGGTTCTATGAGTACTATGAGTTTATAATCTGTTTTTGAACTTCATAATCCACTTTGGTTAACCAGCAAAGGAGGAATTACTATAGGGTTTTTTTATAGTAAGACTGAGTAATAGGAAAGTTGTTTCAAGTAACAGAGAATAATTTATTTAGCAGAAGACATATAATGTGTGTGGGAATTAAATGTTAAACTACCTAAGTGATTAATTAAAGATAGTGGATTTTAAGTAGTATTGTTCTTGGGAAATGGATATCAAACTTAAATTGCTTGTAGAGCATGTTTGGATACCTTACCTAGAGCAAAGAATGTACTTGTTTTTGGGAATAGGAAACTTTTATTTCACTTACCAAATGTTTCAAATGCATTCCCTTTTGGACTGTTTGATATTCAAGCCCTCACTTATTGCCCCTATTGTATTAGCAGCAATGTTGGATTAAAATGAAAGCACTAAAGCTCATTAAGTTCTTGGGTTTTTAAAATCCCTACTCTCAAAATTACATCAAAACAAAAGGATAAAATAAAGCAAGTTTCATTGGAGGGGAAAAAAGACTGTTTCAAAAATGTGGATTAAGCTTCCAGCCCCCCTACCCCTTCTTTCAGCCAGAAGGGAACAGTTTTCTTTAGTTTTTATTTAATTTGATATCTTGCACTTCGCTTTTATATTCCAAGCTAGTGCTGAAAACAATGTGTTTGCATAATAAAGGCAGCAATGATCTGTCTCTACAGAAGGGAATCCTGCTGCCTTGCTCAGCCTTCTCTTTTCTAGAGCTGTCCTTACATATTCCCTGACATCAAGTCATTATAGCTGAGTTTGCAGGATGAAAAGAGAAATGCCCCCCACTGTTCAGAGACACTGTGGCCAGGTTTTCACAACATCAAATTGTGAGCTTCATGGGCCCATGGTTTTGAAAGAGAACATTAATTTTGAACAAAACAAAAAGAAAATGGAAGAAATCCTGGTGCACAAACATTTTTTAAAAAACAGAAAGATGTACAGTACTAGTTTTTAACTCCACCACTTCTCAATATATTAGTACCATGCTTGAAAAACTGTGGTGATAAATTCCTGTGGTGCCCAATTTATTTGTTCAATCAGTTGGTAATTAAAACATTTAGCTATTCAGACCTGAGAAACTATAGTGTGTCAAAGGCAGCACTGCACAAAAGGAGCCTTTTTACTCTAAATATTAAAGGTAACATAAAGATATTTATAACCAAAACTCTGATTTTAGTACTTTATGCTACGATGTGGGTCAACTGCCTATGCCAAAACTTTAAAAAAGTAGTTAGAATATGTGAATTTGTGTCTTCATTTATGATGTATTGACGTGAAAGGCTATGCTTTCATTCTAGCAACTATCCACAGCAGTGTTCTGAAGATTCAGATATATCTCTTTAGGCTATAAATGTCAACAGCATGACAACCAGAATTAATTCAGCTTTGCTGTACAAAAGTGATTGTTCAGCGATTTTGGTTTTGCATAGCCATTTGATTTATTTCATAGTGCCCTCTGTGGATTGAAGAAAGTGTCTGCTCCTATATATAATGTGCTCAAGTGCATTGAGATTATTGCTTTGGACTTCTATCAGCCATTCAAAAGCAGGGATATTTTCAATAAGCTTTGCTTGTTATAATGTTAATTTGGTTAAACATGACTCAGTTGTATTGAAAATGAAGTGTGCAACATGTTTTCTTAGGTGTACTACTCAGGGTTGGTTAGTAGTGACAGCAAAATATTTTCTAAGCACCCTGTTTCATGAGCATGGGGACCCTCATCTTTTGTTTAAAGTTAGGCAAGCAGAAGAAGCTTAAAATATCCTTGTGAGGGCTAAAGAATGTAAAGCTTTGTTGAGAAGTTGGGCTTCTGAGTCTTTCTTTTAGCAACATTTTCTTTGGCTTATGGAAATAACCATATTTAACAAATGTATCACATTGAAATATCACATCATGTCCACGTGTTATTCGTTACATTAAGCATGATCACTGGAGTAAACAGTTTCCCCATAAGTTTTAAATTAAGGTTCTGTAAAACGAAACTAATGTGAGTTGGTATGATCACCTATCTTAGCCTTTCCCATGCTAAAGCTGGTAGTAAATGTGCATTTTTGTAGTATTTATGAACGCCACCATTATTTGCTGGCAAACATAAATATGATTATGCTTATTCCATGAAAATACAACTTTTAAAAAAGTAACTCCCATTGAGAAGATATAGATGATCCCTAACTTTTAAACGTGAGAAGTGTAACGAGCTGCCCACCCCCTCCCGAAAAGCATGAACTCTTATTTGTTCATAAATTGCAGTAGGGAACAATAAATAGCACTTTGCAATCCTGGCCCTAGCCATCCTCATTTGGCAGGAAGAGCCACTGATTTCAGTGGTGCTTGCTTGCACATCAGTAGGTTTAGGTATGCAGCCTTACAATGTTGGCCTCTGCATTTTTACTCAGTAAGTAAGTCCCTCTGAGTTTAATGGGACTTACTGCCAAGTAACTGTATTTAGGATTGCAGTGTTTGTCAGCTGTAGCTTGTAGCTTACCTTTAGAAAGCTGCTAAACTCACCTAGTCACAATTAGAGAACAATTGCTTTGACTTGTTTAAAATTTTTGGACCAATCTTTGCTTTCATATATTTTACCAAAGTGGTACTTGGAGTAGGCCTTAACAAATTCTTGGCACACCTCAAGCTCAAGCACACCTCATACTTTAATATTTTTTGTCTTTCTTACTTTCTGATAGCTTATGTGTTGTTGGGTAGGAACTGCTTTTACACTCCCAAGTGATGTATTTTACTTTAATACTACTAGATTTACATTGAACTATTCTAATGCTGATATTTGAAAATAAATTACTGCCTTGTTTTGCTAACACCAGTTTTTAACATTGCAATGTATTTCTTGTCTGTTTACTTATGATTCTTAAGCACACTTAGATGTAAGCATATTCCACTGAAATCAGTTGAACATATTTCCATGTGATTGGGGTGTCATAAATATTAACTCACATCCTGATTCAACTGAAATAAATGTCAGGATTTGCACCTTCAACCCAGAGGAGAAATAGGCATTGTTGGCACCTAATACACATTATATCTATATATAACTTTTAAAAAATAACACAGAAAGTACACACTCATACTCTATCTTGCCTCTTTCAAATTCAGAAAACAATAAATAAATAAATAAATACAAAAATACAAATAAAGATAAATACAGATACAGAAAATGATTACTTTTTTTCCTTTAAGACAGGGCTCTTTTTTCCTCAAGGCTCTGATTTCTGTGACTTTAGTGCAGAAATTTTGCCCACTGGGGGGTAGCACACACTGCAAGAAATCTCTTTACAGCGGCTGCAAGTCTGCCTTTCCCCCCCAATGCTGTTGTCCAGTTTCTCTGTTTTAATCACAAAGGCTTCTGGAGAGAGAACACTGAAGGATTCTACAGGGGTGGGGTGCAAAAAGCATTTACAATACTTCTAATGACAATATTAATCAGTTAAATTCATTTGCCCAGGAGAATGAGCTCTAAAACTTAATATCATTCGAAGTTTTCTTCAGTAATGTAAATCGGGTTTGATGCTAGGAAGGTGGCCATAGCTACTTAAAGGAAAAGACATAGAGCTGGGGAAAAAACTTTTGAGTGGAAGGTAATTATAATGGTAAATAATTCTGGAAATTTGAACAGTCACTGGGAGAGAATTGGATGTCAGACTAAAATTCCAATCCTAGGAATCTTGTGCACTTAAATCTAGTATATTAAATGTCATAAATTATGTTTGTTTACCTCGCTAGACATAGGTAAATAAACATTAGCAATAAAAATACAGTGCAGCCTGACTTCAGTGGCACAAACTGTAGCTTTCCCTCAAACTCTTCAGTTTTAATCCAGATAATAAATTTGTAAAAGCTTCCTGTATATAAGAGGTAGTACTATAAACATAGCTTGAACTTCTTATTGCTTGGAGAGTATAGCCTCCCATAGGAAACAGAGCAAGTGATAATTAATAATCTTCCAAAGCCTGACAGACCCTAAATTTCAATTAAACTTTCCCCAACTTGTTTCACTTGATAGGAAAGAACTGTCATTGACTATAAAATAATAGCTTGTGGAAGTAATTTTAATTGTCCAGTGATTTCACATTTTATAAGGAACAAGTTGGTGTAAGGCTTCAACTTATACATGGCAATCCCTTTCTATAAACTCTTTAAAAAGTAGAGAATTAACCTCTCCCTTTCCCTCCCTCTCTCTCTCTGTAGCAATTGCCCACTGATTGTAGTATTCATTTAGTTCTGTGCATAGAATCGTCTTTTCATTACTTCCACCAACTTTGTGACTGTAGTGATTCCTGCAGTTTCAAAGTTACAGCTTAAATAAATCATGTGATTCACTTCTTAAATTGCTTACTGAATTTTAGGTTTTGAAACTGAAAAAAGAAAGATAAATTACATGGAAAGCATGAAGCTTTGTTAAGTGGACGGTGCTTTCTATTGGTTGTTAATACATTTTCCATATTACTTCTGTAAAGCACAGCTCTTGGGCAGATCCAAGCAAAGACTGCAGAAGAAAAATAAACTAAAATAGCAATTTACATGCACATACAACAGTCACAGTGTAAAATGATACTCATTTAATTTTGTTCATTAGGCCTTGTTTAACAACTTTTTAATCGTTAATTGGATATCAAAAGTGATATAGGCTGATATGTTATGGATGCTAACTTAACCAACCAACATGGATAATTTTACAGTTTCTGTTAGGAATTAGGGTTATGCAGCTATGATAGGTTTTGCTTACCTTGATCTTTTTTGAGACAGGCCTGTTGCATTCTTAAACTATTTGAAACCATTTTGTTTCACATGCATACCCTAGAGTTTCCTTGTAAATATCAATTGCAGTGTTTCACTTATGCTGTAGTTAAAAAAAATACATGGCCACAGACAAGCTTAAAATATGGAGGCAGCATGAGCTTAACATGTGGAGACAATAGATTTTCAGAGGACTATGATATTCTAAAAACTTCATGTTTGATATAGCCACAAATGATTCTTTTAAGAATTTAATATGGCAATTTCTGTCCCACTGTTTGCAGGAGCCTCTGTTCAAAAGCTTAGGTCTGTTAATTTGTCTGACTAGATTTATTGGCTTATTATGCACGTCACATACTGTATTTGATCAGGCAATGGCTTTTGCAATACATTAAGGAAAGAATATCATACGGCGAGTGTGAGTGGTGGGCTTACGTGCTAAATTGTATCAAGCAATATATGGCTTTAGCATTACGGATTTGGGAAACAGTAATGCAGGCTTTAAAACCTAGGTGTAGCTGTTTACCCTTTCCCAAAGATTATAAAAGTTCCTCCAAGTAGACGAAGACATTTGCTCCTGGACAGAGCACTCATTTTCTGTGATGAATTTTTGATTATCTCTTTCCATAGCTGTGAAACTAGTATTAAGAGAACACGCCACATATACAGCATTGGCCACATTGGAAAACATGCAGCTTGAATTTTGGTGTGCTCTGTAGCTCTTAGTTAAAACACATTTGTAAAGTCTTCCATTTGATGATTTAGATTGGAACGCTTGTAAAGAGCTAGACTGAACAATTGTTTCCAACCATCAGACACATAGCCCCCCTCACCCCACCCTGAAAAAAACCTTGAATTATATACAGTTGCAAGTCCTACTTTTGCTTAACATTGTAGTTTAACAGCAGTTTTCTTCAATCTCCCTTCCAACTCCTTCTGCTATGCTGAATTTTATAATGCCTGGGTGGGAAAAATCAAACTTGAGTGCAAATTAGAAGGAATTACTTACCAGTAGGATGAAGTAGAAAATATGTATCTATAAAGAAATTCCATTTATAACTGCACAATAGCAATAATTCCAGTAACGGTTATAAAACCCTCAGTTTCAGATTCCACAGACAAAAAGAAGCAGCAGCAGCAGCAGCAGCAGCAGCAGCAGCAGCAGCAGCTATTGTATGAGCTCTCGCTATGTCAAATCACTTCTCCCTCACTGAGAAGGAGTGAGGGGGGAAGCATTCCAGTTACGTGCACACAGCCCACCTCCGAAGTCTGAAGTTAAAGCTTTCACCTAACAGTGGTTGAATAAAGAGGTGATGTCATAAATGGGCAGGTCTTTGGCTCTGATTCAGTCAGGCAACTGGATAAGCAGGCTGTCAAAAGATTACATTACAGACACCAGAGGGCGCCGGAGAAGGAAAATCCAGGATTGCATGCCAAAACCAGAGCTGTGCTATATTACAGTTCACCAGCTTTAGTTACGTGCCAAAAACATTTCAGTCATCTCCA
Organism: Podarcis raffonei; assembly: GCF_027172205.1. NCBI lineage: Eukaryota > Metazoa > Chordata > Lepidosauria > Squamata > Lacertidae > Podarcis > Podarcis raffonei. Next base: position 13,507,364 of record NC_070604.1, on the reverse strand, counting down.
AATCGAGTATTTTTTTCCTCAACATGCAGATATGCAGCTTTAATACATTTTTGCAACTTTTACAGTTTTCACTCAAAATAGTTGGCAATTGCCACAGTGAAATGTATTGACAATACATTCATTAATTGATCCTCACATGGACCTAGCTAATGCTTTAAGTTAAAAGTTGGAGGACCAACCATAATTAAACTACTACTAGAGGGTCCTCAGCAAAAACTTTTAAATAACTCCTCTGGTGAGAATCCCTTTTTGGAGACATTTTTAATGAAAAAACAAATGTGTTATTTTAATGCTCATAATGGTAAGGCTAGATAATTTAAGTTTTAATATTCAGTATTTACCTTCAACTGTAGCAAAGGGGTGGAGTTTCTTGCAAGGCTGTTTTGTTTTTGTTCTAACTTTAAAAAAAAGTAGAAAACTGCCTCAGAGATTATTGGGAGGAAGTTAGTTTTAAGAATTGTGAATCAGTAATTTTAATAATATTTCCTGGTAATAAGATGTGTGTCAGTGTTACGCATAGCTTATTTTGGTGGTGGCAGGCATCAATACTATATGCTTACATCCTAGAAGCCAGCGCTGTTCCTTGGAATGAGGAGACTGCAGATTACAAATTGTGTGTTAGGAAACTCGGGGGGGGGGGGCAGGGAGATAAACCATTGCAGATACTCATGTCTGTTATCTCATTTATTTATTTGTGCTATCTCACAAGCATATTTGAATATACTTGGTATCTTACATTGCAATTTAGCTGTCTTTCACTAGTTGTTTATTAACTGGAGTTTGGTTCCTGCAATTGGCATTTCCCATTGTCTATGTTTCCTTCCAGTATATGAGTTGCCTCTGAATCCATTTAGTTGTAGACTATGTCAAGCATTTAGTTGCATTTTCTTCATTAGATCCATTTTCTTTATCTCTGTACTTTTGTGGTAGAGCACAGTGTGCTCAAGAACCAGACTGGATGCTATCAGACTGACCTCTCTGGAATGCAATCCAGGCCATTGTGTATGGAAGTCCTGGGCTGCCCAGATGACACAACCTGCCTCTTGGCCTCACTCATGTGGTCCAAAGGAAAGCAATACATTTGGCACCAGCTTGGAGTTGCTGGAAGGAGGCATACAAAACACCACCCTCCCACATTAAGGACTCTCCTTGTGATTTGTGTAGGGTTTACTCTTTAGCCTTTTCTTCCAAAGATGTCCCACACAGTAAGCACATAAGAACTGTGTGCCGATCTCCTTTGTTAATTGATTGCACTTTTTGTTGAGATCTGAAGACAGAAAGGCCAAGCTTAATTAAGTTCACAAGAGATCTAGTCATTTAAAGCTCCATGGCTATGGAAATCATTAGGAATCTAAGAAACGGGGGGGATAAAAAAGGTGGAAACATTTAACCCTTGTCTTTTCTAGAGTGTCATTATACATTTGCTTAAAGGAGCAGACAGATTACATGTCTGTGTTTTGGATTAATGGAAGTTCAGTGCAGAATATTGTTCAGTAGTTGTTTGAGGCATTTCTTTGTTCTGCAAAAACCTTCCTCCCCCATTTTTAAAAAAATCTCTGAAGTTTAGTCCACTGAAATCAACATGTTGTAGTAGTGCATGTTATACCTCTACATATAGCAGTGGAAAGTTCATAAAGATATGTAGAATGCACATTCAGCTATCTTAGTCTGTGAAGCTTAGCCAAGTGCTTAATGCATCAGCTAGAAACTGTAACAAATCTTCTTGAACAATTCCAAAGGGCCCTAGAGAAATAATTAGATTTTACCAGGTCACAACTGCCACAGAATACTAAAAGGTTTTTGAAAATGCTACATCAGATTCCCCTTGTGTTGCCTTTACTATTTAGACTCCATAGGTGCCTGCTGTTCATCTGTGTGCTGAAAGGTGGGTTATTTGCCAGAACAAGATGTAGGTTGAGGATATGGCTATTACTAAAACAAAGTGTTATATCACTTGTTCCACTGCATAATGTAGTGTAAGGACAGTGTGTGCTAAAAAAGCAACAGATTTCTCTATCCAATTAAAAAGTAACAAAAAGGGTTGTAGATAGGATTTTGTTTGCAGGAGATATTGGTTGCCACAAAAAATGGAGTTAGTTGTTGTAATAGACATATATTGATATTTAATGTTAGTAGATAATGATTTCCCTGGTGACAGATTGGTGTATGAATCAGAACTGTTGTTTGATTAGCCGAATGGATTTCTAATTATAAGGCTTTGGTAGTTGTAGTGCATCTATTTTTCTTTTGTGATCCAAATGATACTAGTATGTTATCTATAATACACTGTTTAATAATTAAATAAACAAAGTCAAACCCTGTTTGCCATGACTCCACCATGTTGACATGGGGTGGGGGTTATATGTACCTCAACACTGAATAAAATTCATGATACTTTCTGTCAGTCTTCTACTACTCCATACTACAGGTAGTCCTTAACCATGATAAAGTGTAAAGTACCATGTAATTTAGTGAAAAATCTGTGGTTTTATTCTTATTTTTTTGGGGGGGGTCAAATCTATACCTGTTGGGATAAGAACAAAAAATTGATATATGTAATGTGATAGGCGTTAAATTGAACCTGCCTAATGCTGTTAAAATATCATGTCTAGAAGTGCTTTTGATGCACCCATGATAAAGGAATATAGAGGGTGAAAAAGCAATATTTCATCTGTTTTCATAAAAGACAAATTATTTATTTCCGTAACTTGACTGCATTCTTTCTTCAATTCGTAAAGATACATCAATCGCATCTCAAATCAGAAATCCAATCCAGAGATCGTTCTTTATTATAACAAAACTAATGGTGGTATAGACACCCATGATCAGACGGTAGCTAAATATACTCCAAACACATTTCATGTTGGAAGTTATTTATGAAGTGACCATGGACGTAATTAGGCTAACTTCAACCATGCCCATGTACTGGACCAGGCACCCCCAAACTCGGCCCTCCAGATGTTTTGGGACTACAATTCCCATCATCTCTGACCACTGGTCCTGTTAGCTATGGATGATGGGAATTGTCTTCCCAAAACATCTGGAGCCCAAGTTTGGGGATGCCTGTACTGGACGATCACCACCAAAAAAAGGTTGTACTGGAATGGTTGAAGTTACTCCTGCACCAATGGAATATTTATTTTATTTATATTCCACATTTCTTCAAAGGAGCTCATGATGATGTACATGGTTCTCCCAAGTGAGGATCTGAACCCTTTTTTCTCCCAGCACATGTTAATGTATAAGGATTTATGCATGCAGAGAAAAAGGACAAGAAAGGGTTAATTTCGACGTGCTGTTTAATTTGGGTGCGTTTGGTCCTGCACCTGCAGCTTGTTAAATATGTGAGAATGACTCAGCACAAGCTACAGGTTTTTTAATGGTTCAGATAATGTATTTATTTCATTTATATCCCACCTTTTCTCCAGTGAACTTAAGGTGGCATACATCCTTCTCTCCCCACCCCCCATTTGATCCCCACAACAACCCTGTGGGTTAAGTAGGACTGAGAGGCAGTGACTGGCCCAAGGTCACCCAGTGAGCTTCATGGCCAAGTGGGAATTTGAACCCTGGTCTCTCAAGTCCAGCACTCTTAACCACAATAGTACACTGACTCTCAGTATAAATTCTGTTGCATTTAAGGCAAGTTTGCTCTTGGCTCCCGCCCTTGGCCAGAGCATAATCTATGCTGCTGGGAAGACTGTATCTACAGCTGTATGTAACGGAAACTGTATTATACTGTCAGTAAAACAACGGACTCTTCCTATAACGGGTGTTTCTCTGTTATTTTGGCACACTCCGCTGGCATTAGGATGGGCACTCTGCGCATGCCCCAACACTAAAGCACACCAATACAGTTTTACTTCCATGTCACCTTCCTGTATATTTTTTAGTTTTATTGGGCTACGGTTCCAAATTTATGTACACTTATTAATCCAGAATAGGGTGGGTTTTTTGCTCATCAGAGATCGTTCTTCTTACTTCAGATGACACCAAACTTTCTGAAGTACAGAGCCTTATGCCAGGTAAGGCCACATGACAGTATTGCAACATCTGTTTCAGTCTTTTAAAGGTCAAGTGAGGCAGCCAAGATTGAGCACTTAGTGTACCACTAGAAAGAGTTTTGCAACACTGTCATGGCTGTGCATGCAACTCCTCCAGTCTGAACTATCATAGCATTGTTGCATCCATTACTCTGATTGCAGTTTGGCATTCTTTTTCGCTGATAAAAAAAGGAACACTGCCACTTTAACATGGAAGCTTTGCCTGTTCTTCAAAGGCTAGGAGATTTAGGTGTGTTGGACTGCTGCTTCTGGCCTAGGAAAAGAACCTTTTGAAAGGGCAGGGAATAGTAAATGTGACAAATGTGTCTACACATCTACAATCAATAGCTTCTTTGTCAGGGAAGCAAATCAGCACTCAGATTGCATCCATATAACAATATTTTATTTAACAAAATTTATATACTGCTTGTAAGAGAATAATGGTTTACGTTTTCTGTGCATTATATCAACTGCTGAATTGGGAACTATGATATAAATAGAATGTTGCAAACATGTGTGGGAATGCACATCTTACTGGGGTGCTCTCTATCTGCATTGCATTCAGACAGTGCACATTGAAATATGCATCTCTATTCATATCTTGCATGAAATAGCCATGCATAAGCTATATTTTAAAGTAAGGTTGGAACATCTGTGCTTTGATTTCTCAATACACTAAGAGGAGTGGGAAAATAATAGCTTGTCTATCTTGATTTAATTATTTTATTTATTTATTTTCCATACAAACAAAAAAGCAACTTAAAACCAAAACATCTTCAGATCTAGTCAGTCCTGTTTCTGGATTCTTGGATAGAGTGAAGCTGAGGATCCCTTGTTAGTTTATGAGTCTTCTATGTTTTACTCATGGGGTATGTTTTACATGCCCCTGTCAAGTCAATTAATATGAGGAGGTGGGATCCCTTTTACTTCCAGTGTGCATCACACCACTTCTTTGATCACTCAGACCTTCCTCCCCACTGCTCCCCCTGAAAACTCTTTCTTTGATCTTGACATTTCTCTCTTACTTCAGTGAATTGGCACCTTCCAAGTATGCAAAGACTACTAGTCTTGATTCTCTACAAAACGCTGTTTTGGGGAAAAACAAAACATGATTCTATTATGTCAAATGACCACAGAGCAGTTGCTCCTTGAGGGAAAAGTTCTCCTTGTATGTAATAAAATGGTTACACTTTACAATTCAAGATACCCAAACAAGTCAAAGAGCTGAGCTGAGGAATTGATAGAGAAAGAGGATGAGAAAGTCTTCAGATCATTAATCCTCAATGACTAACAGTTTCTCGGCAATAGGACTTTATTTTCCATTAGGTAAGATGGTGGCGAATAAACAAACCTTTTGCATTTTTAAAAAAATCTGAACTGGAGGAGGGCTTCTAATCAACAGCCAAGTGTTAACTTCACCTTTGAGATTTTAGCACTTGAAAATCAAGAGGATCTAGCAGCTTTTCAAAATACCAAACACTTGCCAAACAGAGGGATGCATCTGATCTTGCTTTCTATGCATAAAAATTTTAATGTTAGATGAGTTGCATCTATTTTCCATGGAAAAATTCCACTTTTCTATACCAGCTTCTGCATTTGCTATAGAAAATAGACATAGATGAGCTTATGTGAACACTCACCCTTCACCACCTACTGTTGCTAGGTGTACTGAAAGGATGTTAATTCCATGTAGAAAAAATAGTTATGTATGGAATCTTTGACCAAGAGTCAAGTGAATGCAGTGCCACTCAATGGAGGCAAGCTTCTGCATTGTAGGAAAATGTGTACTTATTGTTTACATATCAGTAGCTGTGATGAAAATTCAAATTGTTTTTTTGTTGGGTACAGCCCTGTAAGGGCATTTATTTAGAACATACGTAGGCCACCTTTAGGAATTAAAACACCATGAAGGCAGATTTCATGATGAAATATTAAGATACATCATAATACAAACAAAGTTATCCATCCACTAATAAAACCAGCTGTAGCAAAACAAAATTTCCCATTGGCTTGACTAGCAAGGCCAGTCTAAAATTACAAACTTTGATCAAAATGTTGGTGTTGCTTGTGCTCTCCTTAGGCAAACAAGAAAACAAGTTAGACAGGTATTCAAAGAATTTTGTCTTCTAATACATCAAAGGCTGCTTGCCATTATCAGTGATTCCCTTAGACAGAATAGGTTGTTCTGATTAAAGTTGGCACTGTCTATATTCCTAATTAGATCAGCATTTTATAATAAATTCTAAAGATTGATACTTTCACAATATTAAATGCGCTTATAATACTGCTGCTTTTTTCTTCTTCCTTAATTATTACCAAATAATTACTATTTTCGTGTCCACCTCCTGGCAGAGAACATAATTAAATAAGAAAGCCAAGCTTTGGGCTTTTGTTTTGCAAAACAATTGCCTAAAATTTGACCATGCCACAATACCTTCAAACTGTTTACTTAAATAAATAAACAAAAGGCAGTAATGGATCCTGTTCAGTCAAAAACATACATCTGCCAAGCGTACTAGATACTGGAAAACACATATAGGCCTTAAAAGTAGAATGCTTGAACAGATTGTTATAAATAATAATAATAATAATAATAATAATAATAATTTATTATTTGTACCCCACCCATCTGGCTTCCACAGAATCCAAAAATACACTAAAATCACACATTAAAAACTTCCCTGAACAGGGCTGCCTTAAGATGTCTTCTGAATGTCAGGTAGTTGTTGATCGCTTTGACATCTGATGGGAGGGCATTCCACAGGGCGGGCGCCACTACCGAGAAGGCCCTCCCTCTGCCTAGTTCCCTGTAGCTTTGCTTCTCGCAATGAGGGAACCGCCAGAAGGCCCTCGGCGCTGGACCTCAGTGTACGGGCAGAACGATGGTGGAGACGCTCCTTCGGGTATACTGGGCCGAGGCTGTTTAGGGCTTTAAAGGTCAGCACCAATACTTTGAATTGTGCTCGGAAACGTACTGGGAGCCAATGTAGGTCTTTTAAGACCGGTGTTATATGGTCTTGGCGGCCGCTCCCAGTCACTAGTCTAGCTGCCGCGTTCTGGATTAGTTGTAGTTTCCGGGTCACCTTCAAAGGTAGTCCCACGTAGAGTGCATTGCAGTAGTCCAAGCGGGAGATAACCAGAGCATGCACCACTCTGGCGAGACAGTCCGCGGGCAGGTAGGGTCTCAGCCTGTGTACCAGATGGAGCTGGTAAACAGCTGCCCTGGACACAGATTTGACCTGTGCCTCCATGGACAGCTGTGAGTCCAAAATGACTCCCAGGCTGCGCACCTGGTCCTTCAGGGGCACAGTTACCCCATTCAGGACCAGGGAATCTTCCAGACCTGCCCGCCTCCTGTCCCCCAAGAACAGTACTTCTGTCTTGTCAGGATTCAACCTCAATCTGTTAGCCGCCATCCAACCTCCAACCGCCTCCAGGCACTCACATAGGACCTTCACCGCCTTCACTGGCTCTGATTTGAAAGAGAGGTAGAGCTGGGTATCATCCGCATACTGATGAACACCCAGCCCAAACCCTCATAAGTAGTATTAATCTTTAGGTGTGACCATATCTAAAGGGATAAGTACAAGTGTTTTTACTCTTGTTTGCACTGTATGTGGGTGTGTGATTGTGATATAAATATAGCCTGTCATATTTCATACTGTAATCTGTGTTTGAGAAAACGACACAGAACCAACTTGTAACTATTGCTTTATTTTTTGTGAGCTTGTTGTGTCTTGTGGCTAAATCCAAGCATATAGTAAACTTACTCTTTGGGATCTGAATAACCCACAGTTGACATCTTGTGTATCACTTCCCTGTGTGTGCATTTTTAGAAACAGAAAAGCCCCTGGAGTACTTTTACTATTCAGTTATTGTATGAAACTGTTTTTCTGTGGAAAGATTTTTTAAAAATGGATCACCTGGCAAAGACCAAGTTGTCTCCCTGAGTAACAGACTGTGACAATACATGTCAGAGATTCCTGCTGCTTTGAAGACTGTGTTTATTTTTGCTTTGAATATGCCTGGCACTCCAGAAAGCAACTGTGAAAGCAGCAGTGCCTGCTGGTATAGCTACGGCCTTCCTACTGCTATTTCTTAGTAGGTTGCCTTAGAAATCAAAAGAACATCTATATGCAGTACTGTCGTAGGTATATCTGAATAATTGATTTAGAAAGTTATCTCATTTCCTACCATACTCTCACTAATTAGATGGAATAGTGATGCACCTTATTTTGACATACCTTTCGATTAATTTAGAGAAGGTGTGGGGAACCGTTGCCGCCGCCCCCCCCCCCGTGTTTTTGCTGAAGTGCAATTCCCATCAGCTCCAGCAAGTATATTCAATGGCCCGGAAGGATGGGAGTTATAGTTCAGCAAGATCTAGAGAGCCAAAGGTTCCTTCACACCTGATTCAAAGGTCTGCAGTGCAAAAATGTTCAATTGTCTTTCTGTAATACTTCTTTGCATTTTGTACCTTCCATAAGAGTTTTTGCCTTCCATGTTGCCTTTTGTTAATTATACTTTCTACACCTAATGTGCTAGTTTGCTCATGATTGTTGTCTCTTCCTGACCAACCCAGCTTAAAACTGCTTCACATGCAGTTGTTTCCTCCATCAAGGAAAATTGTAATACAGTGGTACCTCGGGTTAAGAACTTAATTCATTCCGGAGGTCCATTCTTAACCTGAAACTGTTCTTAACCTGAAGCACCACTTTAGCTAATGGGGCCTCCCGCTGCTGCTGTGCTGCTGCTGCGCGATTTCTGTTCTCATCCTGAAGCAAAGTTCTTAACCTGAGGTAATATTTTTGGGTTATCGGAATCTGTAACCTGAAGCATCTGTAACCTGAAGCATATGTAACCCGAGGTACCACTGTATAGTGGGGTCACGTCATTTAACTTAAGTGAATTCAAATATATAAGCCCAGGAAAAAAAGTACTCCACATCAGGATATCTGCTGCTGCAGTTCCTGCAAAAGCAGTGACGAATCTTTTGTTTTCCTTGTTCCTCCTTTTCTCTGCTAGGATTCCATTCTTTGTTTTAAGGATCTGTTACAGCATTTCTCTTCAGCCTTGTCAGGACCTGACCACCTTAGTTTCTCTCTGCCTGCCCCCATCACCTTCCTTGCTTTCCTGGATTCTTTCCCCTTGGAGGAAAGCTCTTTCAATCAGTCAAGGAGGAGTCCTTCAGGCCACCCACTAGTGTGTTGTTGCTGCTGCTGCTGTTAGGTGTTTTTACCTTCTCTGCTTGGAAAATGTTCCTCTACATCTACATTTATCTACATCTATCTACATTTTCTAAAAACAGTCTTACATTGAGCATGTCAGGACCCGTGTTCTGCATATTTAATTTCATTGTGTGGATCAACGAGCTCTCCAACTATTTGCAAAACAGAACTGTTTAGATAATGGACTATGGCAGTCCTGATGTAATGGTTTTAGCTTCTGCTTGCTCTCATGTTCACATTTTGAATAGCATCATTTTACTATTACCCCTGCTCTGTTCCAGCTGCAAGAGAACTAGGTTTTAATTTGTTGTTGTTTAAGTGTGAGATTCACTGCTTGGAACTACCTGACAGTTCTATAGAATGATCAGCTAAAGCAGTAGCTATGAGAGGGGGAATGGCTGGAAAAGAGAGGGATTATTGCTCCCAGATTGGGATTAAATCTTAGAGGGGAGCAGAGAAAGGGGAGCTTATTTATCCGTGCATGAGCAGAGAGACTTCATTATCCAGAGAAGTCCATGCCTCAGCATGACTGTCTTGGTGTGTGTGCATGTGTGCATTCCCTTATCCTTCCCCAGATTCCAGTTAGTATTGACCAGAATCAAGGATTGATGTTCTTTTTTCATAGTATTGAGACCCTGATTTGTGGTTGCTGCTGCTTTTAGATTGCTATTATTAAACATAGTTACTGAATATAGCAAGGGACTAGCAAGAGATGTGGCTGAGTCCTCTGCATTGTGTGTTTTGTAGTCCTTGTTCGCGTTGGCTACCTGTCTAGAGTAGGGATACCAGCTGGTGGTCTGTGGTTCAGATATAATTTCTGGAGCAGCTGCTCCTGAAAGCTCTATCAAATTTAACAAGAGTTAAAAAAGAATTGGGGAGGGGGGAGGAAGTAAGATATATGTGAGATCCTTCAAACCCCTGGATCCAGCAAGTGCTAGCTTCCTGTGTTGAAGTGATGGGTCATTAATAGAAACAAAGGTAAGAGGCTCTGTGTGAGACTGCAAATGGGTGGAGCCATTCCCTTAGCTCATGCTAATTAGAAGGACGAAGCCAGAGTTTGGAGTTGAGTTGCAGTGATAAGAGCTGGAAGTAAAGCAGCAAGTTGGAGAGAGCATCAGAGCAACATTTAAGAGCAATGTTTGATTTCTGTCTGAATCTAAGGCTGCGGCTTTTGGGGTGTTGAAGCTGTGAACCCCCTCCATCACAGGTTGTATATATGTGTAAATAAACCATATATCATAAAGGCACCACAGTCTCTGTTGTGCCTCATTCCCAAAAAGAAACATGAACCCTGGGTAAGGGTCTGGAACTCCTGGAATGTCACACTGCTTGGATATTGGGTTGGTGTCCAACAATAGTGTGTTAAAATGTGTGCACAGTTTCATTAGCAATGTAAAGAAAAACTTTTTAAGAAACAGTGGTTGGACACTAACTTTAACAGTTCTCTGCTGGACTTGGATACTAATATACAAATTTGTGTATGTCTGAATGTGAAGCCCTTACTGGAAGGCACCACTTTTGTTATGGAGCACAGTGTAGCAGAATACATTTCCTTCCTTGCCAGTCACTGTCTCAAAAATAGAATGGCCCTAAACACTTTTTAAAATAACTTTTCCTAACCTTTTATATCTTTCCAGTGCTTTCCTTTTCTTTCTGTTTGATCCAGGTTTAGATCAGAACTGCTAATGTCCTTTGCATAGCAATATATTTCCTTTTCATTACAAGGAAAGCAAGGGACTTTATTTATTTATTTATTTATTTATTTATTTATTTATTTATTTAGAAGACTGTAAACTGAATCACAGTTCAGTTGGGTGAGAAAATTACTCATGATTCAAGTTTATAGTGCTTAAAACCTGAAAGCGAGAAGCCACTATAGGTGCTAATGCCAGACTGCAGAATCAGTTTACTACTATAGCATGGCCTCATCAATTGGGTGTTGTTTGTCCCTCAAGCAAGCATGAAGCAGCCTCTGAGGGAACTTGCCCCGCTTAGTTTTTATTATTGTTTCCTTAGCCCCTGTTTTGAGAGGAAGGATTGTTCTCAAAATTTTGGGGTGGAGTCTTAGGGTAGGTTTTGTGCATTTGACCCAAGGCCTTTCCCTTCCACAATTTGAGCTGTGGTCTGGAACAGATCATGTTGCATTTAATTGATAAAAATATTCCACTTGGGGTTGACACTAGCATTGCTTGTCCTTTTCTATCAGCCAATGCAAGTATTAACTAGCAGCCCTGTAATCAGTGAGAATCCTTTTGAAATGCATTGAGTTTTGGTTATATAATGAATTAAAGATTGGAATATTACTTAACCACACTTAACTCTAAAATCCAGATGGCTGTGGTGAACTTAGAATATGTAAAAGCATTTGAAGGACTTGATATGTGTAAATAAAATGGTCCATAATTTGCGAGACAAGGGTGGAAGAAGAAAGCATACGCAGCTGGTCTCTTAGAAGTGGAAACTCTTTAAGTTTAAAGTTTGGCGTGTCAGCAAAGTAAGACCTATAAATCAGCCAGAGTAATGGAGGTGTCATGTGGTCCTGGACACTTACTCCATTGAGGAAATGTGCTTCTACATTGTGTGACTGAATGTGCTGCTAGTGGCAAGAGTGGTAAAGGGAGAAAATGGACAATGAAAAAGAATGGCTTAGTTAGCATGTGGTTTGAAAAAGAGAGAGCTTTTTCATTTATTTAAAAGCTATACCTTTCAGGGCCCCCACCCCCTTATAGCTCACAAAACACAATTAAAAACCAACACATTTGGGGGTAAGAAAATCTAATAAAAGACTAAAGCTGGAGCAAGAAAAAGTCCTTTAAAGCCTACCTCATAATAGTCAAAATAAAATGCAGAAACAAATATATTTTAAAGATCTGTTTCAAAAGAAAGAAAGAAAAAAGAACCCCACCCTGACAAAGATGGGATCATATATATTTATTTGGGGAAAGCCTGCCAAAGATATCAGGCTACCACTGTAAAGGCTCTGCTTTCAGAATCTAGATAGGCAATGCTATGTTCAATCTTACCTAGTCTGGAACCAAGTGAGGGTAGGATAGATGTATTGTGTCTTGAATGCAAATGCCAACATACTTCACATATGTTAAGGTGCTGCCACAACTTACTTTTTTATATGTTGATGGAACTCACTTTGTACAGATTGTCAGAACAATTACGTTTTTCTAGCATAATATGAAGTACAAATACAAAGTACAAATACTTTATCGGCTTTTGAAATAGTGCATTTACCAATGGTTGAGTAAAGACTTCAGTAATATATAAATTGGGAAGGTGACTCAGACAGTAATCCTTGGATGCAAATAAGAGACTTCTGGTTAACATGGCAATAGGTCAGGCAGCTGGCTCTGGAGCTCTGCAGATAACACAATTGTGTTTTAACTTATTTTAAACCAGATACAAATGGGATGTTAGAGCACAGTTTCTTCTGCACGTGAGCATGGCTTTGTGAGAGCCAAAAGAGAGATGGCATTAGTTGCCTAATTAACAAGTGTGTGAAAGCTTGTTTGTTTTTAAATAAGTGTGTGCAGGAGGTTGAATCTGGGTTGAGACAATGCTGGCCAGGGGGAGATGAGTGCTTTATCTTTCCCCAATATGTGGTCTTGATCAGGATCAAGCGCTATATGTCTGCTATTTCCATCATGAAGAAAGCTCCTATTCATGAATTTAGCAGTGTAGTAGGAGATGGCGTAATACAAAACAGACTTCTGGTCAAATTCTAGAACAGAGAGCCCCCTTTGGTTTGTCCAATAGCAAGGGGTAGTCATAGGTTTACCACCACTAAATCTTGATGTTCCACTTGGCTATGAGAACTACCTAACAAGAACCATAAAGAGGGCCTTGCTGGATCAGACCAAAAGTCCACCCAGCATCCTTGTTCAAACAGTGGCTAATGAGACTTTTGGAATCAGGTTTTTGCTCCTAAAATGATGACCTCCCATGCTTTATGTGAAGGCTCACAATTCTCAATACAGTGGTACCTCGCAAGACGAATGCCTCGCAAGACGAAAAACGCGCAAGACGAAAGAGTTTTCCGTTTTTTGAGTCATTCCGCAAGATGAATTTCCCTATGGGCTTGCTTCGCAAGACGAAAACGTTAATAGCCGCTAAGCTGTTAATAGCCGCTAAGCCGTTAATAGCCGTGCTTCGCAAGACGAAAAATCCGCAAGAGAAGAAACTCGCAGAACGGATTAATTTCATCTTGCGAGGCACCACTGTAGTTAGAAAACCGTTCACTCATCCTATAGTGCAAAACAGATGCTAGTCTCAATTTGATATATCATGGGCACAGTGGCTGCATGTTCAGGGGTGTGTGGGGGTAATGGGAGTTAATGGGGAGTACATCACAGCAGGGGGACGTGGGGCCTAGGGCTTGCCTATCAGAAGGTTGACGGTTCAAATCCCCGTGACGGGGTGAGCTCCTGTTGTTCAGTCCCAGCTCCTGCCCACCTAGCAATTTGAAAGCATGTCAAAGTGCAAGTAGATAAATAGGTACTTCTCTGGCGGGAAGGTAAACGCCGTTTCCGTGCACTGCTCTAGTTAGCCAGAAGTGGCTTAGTCATGCTGGCCACATGACCTGGAAGCTGTCTGTGGACAAACGCCGGCTACCTCAGCCTATAGAGCGAGATGAGCACACAACCCCAGAGTCATCCATGACTGGACCTAACAGTCAGGGGTACCTTTACCTTTCCTTTACATCACATCAGGAGGTTACAGTAATGGGCCACCTCTATGTGTCTTCCATTTCATCCAGGAATGCGGGCTCCAAGCTCAAGTGTTTTAGCAGTGGGGAGTGCTAGATGGAGATATGGGAGCCAGGAGAAGGCTGTGGATTCCCTGTAATTACCTGGCATGAATGCCCCAGGTGTGGTGAGGGAACAAGGCATAAGCAGACAGTGTCATATGGAGAAACTGAGGGTTTCCAGATGTTGGACGCCAACCTCCTTAGCCTCCACCATCATGGCCACATTGTGAAGGATGAGGAGAGTCGTAGTCCAACAACATCTCGAAGCTATGCAATTCCAAAAAGTTTCCAGAACCCTTTTGCAGGAGTGACGATCCACAGAACTGTGCTTCATTAAGAGCATTGCAGGATCTGAGAGGTAATGATGAAAAAGAGATTCTATGATGGGAGCTGTGCAATAATACATGTAGAACTATAGTAATATAGCTGAACATATGCACAAAGAGTTCTGCTTCTGTAGGGAACCAGGCTATAAACAAGTATTTAAAAGGAGAAGGTTATACACTTTTTTCTATTAATAACGGCAAACAAAAATAGATCCAAGAACAACAAAATTATTGCATAATTTTAATGAAAACCTTTGTACAAAGATGGTTTGTTTGATGCGTGTTTTGTAACATTTTCCTATTAATTTGGACATTTGGTAAGAAAAGTTTCTTCCAGGTTCTCTCCTTCCCCTTTTCACATTCAGAGAGGGGGTGTACAGACAGTCTTGGAATTTAAGAGAGAGGAAGTCTAACACAATAGACTGTGAAGTGGAGCAACTCCCACAATCAGTTTTCTGTACAGCTTATTACCAACTGGTCAGAACTAGGTTTTAATTAAATGTTAAGGGATAAAGGACAATGATGTGGGCTAAGGAAAGGGAATTCAGCTTTAACTTTGAATTTCCTGACTTTTATCCCCCTCTGTCACTATGTCAGTGTAACTTAAATACAGGATTTTAAGATGTAATTTCCTCCTGAAGGTTAAAAGCTGTACTCTCCCCCCTCCCCGCCTTCAGCTTTGCTAAGAATGTCTTTTTAGCTACTTAATATATTTAATTATGTTATAGTCCACAAGGCCATGGCTGTTGTAATATATAAACAAGGTTCTGTGCAGTCAATTTTTAGAAAGATATTTTGGTTTGGTACAGTGTTTGTAATTCTGTTCTGTTTGTTTTCAAGCTAAATACATGTAAAAATACTAATATTGTGGGATTAGTACTGCCCCCCTGCTTTTATTTATTCTTGCATTGCGTTGATTTTTTTAAAAATTACTTTTTGGTTTTGTTCTGGATTTAATTGCTCTTTCCATTACCTTTACTTTTGAACTAAGTTTCACTCCCGTTGTTGAAGCTTACTTCTAAGTAAACATGCTTTTCATGTTTCAGCCTTTTGGATAATTATTCCTCTACCTCTTACAGATAGCAAAAGCAAGAGGGGAGCAATAAGAGCTTAGAGGGGGTTTCCCTAGCTGACCATTCCTCTTTCCCTTCCCAAACCTACCTGCCACCAAAGAGACACTACTCTCAATTTAGTCCCTCTCCCTCCCTTCCCCCCCTACTGAGAACAATAACTCACAGTCACACCTGCAGGTCACATAAAGGTAAAAGGTAAAGGTACCCCTGCCCATACGGGCCAGTCTTGACAGACTCTGGGGTTGTGCGCCCATCTCACTTAAGAGGCCAGGGGCCAGTGCTGTCCGGAGACACTTCCGGGTCACGTGGCCAGCGTGACAAAGCTGCATCTGGCGAGCCAGCGCAGCACACGGAAACGCCGTTTACCTTCCCGCCAGTAAGCGGTCCCTATTTATCTACTTGTACCTGGGGGTGCTTTCGAACTGCTAGGTTGGCAGGCGCTGGGACCAAGCAACGGGAGCGCACCCCGCCGCGGGGATTCAAACCGCCGACCTTTCGATCGGCAAGCCCTAGGTGCCGAGGCTTTTACCCACAGCGCCACCCGCGTCCTGCAGGTCACATAGAAAAGTGTTAATACCTGCATCAGTCAGGTGAACTCCATCAAGCCAATACAGCTCAACTCTAGAATGCATGTTTTTACAGTGAGCCAACACCTCAAGAATAGCCAGCCAAATCTCCCAGTTAACTTCCTTCTGAAAACTATATTGTTCTGAGCTGTAACAAGCAACAGTTACTTACTGTGTTAATATAATAGTTTACTTTTGCATCGAGTCCTTGTGCTGTATACAACATTTCCTTTCTTTAATGATCATACACCGAAAAATGAGGTAGTTGAAAACATTAGATTCATCTTATTTTATAGTTACTTTGCATTACAGGGCTACCACAGAGTATTTAAGCCAAAAAGAATGAAAACTAATTTTTGTAGTCATGCTTATCATATAACAATAAGCAATTTGTGCAATTGACCCGCTGACCTTAACTCCTAAGACACTGTCACATTTCTCCTTTGCTCCTTTGTCCAATTGAACAATGTGACTTAAAATAATGCAGAGCTTGAAAGTTTCTCAGAATTGTAAGGTCAAGCTTTGGTCACCATAGCTACAATTTAGATCTCTGGGTCAAAGGGCAAATAGATTAATGATGTCAGACACGTCTTTAAATGGTTCTAACACTACTTCACCATGCAGTAAGCAGCTGAGCATATTTGATATGACAAAGGCCTTCTTAAGTCTTGCTAATAGGAGGATCGTTGGAGACATCTGACAGAATAGACTTTTCCTTTGTGCGGAAATGTTCAATATTAAGCAATAGTGGGCATCAGCAGTGAGCTGCTTCAATTCAAACTGCCATAAGTTGATTGCTGTACTGGCTAAAGGGCTTGCACTATCACTGCCCTCTTTCTTTCTGGTTATCTGAGTCCTTTGTCCAGTGTTCATTCTATTTGGCTGACAGCCACAAAAAAGGGGCAGAGAAAGTTGGAGGAAGATACTGCACTAGGCTTGCTCTTTCATTTGCCAGGCTGCTGGTTCTGAAGCAGAGTGTGATGAAAGTCTTAAACTAACATTTAAAAATTGTCATTCAAACTTTTTTCTCAATGCATATCATATTTAAACATATACTTAACAGGGGGGGTTATGTTTTACATGTACTTAGGTGCAGAAAAATGGATTTCATTTATCTGTGTAATTATGCTTTGAAGAGTTTAGTCTGCTAATGATTGTTAAGATGCAGTTTGCAAATAGAAGCATAGCCAAGAGTAAGAAAAGAAATAGGAATGGAGTAGAGAAAGTAACCTGAGGAAGAATAATCATGGTGGGGAGATAACAAGAACTAGGCTGGGCACTGATGTCTTTGCTCCCAGGTCACTGGAAGCTCTGATTTTTCTGCCACATTCTAACATCGCTGAAATAGCTCTGTACTTTTCTCCATAAAGACTGTATTTTTCTGTTATAAAAGCTGTTGTTTTCCAGTGACTGAATAGTGAGAAAGAGTCTTGGTTCTATGCTTGAACACTTCCATCACAAAAAATGTCTAACAGGAGTCTGTCCAGGTTTGCCTATAGTCATTCTGATGCTGCGTGTACTAAACTCCCATGCAAGAAGGGTCTCAGTCAACAGCCACAGCAGGGACAGTTCCTCATACATACTGGATGTAACATGGCTGTGCTCAGGGGTGCCAATTTGAATAAAATATTGGGCGGGGCCAGGAAGCCCCACCCCACATAATTGATCACATCACATATTTAATTGTGGGGGCAAAGGGACCTCGACCCCTAGGAGTTGGCTCCTATGGCTGTTCTACTTCGACCATGAAAATGAGGAAAGAAGCTGTTACAGGCAAAATGGCACCCCAGAGTTGAGCTCATATGACTGCATTTTTCCTAGTAAAAACAAATGCTCCCCCCCGCCCCTGCTCTTAGACGTATTGAAATATTTTTAAAGCGTACTGTAGTCCATGGGGAAAATAGCTGGAATTATGGCAGTGCAATTGGTCTACTTTGTTGTTGTTTAGTCGTTTAGTCGTGTCCGACTCTTCGTGACCCTGTGGACCAGAGCACGCCAGGCACCTCTGTCCTCCACTACCTCCCGCAGTTTGGTCAAACTCATGCCGGTAACCTATATAGATTAACATCTTATTTCTAGCACCTTGTAAAGTGGTGGCCAAAATGCCGCTCAGTTGAGTTGTGTGGGGAGCTTGAGTTTTCATCTGACTCTTTGTAAAGTATCTTTTAATTTGGCTCAACCTATTATTATTCAGTATGCCTCTAACTGGATGGTGAACATCATTCCTTGTCTATTTGTGCACATATATTTATTTGTAAAACCATACTATTCAAACAATGACAGCAAAATATATAATGATGGCATCCTATGCCCTCCCAAGTTTCTGTTATATCAACTACCTTCAAGAGTGTCACAGCAAAGATAGCTGGGCAACATATGGATAACATATTTAATCTGTCCTACAAGGGTGGGCCCATACAGTTTTCTAGCTATTTAACTCCATTTCAAAATATGGCAAGATGGGTCTTCTGCCTCTTCTGAGTCACAAATGCACAAGCATCTATCACAGTATGTCTGGTAGAGTCTGTCTTTCCAACACTTCAGTTGGCATGACTTTAAGCCTTCCACGACCTACCAACAGTTTACTCCATATAATATAATTTTCCAACAAATGAGATTGTTTCCAGTATCACTGCCCAGGGGAACATTTTGATGAATGTAATAGTGACAGATCCTCTTGCTTGTCAATGTCCACCGTTTATATTTTATAGCTTCATGTTTGGCAGCTTTAGCCCCAATTCTCATGAAACACAGAAGATTACTGAGGGACAAGCCACAACACTGCCAACAACCACACACTAGGCTAAAGCAAGAGCCTTTCAACCTAGCTGGCATCTGTGCCTGTTCCTCAAGACACAGATTGGACAATTTATTTTAGGCCATATTAAATCATTTAAAACAATCAAGAAGCCTGTAGTGCTTTCCTATGAAGCTAATGCCAGTGAATTGTGTTTGTTTACTAGACTAATGTTTCAAAATCCTTCTAATCAACAGTTCCAGCAGTCAATTTTATTGAATTTTAAGCAATACTCTATAATACTGATAACATATGGCAGACATACAAAAATTAGATAAATTGTTTATTTATTTTGTGCTTTCTACCACTCACTCAGTGGTGGTGGGGCCAGATCAGGATTAGGTTGCCCTCTGCCAAAAAGTTATTTCTAAAGACCTTTTAAATTAATTGATTAACCTATACATAACACAGCACATTCTATGCACTCCTCAGTGTTCTAGTGTTGGTTGCATCTTTGTATGACATATAATGTATGTTTTAACTTCTACCAAGAACACTTGGTTATAATAAATAAACACTACTTTTTTATTTCCTTCAAATCAATAATTATTTAATTGCATAACAAATATATGGGAACTGTTACAGTCCCCATTGATAAATATTTACCTTTAGTGTGTGCTGTGTTTAAGTTGACACTTGTCAGAGCCGTATGAGGATATTAAAGATTTTCTTTGGACAGACATGTTCGGTGGTAGCTTGAGTGTACATTTGGCACTTGTTTAGTTTTCAAACATTATAGTTCTAGGAAATAAACTAGACTCTGATTTATGGTAACATGCTGCTCTGACAAGAGTTGAGCTTGCTACTAGCATTGACTTGAAATGTTTTGGCATTTGACACACAAAGCTTTTAAGCAGCTACATAAACCTGATGAACTTCCACAGAGCTTAGCCTCCCATAGTCAGTTTTTTTAAACATAAAGATAGTAGGGCCTTGTAAAAGACTATATGAGGTAACATCTAAAATTGGCTGCATGGTAGCCCAGTGGAACTTCCATCTCTTAGATAATCTACAGGTACTTTTAAATTGACGTTGGGCATTGCATCTTGTGAAGCCTACTTGCCCATCAGCTGCAAAGTAACCATTGGTGGCTCTGCATCCATAACAAGAGCTGTGTCTGGAGTAATAATATCTGGGGGCTGAGGGAGGAGGTGAGTGACCTCTGGGAAGTCAGGAGGCAGAAGGGGTGTTAGGCGGGCATCTTGTGATGGACCCTTCTGAACTCCACAGGCAGTTGGCAGGTGCCTATCCATGCTGATAACAAATGCTGGCCCTGAGAACTGAGCACACGGTCTTATAGCTGTAAAGGTGACTTGTTGTTCAGTCTTGAAAGTTGTTTTATCTAACCCCACTTTTTTGTTTTTATAAAGAGCATTCAAAGATGGAGATAAAAATATTAATTATTTTCTAAAAGTTGATTTGGATGATTGACCTTAATGTAAGCTGGTTGCCACAAATTCTTAGAGAACATAGAGAAAAATGATTTAAAAGTACCCATCATGTGTTTTCCCCCTCAGCACAAAGTGAGTCATGTTATCAAATTTGAAGAACTATGAAAGCACTGAGTGTGTGTGTGTGCGCGCGTGTGCGTGCGCGCACGCACGCACACACACACACTCTTTTCCAGTTCAGATTGTGTTGCTACTAAATTTCATTAACTTTGGTTGTGTTGGCTGAAACTTTAAAATGAGTACTGTAAATTACTTCCATCATTCTCAAATCTAAAATAAGTATATAATCATCAGATAGCTGCGTTCATTTTGCCCATTAGTTTTAATCCTGGCTAATATAACCCATAAATTATATGTTGCTTATCACATATTGAATTTTTAAATGGTAGGCATTTAATTTGTTTGTGAGTGTTTAATAGAGTGCTCCCTTTGCTGATTCATAGATTTGTAACATACATTAGAACTGTGGATGACCACTTATTGTTTCAACAAACACTAATTTGCTCTTGGCTATGCACTCTCTGAAATAGTAACTCTAGTGGTACAAGAGCTATCCCATTATTTCTTGTATAATTATTTCTTGTTAACTATTGAAGGCCTCCCAGGAAGGGAGAAGGAGAGAGTGAAATGGTGGCAAGACTCAGTGATGTACAGTAACTTCTGCTGCTGAAGAGAAGGGGAAGGGAGAGGCGATAATTATTATGGAAGGTTTTTTGTGTTCTGTTGAGAGCACCATGTTAGGGAAAATTTGGGTGAAGTAGGGTTGGAACGCAGGTGGTGCTGTGGTCTAAACTACTGAGCCTAGGGCTTGCCGATCAGAAGGTCGGCGGTTTGAATCCCTGCGACGGGGTGAGCTCCCGTTGCTCGGTCCCTGCTCCTGCCAACCTAGCAGTTTGAAAGCACTTCAAAGTGCAAGTAGATAAATAGGTACCTCTCCGGCGGGAAGGTAAATGGCGTTTCTGTGCGCTGCTCTGGTTCGCCAGAAGCAGCTTAGTCATGCTGGCCACATGACCCGGAAGCTGTATGCCGGTTCCCTCGGCCAGTAAAGCGAGATGAGCGCTGCAACCCCAGAGTCGTCCGCGACTGGACCTAATGGTCAGGGGTCCCTTTACCTTTACCTTTAGGGTTGAAACTCAAGGATAGGAAACTCCACTGAAGAGATGTGAGGATGGGCAACAGATAGGAAAACATTAACTTTGGGAGGGGATGAAAAAGAAGAAGGGATCGAGGCTCAGAAATTAAAGGAGAGGCAGGAACCTCCGGAAAAGGAAGGAACAAAGGACAAAAACTCTGGAACTTTCAAACTCAGGTAAATTCTGGCATGCCAGCAATGTTATAAATTTGAGTGCAGAAAGATTTGGATGCATAAAAGGATGACACTGGAAAGGCAATTTTCAGGTGTCTTTGTTTAACATAAGAAATATGTCTAGTTCCAGTGGGATTTATGGGATGTCTTGGAGAAGGCATTTGAAATATCAGGGTTCACATAGATAGGTAATGGGTGGCGCACTGAGGTTATGATTAGATTAGAAATGGAAGGAGGTTTGTGTTGGGAAATGAGCTCCCACATGTGTGGGAAACTGCAAAAGAAAAACAGTTGACTGCCTGAATTCAAAAAGCATGTGGGGCTTAACATACTCTCTAGTTGAAAGAGTTTAAAATAGAAATGCATGCAGCATTTGCAAAACATGGGAAATAAAGGTTATTAAACCTTTAAATGTCCCAGTATTAAGAGCTCACAATTGTGCTCTCTGCCTCTACCACCTGAATAGACTACCACCTTAAGTAAGGTTAAAATGTTTTACTTACAGTCATCAGAGGTCTCACTCATGCAACATTCACTTTACTTTTTCTCTCTCTGTGGGTGAGCCTTCTCTAGTAATTAAGAACTCTGTGTTCCTTAACCCCTTACTTACTGGCAATTATGCAGTTATGTTTAGTTGCATAAATCTCCCACAGTTTTCTGTTAATGATCTTGGAAAGTTCTATTCTTATTGCATAGTGGGTGAGGCCACTCCCTTGTCTATGTCAATAGATTTTCAGTAGGAAGCTTACAACTTGATCTGCCCTATGAAGCTACATCCCTTCTAGTTCCTGTTCAGACGTAGCAAATAAAACTATTTGAGACAAAGTACTCCATGGTGGGGGGTACAAAACAGTGGCAGAACTCTGTTCTCTGGCAATGCAGTGCATGTTGTTGATTATACATCATGGTATTGACACCACTGTGACATTGGGGGGTGGGGGATGAGGCACAGCAGAGAGATATTGAAATTATAGTAAATCTCTCTGCTCTATACAAACTTGAAGTGAGCTGTTGCTTTGCAACAAGAATGTAAGACATTCTTACATGTATTACATGTCATTTAACTTGGATTCAGAGCTACATTACAAGATGCAGTATTGTTCACAGCTTTTAAATAGCAAACAGGTGTTGAAAATGTATTGCTTTGAAGTAAATATTTGAGCTTTAGAATTGATGCTATTTTGCTTGTAGGATGCACAATAAGCTAAAGAAAGCAAAAGGGGTTGCCTTTTTAAGAAAGAAACTTTGAAGCAATCCACAACCACCTTAACATGGAGCAATCCAGTGTTCAGTAGGATTGTAAAGGTAAAGGTACCCCTGACTGTTAGGTCCAGTTATGGACGACTCTGGGATTGCATGCTCATCTTGCTCTGTAGGCTGAGGGAGCCGGCGTTTGTCCGCAGACAGCTTCTTGGGTCATGTGGCCAGCATGACTAAGCCGCTTCTGGTGAACCAGAGCAGCGCACGGAAATGCCGTTTACCTTCGCCGGAGCGGTACCTATTTATCTACTTCCACTTTGATGTGCTTTCGAACTGCTAGGTGGGCAGGAGCTGGGACCGAACAATGGGAGCTCACCCCGTCGTGGGGATTCGAACCACCAACGTTCAAATCAGCAAGCCCTCGGCTCTGTGGTTTAGACCACAGCGCCACCCGCGTCCCGCTCTATTCTAGTAGTAGGATTACTTTTGATTAAGTGCCTAGTGATAGTAGCCCACCATAACAGTAACCATGCTTATTCAACTCACATATTATTGCTGCTTCGCTTTCACTTTTCAAAATTCATTAAGTGAAAATCTGACTGAGTCCCAACAAATAATTATTTGTTAACATTATTTAGGTTGTGCTAAAATGAAGAAACATTGCAATTTGCCCAAGGCTGTGGAATGATTGGTGACGGTCAAGATTAGAACTTAATTAGTATATAATGAGAGAGGAAAATGGCAATGGGTAATTAGGAAGCAGAAGCAGCAATTACCATGCTAACAAAGCTTCTGAAGATTTTCTGAAAGCCAGACCTGCATTGCCCCACCTGAGAAGTATCAAAGTGAAGTGAAATACTAGTGAGTTCAATAATTTAACTCTTATCGGTAGAGACAAATGGAAGGGGATGTTTGTGAATAAGATTCTAGAGCAGTGAGCAATGTAATTTTTTCAAAAGAAGAAAGTGACTGAAAAAATATATAGGTGGAGGTTAATGGAAGGTAGACTTCAGTGAATATATCTAAAGCATGTTTTATATTGCTTGCCTTCTACAGCACAATGTGAATATGGAGGGCAGCTGTCTTTGCCTGTTGCTCAAAACAACAAAGCATTGGATCCATGTGAAGGTATTTGCAGTTAGTTTCCATTGAAATTAGCTAGAATTAAGTCTTGACTTATTTTCACATGGATTTTTAGTGGAACCTAAGTGCAAATAAATTAAGATGGAAACATGAAGCATACAGTGGCATGTTGAAGGCTGATAGATTTATTTTGGCACATGCTTTTTTCTAAAAGTTTTTCTAATTGGGTAGAGACATATGTTCTGAGTGCAAGAGAGAAGAAGAAAAATAAAATATTTATTACATGATGTTTTATGTCATAGACACAGCTGGTGTGGTGTAGTGGTTAGAGTGTTGGAGTAGACCTCAGACACCAGGATTCAAATCTCCACTCAGTCAAAAAGCCCACTGGGTGATCTTGAGTCAGTTACTCACAATCCACCTAACCTACCTCCCACAGTAGTTATGTGGATAGGAGGAGAATTATGTACGCTACCTTGAACTCCTTGGATATAAAATAAAAAATAAATAGATATGAAAGATGTAGAAAAATTACAGTACAGGAAATGAAAATTCCTGAAACTGGGGAGACTTTGCGTACCTTCCAACTTTCCTTGGATAACAATAGGGAAAGGTACTGTATATTTGTAAGACCTATTCTCACTCCCTCTGCCTGATTTACACATTGCTGAAGATTCTTCTTGTGCTGCTGTATAGGGTTGTATTAATTTACTCTGTAGTAGTTCATTACATAGTGGTTTCTGAAGCAGGGGGTATTAAAAAATAAATGGGTGATATTAAACTAAATTTTACTTGAAGTATACCATTTGAAATTAATGAACCTAGACATGTTCATTAATTTCAGTAGGTCTGTTCTGAGTAAAACAGCCTATAACTTGGTACTTACGACAGAACTGCTAGAAATCAAACATACAGAGCAGTTGGAAGGGAATAGTAAGCAAAGTACTGGCTTTGTGTTCATGTGTTTGTATTTGCAGGCCTCTACTATACAGTCAGTGTCTCACGCCTACTCACAGAAATTTAGCTTACAGATAACCTATGAAGGAGTCAAACACCCAATGAACTGCAGTGCATGTATGCACATGCTAACAATTTTTCAAAAACGTATCTTGAATTTATCTCCAGAAGGCCAAATATGTATACTAGTGTTTTAAGCACAAACAGGCCCAAGAAAATAGGGACCCAATGTCATGGACTGTTTGGATGCAGAGGAATGGCAGGACAAACTAGCTGGGGAACCACTAAGGGAAGAAGGCTCAGAGCCCATGGAGTGGTGGTGGGACAGTGATAAGTGGTCAGAAGGAGAAGATTAGTAGGAGGAGGTGTCAGAAATGGAATAGGTAACAGGGCCTAGTGAGTCTGTGGCAGCAAAAAGTTCAGAATCAGTGGCAAAAGCTAAACCAGGACAGTGGGAGAAGGGAGGTCAAGAGGCAGAGATGAGTCAGGCTGGTGAAGAGCCTCGGATGTCTCCCCCTCCTGCTGCGACAAGCTCCCCTCCCCACTTGACTTCCAGAACCAGAGGAGGCATGAAAAGGGTGGAGGAGAGGTTGGCTGGACACAGACACTGTCTCGGACTGCTTGGGAAAAGCCCTGGAGAAGAGGGGAGTTAGACTGCTGGGAGGAGGTGGGGTCTTTCAATTTTGGCAACTGATTTTCATGGAGTAAGACCACCAGGAATGAGCTGCTCTGCTAGACATGATACTCAACCAAGTCTGTGGAGACCATGTTTTTGCCAATGTAGAGTTAACTCCAACTTCAAACTGTGTGGTTATTGACCAGCATGTTCCAGTGTCACCCAATATGGAAAATAGGGATAAATAGAGCATATGTGGTTTGATTTGGGTGCCGTGGGTATTGTGCGATTATAATTTTGGTTTTATTACCAATCAAGCATAGGAGGCAAACTGCACATTTAATAAGTGGGCTGAAAATAATCCATTAGGAACTCTCTCAAAATCCATAAAGAGAGAGTGAGGGTGGAGGAGGGAGAGAAATAAAGTCTAATTTATGGCTGAACCTCGATAAGGAGGTTAAATAATATGCAGTGTAATGGAAGATAGAAGTACATTGGAGTCAGGGGAGCTAAGTAAAGAACAACAGTGGAGAAAAGTGAGGGGCAGTATAGTAGAGAACTATGTTTACAGAGTTTAAAAATAAACGTTCCAAAGCCCAACTCATATTCTACCAGCAGCATCATAGGAATTGCTGCAGTGTGGCAGTTTTCATGCTGCTTCAGTAACATTTGGTTGAAGCAGATCAGGTAGGTGAAGCCAACACTGCCCAAGTCAGTGCAGTGCTGGCATAGAAAGTAGGCAGATAGTCTGCAGTGCTCCAGCCGACTTCAGACATGGTTGGAGTGCTGGAAGAATAGGAACCTTATTGCTGAAAGTCTGGGAATCCGAGTTAGGACCCTGAGGAAATACATTCAGCATCAACTTCAGCTCCTTGCAAAAAGGTGAATAGGCCACACCAGCAGCTGTGAAGGTGTATTCACCACTCTGACAAAGCATAGTCCAAATTAGGATATTTAGTAGGCAGGGCATGAGATGATGGCATCTAAGTCTTTAAAATGTGCAAGAAATATGTAGGAGAAAAACTCCCAGATAGCAATATTGGTGTAATGAAAATTTCAATCACTAATTCTGCCTTTTGATAATGGTGGGACTGAAAGTGGGGAGCACACAAGGTGTATATTAAAAAATAAATGATTTCTGCTTTAATATAAATTAAACTGCAAGAAAGTGACTAATAATTCCACAGACAGTTGCAGTCCTTATTCACTCAAGTCAATGGATGATTATCTAGTTAAGTATGCACCTATGTTATTCAAAAAAGAGCAAGCAGTTCTACTTTTCGGTGCAGCATTTCAGCTGGCACTTATCGCAACAGTTCATTTAGGAGGACAATTGGCCTTTCCCTGTTGTTTTGCAGTTTCTAAGACATTAAAAATCACCATTTAATCCTGTTTACACTCCCCAAAGAACTAATCCTTGTTACTGGTTCTTTGTACTGAATCATTGAGTTAGAACCTTTAGCCTTAACAGATGTGTTTGCAAAGGGAAAACTAAAATGCACATTGAAAGGGAGGAAAATGGAATACAGTTTCTTTCTGCTCCAGCATAAATACCCATGGAAATAGATTCTACAGAATTAGGTGGAAAATATTGTAGAAATACCCTTTTTATGATTTTGAAGAAGAGAAAGTAGTGCACACAGGGACTACTCTATATGGAAAAAGAAAGCATTCTTGATAAATTTTAGAGTTTTTCATGCATTTGCTTGAGGTGTTGTCAAAGGAGAAGTGAAGTATATGCTAGATCAGAGCTTTCCAAACTGTGCGTGTATCGCGCAATGTGTAGGTGTGTCGTGCGAATGCTCCCCACGCTCCTCCTGGGGCTGGAAAGTGGTTAGTTTAACCTCAGGTTTACTGGTAAAACTGAAATACTGTGTTTCAAAATGATGCATGTCAAAAAGTGTGTCGCCAACATGAAAAGTTTGGAAACCTATGCTAGATGGAGTCAACATGTTTTTAAGCTCATGAAAAGCACCCATGTTTTGGTAGAGCACTAGCTAACTTTTCTATAATTATGCTCTTATTGATCTAGACTAATTTAGAACTTTTGTCCTTGTGGATGTTGTTAGGTTAGCATTACATTCCAAGGAGGAATACCAGAAGGCATGTAAGAGCTTAAATCCTCCTGCTTTGTTTATTCTGTTTTTCATTTAGTGTAAATCTTCTGTTGTAGAGACTAAGAAGGAAAGTGAATGCAATCTTTCTCCTGTCTTTTTAAAGCATCTATCAAGAGAGTTCCTCATGGTTTAGATTACTCGGAGGTGGGTTAGAGTATTATATATTGTTATGGGTTTGTATGTGCTAGAATTTAATTAAGGCTTAGGACATCAGAAGCTAATTAAGATAGGTTAGTCACCTGTGTGAGGTGGTAGCTAGACTCATGTGTGTTTTGAGCTGTGTGTTAGAGGCTTTTAATTCTCTGGAATCAGCACGTGTCAAAAGCTAATTACATCTGGCAAATTTCCTAAACTGTGTATTCAACACTTCTATATCTTAGGAAATCAACATCCAATAACAGCTAATTCAGATAATTTCCTTTTGAGGTGTTAGTCTGGGGACAAGCCATTTAGGTAAAACAAAGGATCATAGGCGAATCTCATTTGCAATGCATGGGCTTCCTCCCTCTCTCAACTGAGAGTTTAGTTTAAAAGACAATGCTAGTTTTTTAGGGGAGTGTTTAGGGATTGCAATTAGGAGTTACACAAAGGAGTTAGGAAGCAATGGGCTGGAGAGAGAGCACAGAGAGCAATGATACTGCTGCATCTATGAGAGAATCCAGAACCTCTTGGGGTGTGAATGCCGGGTATCCTGCCATTGTAGGTGCAGGTGGTGTATATATAAATAAACCATATATTATAAAGACACCACAGCCTCCACAGTGCCTCATAACAATATGTTACATGAAAACTGTGAACTGTGAATGCAAAATGCATTGTCCACGGTTCTTGTGCCTATCTGATGAGTAGTTCAACAAGGACAAAGATGCAGAGGTTTTTTTTTGACAGAGCTGAGTGGACCGTGCTGGAAGACCAACATAGATGGGGTGGTCCTAGAGAGAAGGAAGATCACCTGTTGTAAGAGACAAAACCCTGGAGGAACATGATACACAGAAGTAGGACTGTAAGGATCCATGCTGTGTCTTTGGAGCTGCAAAATCAATTCCATGCTGTCACATTGGACACCAATTATGGGTCAGAGGAGCTAGGACAGCAGTTGCCAACCTCAGAATACACCGAGGTGGCTGTGAAAGATACTGTGCAGAGAATGATTCCTCCCACCAGTAAAATTAGCCAGAACAAGTGGTCAAGTGGAAGAGATGTGTTTTGCAATTCCTTTGGAAGGTCAATAAGGAGAAACAGGAGTCTGAGAAGGTGATCTGAAGCTGGCATGGGAGGAAAGGCACTGTAGTGGTCATTTATTTACCCACAATATTATATTCTACATGTATAAGTCTCTGTGGTTCAATGGGTCAGTGCATCTGGCTGTAACCAGAAGGTTGGTGGTTTGAGCCCACCCAGGGATGGTTGTGCGCAGGATGCCTGCATTCCAGGGGGATGGACTAGATGATCCATGGGGTCCCTTCCAACTTTTCAATTCTATTATTCTATGACAAAGCCAAAATGTGGCTTTGGTGGGATTTAGCCTGCATGACAGGTCCAAACTCACAAACTGCACTATCCATTTAAAAATCACAATATTTTTTTGGTTTCTACAAATTCCCAGGCAGTGCCAGGCACTCCTCACCAATAAATAGATAAAATAGTTTTATTATTTTTAGTAATCTATAATTGGCCTGATAGCATGTATTCTTTGTTATTGTTGTTGTTTAGTTGTTTAGTCGCGTCCGACTCTTTGTGACCCCATGGACCAGAGCACGTCAGGCATGCCTGTCTTCCACTGCCTCCCACAGTTTGGTCAAACTCATGTTCTTAACTTCGAGAACACTGTCAAACCATCTCGTCCTCCATTGTCCCCTTCTCCTTGTGCCCCCAATCTTTTCCAACATCAGGGTCTTTTCCAGGAAGTCTTCTCTTCTCATGAGGTGGCCAAAGTATTGGAGCCTCAGCTTCAGGATCTGTCCTTCCAGTGAGCACCCAGGGCTGATTTCCTATGTTTTGTTGAGTTGTGAACATTTATAATATAAAAACAGAACACACTGTATTTGAACTATCATATCTCAGCGTATTTAAGTCAAGGTATGCAGAAGCCTATTGTCCATAAGTTCAGCCCCTTTGTAGAACACAGCAAATCAAACTAGGAACTAGTCACTGTTTAATCAGAGTTTCCCCTTTTTACCCATACCAGGGAACTATGGTTATTAACTTTGGAACATGTCGGGATATTAAACCAGCTTCAGCTGTGGTGTAATATCCTGGCTTGCTGCAAAATTGGTAGCCAGAGTTTCCCTTTTCAGATGAAATGGAAAATTATTGTTCATAAGTCTTCCTGGTTTAATTGTGGTTTATGTGAAGGGAAGAGCAATGAGGCTGCGTGTGCAGGGAAAGGATCATGCATAACTCAATCTCAATAAGCTGTGATTGGATCATTCAAGGTTTAGAGGACAGTCTATTAAGACCACTCAGATAGATTTGGTGCATTATCGGAATAAGATACAGGATGGAGCCTATGGATTTAGTGAAAATCTCTGTTCCCTTCCACCAGCATGAGTGAATGCTGCTCACAGTGTCTCTGGATCCAAGCCAATGTGATTGATAGATGTGATTGATTCAATTTTAAGTCAATATAAAAATAAGCTTCAGATTTAGTATTAAACTTTTTTTATTTTAAGAAAGAGGCACTTGGTGTTACTTTGTTTTTAATTAAGCATTAAATTTTGTGCACTGGTTTGTGCATTTTTATGTAAACACAGCATATGCACTGTATGGAGCCTGGGACTCTTCCATCTTTCCCTAAGACTGAGGTAAATGGAACCTGGTTATGTGCAAGTGTGACTTGCTTCTTTCTTCTCCTAGAAACTGAAATTCCAGGATATTTGAAGAGTTGCTGGATCTGGAATGCAAATCTTAGTCAAGGATTGTCCTACTTCAGGGGAGATTAGGGAACAAAGGAAATGCAATTTGCAAGTGTCCACAAAAGGAATAAGAGAAACAACAATTGATCCCCTTGCCCTCTGGAACAGCAAGGCAAACAATTATTTTGATTGCCCATGTTTTTGTATTAGAGTGCAATTCCTTTCTTTTTTCTTGTTAAATTATTTGAATATGTGTCACCCCAGGTTTAATCATTTGCAACTATTATTACTGCTGTTGTTAAGCAATATTAAGGAACAATAATGCATAAGGAACAATAAGAGATGAAAAGCAATTCATTGTGAATGATTCATTTTACTTTTCACATTATAACATGTCATTTACACTTTTGTCATCATAAAATAAAGCTTGATAATTGAGGCATTGGGTTTCAGAGCAGTTAAGTTTCTGGTTTGGATACAGGCTTCTTTCAGTCTTACCACCTGCAACTTTTTTGTGGGCAGCTTGCCAGAGTAAGGGATTTGCTGGGCTCCTCTTGGTCCAGTCAGTTGATTTACAGTCTTTAATTGCAGAAACACTTTTTGCCTAGTTTTTTTTAAAAAAAACATTCTCAAGTTTTTATGCTTCAGTTGATCCCTATATGTGAAAAGTACAACTGTACATAGTTTTTTCCTGATGAATTCTAGTCAGGTTCAGTTTCAATTGCTTAGAGCTTTGTTACATTGTATATAGTTTAAAGTTAAATAGTTCCATAGTTTAGTGGTGGGGAAAGTGCGGTCTGTGTGCCTAAATAGACTTACCAGCCCTCTTGATTTGACCCACAAGGCCATTTTGAGTAAATAATGCCCAGGTATCATACACTGGACATCATATCATTAGACACGCAAACATTCAAGACATAGTTGCAAATAAGCCTCCTGCTATCAGAACTCCCTTGGATAGGATGTCACCTGGGAAAACACCCTTCTGGCTGGACCTCAGGTGGTATGGAGTCCTCAGAGTTCCATCTGGGGTACTCACTGGATGCCACAGGATCCTGCTTCACTTCTTAAGAACCATCAGCTCTGGTGGTTCCTGACACTGTGAATTCAGTATGTTAGCTATTACCTACAAAGCCCTAAATGGTTATGACCTGGTTACTTGAGGTACCACTTTATCCTCTTTTAATGTGTCCACCCTCTGCAGTTGTTACCTGAGGCCTTGACACATGTCCCTTTGACTTCAGTTGATTGATTGATTGATTGATGGATTGATTGATGGATTGATTGGCAGAGAGGCAGGACAAGGCCTTTCAAGTGCTGCCTTCTGGCACTCGTTTCTCCAGCCAGTCCAGCTGGCTCAATCCTTGTTGGTTTTCTGGCACATAATGAAAACATTTTTTATGTTTTTAGGTTGTGCTGAGCTTTCATTATTCCTCCCCTGCTATGAGTATGTTTTTTTGCCAGCACTTGTTAGCTTTCTGTTTTAAAATTGTATAATGGGGATTTCTCCTAAACTTCAGATTTTTGTGTTGTACAACTACACAGTCTGTTGGCGGCAGGGGGGGGGGGAGAGAGAATAGTCACTCCAGCAGTTAATAGCTTTCATTAACATGTACTTTAATCTTAGCTGAAAACGGCCATCCTAGAAAGGATTCTGATCTGTTTTGTTTGTTTGGTGCCATGGTGGGAGATCACTACCAGATTCAGGCACCATCCCAGCTTGTGTGGTACTGATCCCTTTATTTGGCCCCAGCTGAAGTGTTTTAAGAAAACCTTTCTCTTTTCTCACCCAAAGAGTTGAGCCAACAATTGAAAGGAGATTCAAATCACTCACAATGTCCATCTCCCCACAGTTTGTAGACAGAGCTCCCACTTCCCCCAACATGTGAAACAATGAAGATAGCAGTCTGCACACCTTTGATATCTTCTTTCAGTTCAAATGCTATACCTTTCCCTGCATGCTGTCTCTCCCTTTTTCTACTCAGCACTTCACATCCTGTGTACCTATAGGGAAATAAAGAAAAAGCCCATATAGTTCTCCAGTTCAGCTTTTGACCAGAGGTGCATGCTTCCCATTACAGGCACTAATTATACAACTGTATTTAATCAGCGGAATCTTCTGTCTTTACAGAAGTTAATGAAAACATATTTGTAAGACTTCTTTCTTAATCATCTCATCTATATTTATACCATACAGCTGTGCATAGTTATTGAGGGAAGCATTGATAAATATGTATAACAACAGTACAAATGAGCAGCTAGGCATATTTTGTTATTATGAATACTTAAAGCATTAAGTTATCTCTGTCTTACAGTGTGTTTGGGCTGCTCAAATAGTGGCCCAAGGCCAGAAAACATTTTACAGTTACCCAACAATTAAGCCTTGTGACCAATTGAATTCACTTTTTTAAAACGTCTGTGGAGCAAGTGCCCTGAGGCACTGTGCATGAGCAACATTAAAATAACTACAGTTTCTGAATAAGTGTCAAGTAAACATCAGTGCATGTCTTGGTGGCTGTAGCAGATAAAAAAGTTAAATGCAATGACAAACACACACACACACACACACAAATAGGAAAGTCACACCTTTAAGATATTCATTAGACTAGCAGACTGACCTAACAGATAAAGAATAGGAAGATTTTGCATGGAGGAGGGAACTACTTTGTCAAAATATACTGAATGTTCCAAAGGCTTAAGCAATAGCTGGATAGCTTTTTTCATTCATTATTTGATATAGTGCCATATCTGAAGCTAAATTTCTCAGGAAAAATAACACAATGGATTGAAATCACGTACAAGAACTAGGAAATTGGTGTGTAAAGTGCAGTCCATTCAGAGCAAGTTCTCGCCTAGGTTTCCTTTCGGTTTCAGTTTTAGGTTTTTAAAATCACATAGCATCACAGAATTTCTAGGGGGTGATTTTTTTGCCTTCATGTAAGATTGCTATTATGCAGCAGTTGTGTATGTTTGCATGGACATCCATAGGCCACAAATGAAACAACCCCCAATCAGTGCACAACAGCAAAGAAAGAAAAAAAAGACATGACATAAATGTTTGTCTTCAGTTCTTATCCCTCATGAGATTAAGGCTTTATACTAATTGCATAGTTTACAAAGCAAGTTTCTTGGCCTAGGAAGTCCAAGAAAGTAGCCTTCTGCTACAGTGGAAGGTCATTCTCCTCCACAACAGAGAAAGAAATAGAAATACAGTGGTACCTCAGGTTAAGAACTTAATTCGTTCCGGAGGTCCGTTCTTAACCTGAAACTGTTCTTAACCTGAAGCACCACTTTAGCTAATGGGGCCTCCTGCTGGTGCTGCGCCGCCGGAGCACAATTTCTGTTCTCATCCTGAAGCAAAGTTCTTAACCCGGGGTACTATTTCTGGGTTAGTGGAGTTTGTAACCTGAAGCGTCTGTAACCTGAAGCATATGTAACCCGAGGTACCAGTGTACATAAAACTGACATCATTTGCAACAAGCAGTTCTGTTACCAGACTTTCATTTAATCTTTCATCTAATTATTATAATTGGAAGTCATTAGATGTAGATACAATTATACCTGCAAGTGTTACCCCCCAGAAACAATTATGCCACTTTATGTTTTTGTGGTCTCACAAATAGACATTTGCTTACACCTAAACAGTATTAACATACATCTGGAGTCTAGCTATATTAATAATCTGCATGTGGGAATGAGCTTTGCATATGTGTGCATGCTTTGGCCTTACCCACTGCCATTATGCAGTCCCTCAACAGTTTTCTGAGAGGGAATGCAGTCCTCCTTTATAGGGCAGGTAGGTTTATCACGCTTGATTTAGACATAGATATGCAAATAGTACACTCTACTGTACTAATATATTAGAGCAGCCATCTCCAAAATTGTGTCTTCCAGATGTTTTGGACCACAGCTTCCATTTTTTCTAGCCATTGGTCATGCTGTCTGGGGCTGGTTAGGATTTGTCGTCCAAAACATCTGGTGGACTCAAATTGAGGAAGGCTGCAGTAAAGTGGATAAAACTGGGATATTAATAGGTACCAAACAAATTTTGTAACGCTTTAAGAACTTTTGGATCAGATTATATTTATTAGCCCTTTCCAAGCAGCCTTGCAAAAATGAAGATTTGATCACAGTTCTACCCTTTTCACTCCAACATTATATTTTGCATGGCTACAAATTATGCCCGGGAATTAATCAACCAATTATTTCATGCAGGAGCAACTCTCCAAATTGACTTATTTTGACTTATTTTCGATAATGGGCTTTTATCTCTAAAAATGGTGTTAGCATTATTATTGCTCTTACCCAGCTAGTGCCATTTTAAGGAGAGGGAACCCTAGGGGGCAGGGTCATAGCTCCATAAGTAGAGCATCTGTTTTGCATGCAAAAGGTCTCAGGTCCCCAACATATGGCATTCCTGGGAATGAGTTCTGTCTGAAATCAAGTATACTACTCAGGTATATTCCTTAAGAGTCTAGGTGGGGTTTTGGGTTTTTTTTAAAGTGAATCTATCAAGATTTTGACTGGTAACTAAAAAGCAGATTTTTGTTAAATTATGGATATGCATTTAAGTTCTGCTAATGCATCTCATAACAGGTCTTATGTATCCTCTATAGGTTTTTTAATTTCTCTTTTTCAAAAGCTTGAGGAAATATGCTAAGAATATATTCACAGATTGCTGTTGTAGCTATTTTTGAAGGATCAATTTACCTGCCCTCTTTCCTCCAAATTCACTGATGCCCCCTGAAGTGGCATAATTTTTTATGCCAGTGATATGAGATAAGAGAGTGATACAAAGGGTCAGGGAGGAACAGCTGGCACCGCTCTGGACCTAGCAGATGTTGTTTGTTGGCAAAGCTCAGTGATAGGAGCTTAGTGAAGGAGGCTTAGCTAACTAGTCTGATATGAAGAAGAACAAGGTGGGGCAGATTTCCCAATGTGCAGAAGAATCCAACTTAAAAACGACAACACAAAACAAGTCTGTTTCTTTGATTTCTTTTTACCGTATTTTTCGCTCCATAAGACGCACCTAGTTTTTAGAGGAGGGAAACAAGAAAAAAATATTCTGAATCTCAACTTCCTTGGGAGGAGAGCGATCCCGGCAGAGGCTTGGGAGGGAAGCTGCACGCCAGCCAGCCATATGGTTGGCGGGGCACAGCTTCCATCCTAAGCCTCTGCAAGGATCGCTCTCCTTCCACGGAGGCTTGGAAGGCTTTCCTTTTCCCTACCTTTTTCTCCCCCTCTCCACCAAGCAGCCTTCTCCTCTCCGTCTTTTTTGCCCAAACTCCTCAGGCGCCGTCTGCAATTTCTCCCCTTTGCTGCTGCCTCTCCTTTGCCCTCTTACCATGACTCTCCACTTGCGGCAACCTACCTCCTCTCCCTTCGCCCCGCTTCTTGGTCACGCTCCTCTACGTCCTCTTCCTCCTTTCTCTTGGCAGCTGCCTCTTCTCACCATCCTCCGGTCAACACCTCCGGAGCCATTAGGGGAAAGTGGAGACCATCGGCAAAGCCTCTCTCAAAGAGAGCCGCCCGGGAGTGCGAGGCAACTTCGCATAGCCTGCCCGCCGCTCCCAAACCTTCCTGGGGCTTCAGGGGAAAGGGGAGGCCGCCAGCAACCCGGGAGGGTGGGGCAATGGCGCGTGCCACACTCGGGTCCAGGGACCACACATTCGCTCCATAAGACGCACAGACATTTCCCCTTACTTTTTGAAGGTACTTTTTATCATATGTGGTGGGAATGGAAGAAAGTGAAATGCTTTTGGAATATGATATATGATGAAATTAAGAAAATGTTGAAATATACATACATTAAAAAACCGGAAGCTTTTCTACTGGGAATTGTAGGTACAGACATTAACAGACAAGATACTAAGCTTTCCCTATATGCAACAAGCAGCAAGAATTTTATTAGCACAGAAATGGAAATGAGGAATTACCGACAAAGGAAGAATGGCAATTGAAGTTAATGGAGTATGCGGAACTGGCCAAAATGACAGGAAGAATCTGAGAACAGCAGGACCAGAAGTTCATCAAGGACTGGACTAAATTTGTAAATTATTTGAAATACAATTGTAGTCAATCAAACATGTTGGTAGGATTGCAAGAAGCTTTGTAAGGAAAGGTATAAAAATCACTGCAGAGAAGAATAAGAAAATATGATGCTTTGATGTTTTTGATTTGAAAGCAATGGTTAAGTAGTGAAAATGCAGAAATTTGAAATGAAAGATAGAAAATCATAAGGAAGGTTTGAAGGAAGTCATGGCCCTAAAAAGCCAAATTGTATAATATAAGAGGAGAGATTGTAATGGAAAGCATGATTGGAAAATTAATAAAACTGATATGGCAAAAAACCAAAAAAGACATTTCCCCATTTTAGGAGGAAAAAAGTGCATCTTATGGAGCGAAATATACGGGATATATTTTTTTAAAAAAATATCTGTTGCTAATCATGATAATGCTGGTCATGCTTGCTTCTTCATCTCAAGAAGCCTGGACATAAAGTAATTTGCTTGACATATATAGGAGCATAAGAAGCTGCATTGTACTGAGTGAGACCCTTAGTCCATCTAGCTCAGTGTTGTCTCCATTGATAGGCAGTGACTGTCCAGTATTTCAGGCAGGCACCTTTTCCAGCACTAGATATGCTAGGGATAGAACCTGGGATCTTCTTAATGCAAAGCTGCCGCTCTACTAAGGGTATGGTTTATGATAGCATGAAAATTGGCTAGGCTTGGGATGTGGCACCGATTATGTTTAAGTTGCCCACTAAGAAGGTAAAGCCATTGTGCAGATGATTTTCAATCAGCGAAGACACATAGTCCAGAATTAGATTATGTATCTGCTCATGATTTGAATTGTTTGTAGACTCTGATTTAGCATCTGATGACTTACAAAGCTATGTTGCTTATCTTGTTTAAACTTCACAAGAGATTAAGTTGCCCAAGTAACTATTTTGCTCCAGCAGCACAGATTTCACAGGTTTTATTTTCATTCACTTGTAGAGGACTGAGAGCCTACAATGTGCTTTGATCAAAAACAGTTCCTGCAATGCAACTTAATTTCCAGTAGCTTTGTTTAAGAAGGAAGAAATGTTTTGTAGCACTTCACATAAAAATGGTTGGACTCAATCAATATGAGGGCCGTGTTGCAGTTCTTCCCATTCTTTATCCTGTCGTCATAAATGCAAAGTATCACCATGACTCAACTGTGAAAATCCCACAATTATTTGAATGCAAGATCATCCGAAATCCCCCTCTTGTGTAGGTTTTATGGAACGGAACTAGGAAAATCCTATGTTGAATCACAGACAGATAAAAAGATTCAAATCCAGTCTTTACATTGTATAAGTGGCAAGGTGAGCAGAGGAAGAATTTAGGATGATGGATGAATAAGTGCAGAGGCCCGAGGCCTGTTTCCAAACTGTAGGTACATTCCTGGAAGCTGAGTATTGTCTAGCCTTTACATGTGGTAGCATTTTTCTAAATGAATGTGGAGGCAGATAAGATTTTACAATGACTAACTTTTAAAATGACTAGATTTTAAAATGACTAGCTTTCATATGTATTGGAAAAGGGGGTCAGAACATGGATCTTTTGTTGCCATCTCAATGCTGCTGGAATAATGTTGATTGGGCCTGCAGTGTAAGATAAATACTTTTATTTGGTGTATAAAGTTGCTAAGTGTTATGTGAACCCCCATTTGTTTTAGAGGTTCAGCACCATGAAATATCCCTCTCCATTTCCAATTCACACCTTAGTCTTTAGTTGTGGAAACACAATATGAACCCAGAATCATGGTTTACGTCACTCAAGACAAATCACTAACTGTAACCAAGGTTTGTCGTGTGGCTTGTCTGGAGAGAGCTAAACCATGAACCCAGGTTTGGATGACACACTAAGCCAAACTATGGCATAACACAGTACATCACAGAGGAGCGAAGTGGATGCAGTCTTCTCTCTAGGAGCCTGCATATTTGTTCATTTGCACCAGTTTGTGACTTGGCTTAATGTTATAGTACACACGAACAAGGACGGTGATCTGTAGTGAGCTTTGGCCACAATCTGCAAACAGTTTATGATAGTTATGAAAAACCAAACCAGTTTATAGCCAGCAATCCTATCCTGTTCCCCAAAGCTGTTTGCAAACTCTGTTGACAACAGGAGGAACCATTATATTTGACTTCTTTTCGTCTTACCTCCAGTGAATGAATTCGCCTTTTCCTATGCTTGTTACATTTTGCTTTAAGCAGCAGTAGATATTCTTACTGCAACTGCATAATATTACTTTGCAAACATTTCCATAAAGAAACAGGCTAGTAAGCCAGCCAGATCATAGCTGTCATAAAAAGGAGTAAAATTACAAAATAAGAAAACAGGATTATTAAATTGTATATTATTAAGAAGCCATGTATTTTTAGTGACTTAAGTTCTACTGTCACAGTCTTATAGTCAGATGAAACACAACATCTCATATAATGTTGTGATGAAAAATCATTTATGTCAGATACATCATATAGCCTGCGACAATTTGGTATTAAAACTATTTGGCATTTCATTACTTTGAAGTTGTACCGATGAAGCAAATTTCTGCCGTGCATTTATATACTTCACCAATCTTTCTCTGGAAAGTTGCATAGATTATTTCTGCATCCCACATTACAGTACAAGTTTTTTGGTGTGTATCTGCATCAATTATCTGTTTAAATTTTCACACAGTGTTATGATTACATCGATCCCTTCTTTGTTTTATACTACATATTGGCAAGTCAAAATAGTCAAGGAATTTTATTTGCAAAGAGATTTAAAGACAACCTGATTTATTGTGGTAATCAGCTTTTGTGGATGTGGACTACATACAGCATAACCAGTTTCATGGATTGTTGCTGTGTGCACACACATTCATGTGAATTTTGGCAAATTGTGCACATACGTGTGCACATACAAGAACACTGTGTTTGTAAATACTTGGGTTAAAACACTATGAAATCAGTGGGCGGATGACATTTATTTGCAGAGCCCATACATATACTAATAGTGCAGTCACTGTGATAATGGTATTTTTCTAGTGTGACAGAAACCTATACTCAATTAAGTTAGAACAGAACAGAATCAGATTTGCTGATAATTTCCTGTTTAGCAATTACATGCTGAAGCCTCTCTTTGAAGTCTTTTTGTTGAAGAATATGACTTTGAGATCAATAGCTGGGCATTACTAGGGACTGAAATAATCTCCCTCTGGCTGCAAACTATTGCCATTTTTATGTAAGATGTATGTCCATTCTTGTGCACAGGACTCACCTATTTGTCCTATGAATGCAACAGTGACAGCATATTCTGCGCAGGCGAATCTGCCCTTGATATTATGATTGATGTTTTTGGAGTAGCCATGCCTGTTTAGTTATGGGGATTGAGATGATGTCAAGATTTCTTGCAGGGCCTGTTCTGAGTTTTTGTGTCTGTTAGGTGATTTAGGGCGTATCCACGCTTACCTTTTGCCCTTCTCTTTCCAGGCACAGGTCCACTCTTAAAAGCTCCATGTCCAAGCCACTTTTTTGCCCTAGAGCCTTCCCTGAAAAAATGCTTTCTTCGGCGTTCAATCGGAGCAAACATCAATTTGGGTTTTCTGCAGATTGCTGTTTGCTCTGATTGAGGTTTAAACAGCAGGTTTTTGCAGGGAAAGCTCTGGAGAAAGAAAAAATGGTGCTTGGATGTGGAGCTTTAAAGCATTGATCATGCCTGGAAAGAACAGAGGAAAGGTAAATGTGGATAAGCCCTTAATGTTGCTAGTGAGGTTGTTTTGTACTAAAGAGCTGCGGTAAGCACGAACAATCAACCCACCCAAGGATTGTGTATTTGTGAGGCAAGGGAACACTTGCCTCAGTTAAATTCAGTTAAATTCAAAATCACATTCACCCTTTTCCAGAAGTTAAACCTTTTCATTTTCTGAAAGGGAAAGGACTATTTAATTATGCCACATAGGCAAAAATAATAGTTTAACTTCAGTCAGGGCTCACTTGAGTTTAGCATTAAAATATATTTCCAGCGCTGTGGCTCAATCTAAATGTGAAGGAATAACTACATATTATATGCAGTAGAATTGCAACTTACATTCTGGGGATCACGCATAATGCCCAAATTGTGTATAGACAAAATATATTGGTTACAATGGTGGGTGGGATTGCTAAAGCTTTCCCCGCATTCCTGCTCCTTTCTCCCACCCCCTTTTTAATTTTTTTGCCAAATGTGTAAAACTGAATGCGTACAAGTTAAATTTGTGCAAGTTGCAGGTCTACTGTATAGAGCCCTTTCCACCACCAAGGTATCCATATTTTGGAGTGGCAGGAGAACATACTCTAGATTTGGTGAGAAGGAAGAGAGTGTCAGCTAATGTGATATCAGGCAGATACCTCAAACCCCACACTTTTTCAGTTTAGAAATTCATTGGGAAACTCTTCCTCAAACTCAGCCAAGAGAAAGCAGGCAGTACAAAGCAGTTAGTGCATTGCTTGTCATAACTGAAATTCCAAAGCTAGGCTTTTTTCTGTACACAGCATTAAGTATGTGTGTGTTATGGTTCCACTTCATAGTTCACACTCAGGGGCTCATTTCCCTCAGATTTAAAGTAACATTGGTGAGACACTACTCTTCCCCCACCTCAGATTAGTGTAAGCAGATGTTCATTTTTCTGAATCAATCATTGAAATAACCATGAATCATGACCTGAAGCATGTGAGCAGTCACAAATAAGGAAATTGTCTTGATATCTTTTATTTAGGTGAATGTGTGTTGTTCATGCATGCAACATAGAGCAAGAGAGTAAGTTCCAAAACCACTGCCAGACCAAAACATTAGGCCTGGTGTGCAATTCAAGCTCTGCCAGTCAGACAGATAGTCATTATTAGA
Organism: Podarcis raffonei; assembly: GCF_027172205.1. Taxonomy (NCBI): domain Eukaryota; kingdom Metazoa; phylum Chordata; class Lepidosauria; order Squamata; family Lacertidae; genus Podarcis; species Podarcis raffonei. The sequence goes on along the minus strand of NC_070604.1, from coordinate 13,466,089 downwards.
CCACTGGTTTACTCTCTCTCTCTCTCTCTCTCTCTCTCTCTCTCTCTCTCTTTCTCTCTCTCTCTCTCTCTCTCTCTCTCTCTCTCTCTCTCTCTCTTAAATAAAAAGACAGGAGTCTGAATGAGCCACCTTAGGACATAGGTTGCCTTGTCTCTCTTAGGGCTGTAGACAGGGAACAAGTCTCTCTCACACAATGAGTAGGTGATGTGGGTTGCTTTTTCTTACAAAGCAGCTATTGTTGTGAAAGTGTGGAAGAGGAGCACATAGGCATCCAGGAATCTGTAATAATTATGGAGCCAGTCTGAATGGATGATAAACATTCAGTCTCTCACATCCAGGCAAGGAAGATAACAAATAGTTTGGGGGGCATTGAGGGTGAAATACAATGGATGTTGACATATCAGCTTTGTCTGGAAATGATTGGCTAAGTGAGAACCGAAACCTTGTTTTTTACATCAGCAAGTAGTAATCAAGTTGACAGTGTTGCATAAGCTCACTTGGTAGAGACTGAGCTTCTTAATCTCAAGGTGATGGGTTCTAGCCCCTTATTGGGCAAAGATTCCTGCATTGTAGGGGGCTGGACAAGACGATCCTTCCAACTCTACAGTATTATGATTCTATGACTGAACTTAAGGTTTTCCACTGAATAAAAAATGATGAACAATAGTTTAAGATGAAAAGAGATGTAAGGGCCCTTAAAACAGTAGATTTAGATAAAATGTCATTACTTTAAAGAGAAAGAAAGAAAGAAAGAAAAAGAGAAAGAAAGAAAGATAATCACTTTAAAGCCTAGAGTTCATCATATTTCACTATCAGGCTTTTTCACATGCATAGTATTTAATTGTTGGCTTCCAATTCTGTGCAACCTTGTTTCAAATAACTTGTATGCCTCTCCTTCCATATACAACCTATAGTTCAAGGTAGCTCATAAAAAAGAATCATACATATTATTTTTGTTCATATTTTCTTGACTTGGAGTTATATCAGAAACGCAAATGAATTTTTTTTAAAGAAAGAACCATAAATAAAATTGAAAACCACAATAACCAAATAGTTAAGACAGCAACATTAAAAATGTAGCATTTCCAAACAAAGCTCCAACCAGTGAGCGCTACAGGCAATGTAGCAAATTGAGAGGAAGTATTCTGCATAATCATGTTTAAGGGCATACTCCAGCCAGGCAAAAGCACTAAAGGAAGGTATTGAACAGTGGCAGTGAGGGATATGGTCCAGGGGGAACACAATCTGGAAAGAGTCCTAAGGCCTCAGGTTTCATTGATATAGTCCTTTGAAAGTCAAAACTAACACTGTGTCTGGAAACAAATAGGGCATCAGTGCGATTTTTTCCCTCAATTCTTCCTCCAAGCTACCACATTTTAACCAAGCAGAAGTTTCCAAACCCTTGTTTATTATATTTTCATTTTGTTTCTGTTCCGCCCTTATTCTGTCATAAAACTCAACACAATGAGCATGTGATTCCCAGGTAGTCACATATCCAGGTACTGACCAAACCTCCTTAACTTCAGCAAAGTAGCGGCTTCATGTGCCTTCTGATCACATTGCAGTTGTTGTGATGTAACTAAGGCCTATGTTACCATAGCCAAATCTGCCCTGTTCAGAAATCGATCTAGCTAGCATACGAGTCTAAGCTTGGAAAGCCCACTGTTCACCCGCAGCCGCAGCTGTCATTTGAACATCCAAAGTCAGAGCCAAGACCAGGGGAAATTCAGATTTCAAGGCAAATGCTACTCCATCCAGTATTCAGAATATGATTGCCACTGATGTACCTTAATAAAAATAGGGCTTTTGATATGTCTATTCTTCTCCTATTAAAAAATAAAGAATTCGTTGGATCAGGCTTTGGCGCATCTACTCCAACACTGTTTCCTTCTCCTGTGGCTATTAGGCCATATTTCCCTATCTCCTAACATCTGGTAGTCAGTGATAATACTGTTGCCTGTGAACATGGACTTTTTGCTTTATCTGAATAAAGTGTTTTTTATGATAGAACCTGAATAGGAATATTAATCGGCTAGAGGAGCTAATGCCACAGGTATAGTACAGTATAACTAGGGAAACAGCTTCATATGAATAACTATTATTATTACTATTATTACTTATTGAATTTATATCCTGCCATTCTGAAGGAGCCCATTAAAAGAGTTGTCATTGCATTGGAACATGAAAATAGAAATAAAAATGGAAACTTTACACATGTTTATTAACAAAGAAATGTATTGGCAATCTGGAAGACCTGTTAGAAAATAGGTGTGGATGGTATGTGTGTATGAATACTTTGATAGGCAAAATTGCATAATTCACTGTAGATCTGAGGATGCGATTAAAAAGTCATCATATGACTTTATTTCCTCAAATGTAGTGTTACCTATTGAATGTCCTTGCATTGTTAATTGTGGTAAGAATGTTGTACAGGATGAGCATTCTTAATTGGCAATCTGTATAGCAATGCAAGCTTTTTATGTTTCCCCAGTGTCTTCATCTATTATGAATATGTTTAAAAAATTGCAATCCACTTGTGCCTCAAAGTAATTTTCTGTTGAGCAAGAAAGCAGAATGAGATACTCTGCTGAAAGCATGCCGCTTGCTTTATGCCAGTACCCCAAGTTTCACACATTAGTAAATTCTTTACATGTATTAATCAATCCATAATCTATTTTAACGTGCGCAATTATGACCAAATGTTTGAAAAATTAAAATGCCTATCAGTAAACCCTCTTGTGAAACTTTCTCATTATTATCTTTGAACTCTTAAGATGCATGATAACTGCAAAGCCCTTGATAGTGTCTAAACAGATGGCATATTATGATGGTTGCTTAGTGCGCTGAGAACATTATAAAGGGAATATCAGGAGAAAATAGTGTGCCCAAGTGGCATTTTGCATCAAATCTCCAAATTGATTTTTGAATACAGTATTCAAAGGTTTATACGTGTAACAATTTCTGAGAAGGAAACTCTCCAGAAATTATTTTTAATAATTATTTATTAATTTGTTTATATGCTGCTTAATGCCCAGGTAGCGTAATGCCCAGATAGTTTTTAATCAGTTTGCAAAACATAAAAGCCAATTGCACAACATTGTTAAAATACATTACAGTGGTAATGTTTTGTGAACTACCATTTCTCGTAGAACATCTTAAACTACAGTCGTACCTCGGAAGTTGAACGGAATCCATTCCGGAAGTCTGTTCGACTTCCAAAATGTTCGGAGACCAAGGCACGGCTTCCGATTGGCTGCAGGAAGCTCCTGCAGCCAACTGGAAGCCTCGGAAGCCACGTCGGACGTTCATGTTCCAAAGAACGTTTGCAAACCGGAACACTTACTTCTGGGTTTGTGGCGTTTGGGAACCAAACGTTTGAGTCACAAGGCATTCGTCAACCAAGGTTCGACTTATAATTAAAAATCCACAATAAAATAATTCCATTAAAACAAACAATCGTGATTAAAATGTGCAAAAGCTAACATCCATTCTTGTTTTAAAAACATAGAAATTAAAGCAGGTAACTGATCAGGAGATCCGGGCAATAGCTGCATCTTCAGAAGCCATAGTCCAACAGCTATAGTCCAACCTTGAGGTTGCCAATGCATGGGCAGCTGTGGTCAAGCTATCCTAATGAAAGAATGTCCCTGTTTTATCAGTCAACACTGGTAAAAGGCACTCCTAGCCACTGAGGACACCTGCACCTCCATTGACTGAGCTAGACCTGGGAGCAGTCCAAGAATACACACCTGGGAGTGCATGCCCATCTAAGGCAAACAACTGACTGATTTCCTGGACCTGGGAGCCCCTCACCCACTATCTTGCCAACATTCAGACTCAGTGTATGTAGCCCACCACTGCATCCAGGCCCTAGTTACCACGCCCAATTGCTTTATAAATATGTTAAACAGCATCAGAAACAACATAGGGCCCTGTGAAAAAAATAAATACAAAAGTATGTATTTAAAAAAAAATATTTGGCATTCTGTTCAGTTTACTTTTACAAACGTAAATACAAGGTTGCAGAAAATAACATGTACTGTATACACAATGATGATTTGTTAACATTGTGGGTGTGATTCTGTTTGAAGTGGTAGATAAGGGATTTGATGCTTAAAAGAATCGCTGCTCAGTCATCGTACCATGTGGAAAGTTTCTTTTACTAGAACTCAGTGTTTTTTAGGAACACATTGACTGCTGCTCTTTCCAATCATCTGTTTTTCAGGACAAATTGTGTTTGGCTGCATTTCCTATCCTCATCACCAAAGGAGGAGGGAAGGACAGGGCGTTCAAAACTGATACAGTACAATTCAAAAATAGTGGAAGATTGAGGGAGGGCTTTCCTGAACAAGCTATTTTAATCTAGCACTCTGCATAGGAACATGATTTGGTTTTCTAGGATTCAGGATTTCCAGTGCATGTGTGAAGAGGCGGGAGAAGAACGGTTGCTTTCTGCATAGTGCTCATCTTGTGCCCTTTGTTCCTCCTGCTGCTATTTTATGCTATCTTCACTCCCATTTTGCTACATCTAGATGCAATTTTCTGCAAATACATTGTTGCACGCTACCCTAATATTCGAGCAGTGTGAGATTTCAGGGGTTCTAGCCAGGGTTTGTGTTTACTTTTGGGAATGGGGCACAGCGGAGACCATGGTGTCTTTATGGTATATGGTTTATTTACTCATATATACAACCTGAGCCTACAATGGACACAGCATCAACACCCTAAAAAGGTCTTGTTTCTCTAATAGCCAAAGCTTTGGATTCACATAGGAATCAAACATCGTGCTCTGCCTCTATGGCTTTCTAGCTTGCTGCTTTACTTCCAGGTCACATCACAGCCAAACTCCTCTAAGTTCTGGTTTCTGTCCTTCTCACTATCTGCGAGTTGAGGCAGGGCCCCCACCCACTTGCTATCTTAAACAGAGCCCCCTTAATCCTTTGTTCTCTTAATGCCCCAACACACAGAGGATTAACCCACTATCTTAGCATATATTTTAACACTTGCTGGACCCAGGGGTTAAGGAAGCTAGCCTGGCTTGATTAGAATTTAAAACTTGCTGGATCCAGGGATTATTGAGGTCTGGCACCCACAAACTCATAACAATATTCTGAATTAAAAAGGAAAATGGAAAAAGGCAGCAAGGTGGGACTTAGCAGCAGTGGGAGCTGCAGCAGAGGAGTGGGGGAAAGCCTCAGAGATGGTTTTAGATTTGTTTGCAGTGTATTTGTTTATTGCATTTATTTTCCTCTTTAAGGTGGCATACATGACCCCCCTCTCATTGTCTAATCCCCACATCACCCCTGTGTGGTAGGTTAGGCTGAAAAGCAATGACTGGCCCATGGTCACCCAGTGAGCTTCATGGCTGAGTGAGCATTCAAACAATTCCTGGTCCTAGTGCAACACATTAACCATTACACCACACTGGCTCTCATACATGTGCACTTATCACAAACTGTTTCATCTTAACTATGGTTTAGGGAAACAACCGAACTTCATAAACTGCAGTGGGTCTTATTAAAGTCAGACTTTTTTTGGTCTGGGAAAAGGTGAAATCAGCCTTGTGAAAGCACAACATCAATGCAATACAGGAGGAGGGAAGATACTCATTTAAACAAAGGCCTGGGTAAAGAGATGCACCTTGACCAATCATTGCAAAGTATATAGTGATGGTGCAGAATGCGTCTCAGAGAGAAGGTCATTCCATAATCTGGGAACAGCAGAAATAAGGCCCTCGTGCACCACTGTCCTTTGTACCACAGATAGTGGCTGCACTACCAGCAGGGTCTCAGGACAAGTCAATGTGGGAGGAGGCACTCCTTTAGAGATTTAGGGCTTAATATATCAAAATGAATGTCCTAAATTGGGCTTGGTAGCACACTGGCAACTAGTGCAGATCTTTCAAGGCTAGTGTATAAAAGTGTCTGGACAGAGACAGCCACCGGAAGCCTTGCTGTGGTATTCCGCACTAGCTACATTATATAATCAAATGATGTGTAATTATTTTTCGTCTTCCTGTTCCTACAATTGCTGCTTTTTGTTTAATTAAAAAAACAACTGCAATATTGTAAGCAGAAAGGAAGATAAATAAAGCATGGCATGGATATTTCATTTATTTTGTCTAGGCTATTTAATTTGAGAGCACTGAAAATTTAAGAGTTAACATAATCTTCAGTAATTAGGAGATACTTGCAAATAATACAGCTTTACATCTTTGAAACAAAAGAAGGTTTTGCAATCTATTTTTGAGATTGACAGTAGTTTGAGGTGGAGGATTTATTATGTCTTTTTAATTATAATTTGCAGAGCTCAAGCTTAGGGAAATAAACTGTGTTGAATCTTGATAATATGGGCAAAATACCAATTAAATATGTACAGTTTTCTGCTGTTACTCATTCAGTGTGCGCATTTTCTAAATATGTCCTTTGTTTAGTAACTTATTATATCCCTGCTATTAGAGCAGCTTTTATTTAAGTACGCTTTTGAAACTCTGCATTTGCCAATATTGAGAAGGCTTTTGTTCCTAGTTTGGTAAAATATGTCCCAAGAGTAAACTGTATTATGCATTTCAATTTTATGCTGTCCATTGTTCATTCTAATAATTTTGTCAAGTAATTTATTAAGTCAGAGCACTATGTTCACATGCATTGTTTTCGCGTTTGTACCAGATAGTTGCAAGCCATTAAAACAATAAAGATAATGTTGAAAAGCAGATCAAAATCAATAAATACATTCAAATTTATGAAAGCTCCTTAGCCAATTAAATTGGCACCTATCTAAACAGTGGCAAAGCTTTGTTGATACTCAGATGTCTGGTGGATGCATATTTCAGCATTTGGTTGGGGAAATATTCCATTCAGTGCACTTCCATATGAGATTGTCTTTCCAGGGTTGTTGTTTTTAAAAAGCATGCCTCAGTATCCAGCTAAATAATTGTGTGAGCAGTGCATCTTCTCCTTGAGCAATGGAATTTTCCTCTCTACATTTGCCCCATGCTCTGTAGGCTTGAAGAACAGATTTAGGGGGCATACAGGGAGGGGAATCCCATTGCACAAGCAGAAATCATTCCACTTGAGCAGGAAGTTACTTAGCACTACTTTGGAGATTGGCTTCCCACTATGTATGTATGTGGCAAAATAAACATCAGTGGCCCCCAGCCACTCAGTTGTGGAAAGATAACTGGCCAGGTAGCAAAAGTGATTGACATTTTCCAACGTTACACCATTAAGTTGGTAGAGCACTAGCTTAATATGAGTCAACAGTGTGATGCAGCAGCAAAAAAGCTAATGCTGTTCTATTATTATTTGAGGGAATTGAGTATGTTTAGCCTGGTAAAATGAAAACTAATGTGTAATCAATCTCTTCCATAAGTCAGCAACCATCCTACTACATAAATTTTAATAGTCAGCATTTAGCTGACTTAAAGCGTACTTAAAGGTGTCTACAACACCTTTGATTCCTGATATGTTGTATCCTGGACCCATACAAATATGTGAAACAAACCAGCGCTTGTTTGCTGCATGCAGACACTCTGGTTGCATTTGAGAAACCTTGGATTAATACATTATTGCTTGACCATTTATTTGCAATATACTGTTTCTGTACATACAGAATTGCACTGGCTATGAATGCCTTTCTTATTTTAGAGAATTTAGCACTCATCAATAAAAAACTAATGTCAGTGTGGTTGCTCTGGGGAACTACAATGACTGCATTAGGGTTGCAGTTGTAATGTTGATTTGTAACATTAAAATGGATTTAAATGGTTTAAAAGTAAAAATAATGCCACAGGTATATACAGAGGAAAAAATATACACTGTACATTACATGGGTCACACCATAAATTGCCTGGACCATATGCTTACTTACTGTTGTGGAGATAGAGAAGAAGCTAGAGACTGAGAGTTGCCTTATATGAAAATAGGAGGCAGAGCCTTAAGAACACAGAGTAGCACTAGAGGGACAGAAAGGTCCAAGAAGAGGAAAAGTTCAAATGTACTTTCCCTGTCTTTCAAGAGTCAAAGGTGGCAGAGAGATAAGGAATTGCAGATGCTGGAGAGGAATGAGAGTGTTAAAACACTATGGTTACCTGTCCTACTAGTGAAAGAAAAACACTAAATTGCAGTCTCCACTGTAGCTGTAGGTAGGGGGCCACAGCTTGGATTGAAAGCTTTGACAGGGTTTTTATTGTTTCTAATTATCCCCCCACCTGTCAAAATAGAAGGCCCATCATTAGTAATCAGATAAACAAGGGCTGTGTGAATTCCCAAACTCTGAATTTCCCAAACTCACAGTTTGGTTCAAAATGTGTGAGAGAATTGTTTCTTTAAAAAGACGTTGGCAGATATATGCCTTTCTGCAAGGAATCCTAACTAAACCTGAAGAAACAGCATACATGGTTCAGCGGTAAGGCGAACAGGGAAAAAAGAAGACAAAGAAGGGATCTAGGTGAAGTTTGTACAGGGGGAGATACAGGCAGAGGCAACCTACTGCATCCCTTCTGCAAAGCATCTGAAAAACAGCAGAGTACAGCGGTTTTCTGTTGTGCTCACCAAAATAGAGCAGATTGTGGGCATGCACCCTGTTATAGGGAAACTAGCAGGGAATCTCAGACTGAATGCAAAAAGCGATTTTCAGACTTGGCACAAGTTGCCATAACATAACAAATGACACAGGTGAAAAAGCTGTCCTTGGTTCGCCATAGTAATATGCCTGTGGTTGGCACATGCTGCAATCAGTGCTGGTTTGCATGCTAGAGACATCCCCGGTTCACCCTGGTGCCTTTCCTGTTGCTCAGAGCCAAGCCAAATTGCACATGTGGTCTTGGTATGTGTAGAGAGTTCCTGCTGAACCAAGCTTCTCAATAATAAGCTTCAGGAACAAACTTAGTGAGATGTCTTGTGAACAAATCACCTACAATTTGATAGATAAAAAACAACCCGGCAAATAAAGGCTTTGTCCTGCACCATCAGAAAGCGCTTCTACCTTGACTATTGCAGCCTGCTTCTTCTCCTTCCCGAAGAATCTGTACGCTTTCATCTATTTGATTGCTTGTCGTTTCTTTTATCTTCAAAGCTTTTGAAATATTCTTTTGAGTCTTTTTTTCCATGAATCTTGAAGAAAGAATGTAGAACTAATGTTCACCTTCATGTCACTGTTTCCACGGTATCTAAAGTTTCAAAATTATTTAGAATTTATTGAACATTAAGTGGGACACAATTTTGTTTGTTTGTTGTATATTCGTTTTGTGCTTATTAGTTTCATTTTATATAACAAACACTATCAGATATAATCATGATAGAAAATAGATTACTATAAGCTCAGGTGAAAGTATGACATGTTGGGTTTAACTTTTCAAGCCGAAGATCAACTGCTGTAAAATGATAATGAGAAGACAGTTTCACTATAGCATATTGGCCCCTCTATAATTTATCAGTGGCATATATGTTACTTTTAAAGGTATTTCTGTTCTAAATGTCTTCTGATATATGTGTAAATGCAATTTTCAGTCATTTATGATTTTTTAAAAGAGGTTATAAGAAATTCTGGTGTTAACTTTTTATTCATGTCTTTTTATATTTATATGAGCATCATTGAGCAAATTTGATATTTTGCCCTTGTTTCCCCCCTCTGCCCTCTTTGTGCCTTTGTCTGGAAGACATCATACTTATTTATTTTCCATTAAACATAAACATGATTGACTTAAGTCATCTTTTGTGATTAAGAAGCTGTAAGAAAAACCCTGAGAATATGAAGTCATTACTGGTCCCATCCTTTGGGTACATCTTCTGTGCAAGCCTCACTGAAATTGATAGGAGTTGTCCTTGTTCTTGGAGAGATCCCATTCATGCCAAAAGTACCTGAGTGAGAAGAGTTACTGATAAATTGGTCTATTGCATATCTTTTATCGTCTGTGTTTATTTTTTGTTGTTGCTGTTTTGTAAGATAACTATTGCTTATTTCTACACTGGATATGTTTGCCATAAAAAAGTTTTTCCTTCTATAGACTTACTCTGTGGGGAACATTGCACTTTGCTGTATGGTTCCTTATATATTTACTTTGATTAGTTATGCCAGTTTCTCTTTTTATCATTTTATCATCATTTAGCTTTACCTTTACTGGATCAGAGAATGTTCACTGTTCTAATTTAGCTAAAATGAGATCTTTTATCTGAAAGGAGATACTTTTTACTACTTAGATCAGGGTAGTCCAACTTTTCATATCAAGTGGGCTGCAAGAGTACTACAACACGGAACCCCAAGGTCGCACAATGCCTTGTCACTTTGTGGTGGGGAACAAATATTGCTGAGGCTGCATGTTGGACTGCCCCGACTTAGAAAACACCCACTATGGATCTTTTTTTCCAGTTCTTAGAAATGGATCTCAGCATTGTTTGTTAATGCCAAGGTTCCAAATAACTTTATTGTGCTAACCATTGACCATGACAAATGTGTATCAAAAATAAATGCAAGAAAAAGGGATGCCACGCCACAAATAGTCTCTATTTAGATCTCTGAGTCTCCCTTAAAGTTCACTGCTATATTGTCCAGGGTCTTCTTTCTGATCTTTTTGGCCGCCAAAACAAAAAGGGCGACTTTATGAGTCACTGAAGCATTTACATTGCTAAGAAGCCATAGGACCTTCTCTGCTGAGGAGAGACATCTTTCCTGTATGGATGGTAGGGTGAGAAATTGCCTCTTGGGTCCAGTGTATAGTGGGCAATATAGTGAATAGTGCAAGATGTCTTTCACTTGAGTTGCCCATATATACAGAGTTTGTCTTTGTATGGTACCCTGTTATATTGCCTGTCTAGGATCGTAGAGGGCATAGCAGCTCAGTAAAAGCTGGCCAGAGATTTGACAGATAACTGGCTCTAAAATGGATTGTTTTTAGAAGGGGGAACCAGGAAGAGCATTTGGAGGATTTGATCACTTGCAGATCATGTAGTAATTCTGTCCAGTGACACCAATCCCTTAATTGCCATTTGTCTGTGGACGTGGGTGGCGCTGTGGTCTAAACCACTGAGCCTAGGGCTTGCCGACCAGAAGGTCAGCGGTTTGAATCCCTGTGAAGGGGTGAGCTCCCATTGCTCGGTCCCAGCTCCTGCCAACCTAGCAGTTCAAAAGCACATCAAAGTGCAAGTAGATAAATAGGTACCACTCTGGCAGGAAGGTAAATGGTGTTTTTGTGCGCTGCTCTGGTTTCGCCAGAGTCATGCTTAGTCATGCTGGCCACATAACCCGGAAAAACTGTCTGCGGACAAACGTCGACTCCCCTGGCCAGTAAAGCGAGATGAGCGCCGCAACCCCAGAGTCGTTCGTGACTGGACTTAACTTTTTTACCTGTGGATATAATGTCCTCTAGCTTGTGGAAAAAATAAGAGTTCAAGTAACTTTGGATGTTAGATTTCCACCATCAGCTGTTCTCCAATTCTGCACAACATAGGGCTGGCAAGCACTCGCATGGCATGGAGGGCCATCTTTTCAGGTAATTAAATCTGGTACAGTCAACTCCTGCAGTTAACGTTGGCCATCGAGCTCCCATGTGTAAGAGTGCAGCTGCTGTTCCCTTGGGTAGGGAAAACAGTCTCTTGAGAAATTAGTTTTGCACCATTTCTAACCCTTTAATAGCACTCTCATCCTTAACGTCATAAAGCATTTGAGAGATCCCTTTACTGCCAGATATTTTAGCGCGGGCTAAAGGTGGGTTTCCCACCTTTTGTGAATCATCGTGTCGGTAATCGCTGTACAGCTCTCGGATCAACAGGAGGAGTCTGTGTTCTATATTGGTGTTTAGGAGTTTCTTCCACAATCTGCTATGGAGTCAAAGGCAAACAAACAACTTACGCTTTTTAATTCTAGTATACTTTCTGATGGTATGATTTAGCAGGAAGCATCGGTTGATGGTGCTGAATCCTTCTCTAAACGCTGCTTGTTCTCCATGCAGAATGTTATTTGTATGTAGCCAGTCAGTTAACTTTATTTGGAAATGCTGAGAGTATAACTTTGAAGGGATTTCTAGCAGGCTGATGGGGCGGTAATATTGTGGTAGAGATCTGTCCCCTTTTCTTGAAGATTGGAACAATTATGTTTGTCTTCCAGCTATGTTCTTTATATATATAAATAGCCTGGCTAAAATAGGTAACCACCATTCCGAATGAGTCATGAAGAGCTCTGGAGGAGTCATATTTTCTCCTGGGGCTTTGTTTTGTTTTAAACCTTCACTCAGGTGTTTTAGTTTATTGGGGGACGCGTCTCAACAGTAGCTGCTGTTGATTTTTTCCATCCTATCCTGGTCAGCGTATTCTTAACCCAAACTATTACTCATGTGTTTGGGCTTGGTTATTGCATGTTACACAGTTGAACTTCCTCATAATTACTTCCAAGAAATTGGATTGCCGTGTCAGCCAAAGACTTTAGAATTGACATGTTCTAGTTGGAAGGTCTGTCTAGCCAAGTGTTAGGTTCTGCCAAAGCTGATGACTAATTGTCTCTGTATATTGTTTCTATACCTGTCACCTCTGATGAGTTTTCTGTCTGTCATTTTTATGAACCCTTTCCATAAATGTCGCCATGGCTGCATCTGCATTTTCTTAATGACATTGTTTCAAGTATTTATGCATTGCTAAATGCAAGGTATGGGAGCTGTTGGCTTTTAGCAGTACTGCCCAGGACTGGTCCTATCATTAGGCAGAGAGAGAGAGAGAGAGCACTGCTGTGAGGTATGAGATAGTAGCATAGTGTTGGAGGACAAAACTCCCAAATGAGCCTGCTTCCCCTACAAGCATTGAAGTAACATTCAGCAATCAGTCTGGTTGGCTTTTGTATTAAGAATCTGGCGGGCACCATCTGGTACTGCAGCAAAATGTATTGGGCCAACCCTGGCCAAGTCCCAAGTATCTGCCATCGTTTTATCTGCAGGAATGTAAAGAAGATTATGGTAACTCTCCGTTATAAGTGAATAAATGAATATTGGACTTGTTTACCCATCAAACATCTGGTTCAAAGCCTTTGACTTCATTGGATGTACCATTTATATGTAATGGAAAACAGTACATGATGGCATATATCTTGCTATTATGAACATCTTTGCTAAGAATCAAGATGTGAATCAAGAACAGCTTAGTTTGAATCTCATCTCATGAGCCTTGCACTCACTAGGTAGCCTTAAGCAAGCCACTGTTTCCTTGGCCTCACGCTCCCCCTCCCCAATTATAATCTGCATATGATAATACTGACCCTATCTTGCAGAGTTGTTAAAATGATTGCAACAAGGTATTCTGTGCGAAGGACTTTGAGCATGCAAGAGCACTATATAAACTCAACATTTCTGATAGTGTTTGGAAATATAATAAAATGCACATTATTATGTACCCAAGGAATGTCCCTGCTGAGGAAATGTCAGTAATCTTGCTTTTGTGGAACAAGCCATAGAAATATTTACATGCAAAGTCATAATATGGGAATGAATAGAGCCATGCAATAGTTGTGAACAATGGGACACATCCTGAAGAAAAGAGAGAGTTCACATAGAATTGCTGACAATGTCACCTAGTCTCATCAGAGAGTCAGCATGAGGTATTGTCTGTGTACAGCATAATTTAGGAGGGTTATGCATCAGGTACATGGTTAATCAGCGTTCAGTGCTTAGTCAGTGTCTATGATTGATGATTTCCTTTTAATTCTCGAGCCCAGCTTTATTCTCAACACTTTTATTCATAATGAATGTACAAATGGGTATTCCAATATTCCATGTTTGGGAACTGATGTGTATATAGTAAATGCTTTTAGGGTATTTCCAAAGGTGTGTGAAGATTGGTAAGGAACATTACTTTTATAGAGTATTAAAAAACAACAACACATGTGCACACACAGGGTGTTTTTCAGCCCTGTTTAATTGCCACCATGAAAGAGAATTTGGTTCACCCATATTTGCACATCATGTCATGTGACTTGGCAAATGCACTCCCCCCCCCCCCAGCCAGACCTTGATTCAGACAGGTGCTTCCATGTGCCTCTCCCTCTTCCCAAGTTGTCTCATGTGCAGTGAGCCAAGTACATTAGCGGCTGCCCTGAAACTAATGTCTGGCTTGACATCTTCTCTGCTCTTGTGGCCCTGGGGGAGGTGGGACTTGGGATTTGAGAGATAGCCAGAAAGCTGGTGTGGAGACCTCTGGTCATGGGACAGGGATGTCTGGAACCCATGGTTCTTCAAGGCCACTGGCAATGTGTAGATCTGATGGGTACTTCTGTGTCTCCCCCCCCCCCCCCGCTCTCCTCCAAGGAGGCCTCACTCAGGTTATTGGCAGGACTGACTGACTCTATTTTTTCCTGGGGGGCGGGGGAGAGAGAGAGAGAGATGGTGAAAACAAAAAATATAAAAAGGTGGAGGTGCTAAGGAATGCAGTTAAATGTATATGAAAATGACATTGATCAAACTATATTTATGAAATATGGTTAAAGTTCATGTAAACTATTTTGACTTCTATCATTATGCAGCACTCAGAAGAGCTCCTTGCTCTCATCAGTGCTACCTTGTTCTCGATTTGTTTGTGTGTGTATGTATGAGAACAGCAGATCAAACAAAATAGCATTGACAGGTAAAGACATCTCCTGAAACATGTGAGAGGCAATGTAGCTGCCTGTATTGTAAATTGCTGGTACCCTTCTCACCAGCTGTCACCTTCTGTGATGTTTTATTGATGAAAAGAAAAGTGTCCCTGGTTAAAGAATGCCTTCCTTCTCTCAACTAATTCCAGATTTAAGGGTTGAGTGTGTGTGTGTGTGCGTGTGTGTGTGTGTGTGAGAGAGAGAGAGAGAGAGAGAGAGAGAGGTGTATCTGTCTGTGTATTTTGCAGTTAACCAATATAAACAAAATATTTGTTTTTCAGTATGTGGCACTCAGATCAATACAAAAATGTGAACTGAGTGTTAAAGTATATTTTATTATAGCAACAGATGCTCAGCTGCATGACATAACAGGGTTTTTTGTTCCTCATCAAACCCATTACTGCTTGCTGAATAGATGATCCAGAAAAAAATTAGCATTTTTAAAGTGGATAAATGTCTGTTTTTCAGAGAATGTCATCAATGCCTCTCATTTAAATTGTTTACAATGTTACAAACATGTTATCTCTAGAGATGCTGTAGAAATAGAGTGCTTCACACTAAACAAACCACACAATATTGGCAACTTGCATTTTATTATGAAAAAAAATTATGTACATTTTAGAATAATAATTTTTATTCTCCACATATCTAAGTATGTAATGCAAAAGATGTGATTGTGAATATGGAATTTGGAAACTTTTGAACCAAATCATTTAACTGATGGAGTTTTCCATAGTGGGAGACTTCTAAATTCGTTATATGTTTGATGTTCATTCCCACCTTTCCAGACAGTGTCATGCAATCAAGCAGCAATCCAGTGTTTGAAGCAATTCAGAATTAAAATATTCAGCTCACATATATTAGCTAATAGCGAAGAGAAGAATTGGCATGAGGCGCATGTGTATATGAAGAATTGTAGCTTGAATTCTGCTTAAGGCAATGGCTTTTGTGAGGCTGACAGGAATCTATTTCAGTACTTTTAGGCTCCCAGCAGCTGAAATCCTGGTGCTTGCTACTAACCCCTGTCTCCTTCCCTTGTGCTCTTATTACCTAGGCATATGCAGAACATCCCTTTATTTCTGTGGAATTTCCTACTTTTTCTGCCCCATGATCTCAAAATAACTGTAAACTGAAATCCTTGCTTCTAGGAACTGCAGTTGTAAATCTGATGGGCCCCCAAATGCATATGCAGCTTGCTACTTTCAGTGGGTTGCTAATCTGGGTGTGCATCCAAATATAAACCCCATGTTGAACCCTGATTTTCATTGGGATTAGGTACACAGGTTCGCACCCCCATTCTTAATGCCTCCTATACCCAGCTAGCTTGCACAAGAGTTTGCATCTCCAGCCACCAATAATTCCCCCTCCCTCGGGAGAATGAAATTCATAGAATCAGAGTTGGAAGAGACCATGAGAGTCATCTAGTCCAGCCCCCTGCAATGGAGGAATCTTTTCTGCAATGTGGGTCTTGAACCCATAATCCCGAGATTGAGTCTCATGCTCTACTGGCTTTGCTATCCCAAATAATAAATTTGATTTTCTCATTGGGATTGGACTGTGCTGTCAGTCTCTTTACTGAAACTTTCTCCTATAGGCATTTTCACAGCTACATCATGTCAATTAATGGTTTGTACATAGATTTAAATGCCCCCCTTAATGCAAACCAGCAGGCTAGTTTCCACCTGTTATATTTATTTTTAGTATGTATTTTTTATTTACCTCATTTTACACTGTTAAGGTTTCAGAGTGGTGTTTTTTTTGTTGGCATCTGTCTGTCTCGAGAGACAATGGAGTACGCCTCTGGGGGTGAAATCAAACAGCCACGTTAGCAACACTGAAGTTACCTCCCCAGGGTGCAAGCCTCAGCAGTGTGTATGGAGGTCCTGGACTGCCCAGATGACAAGACACTTCACTGAGGTGGTCCAAAGGAAAGCGGACCAATACGGTTGGCACCAACTCGGCTGCAGGAGTTGCTGGAAGGAGGTGTACAAGGCGCCATCCAGCCATTCACTCTGGATTTGTGTAGGGTTTACTCCTTAGCCTATACTTCTCCCGAAGATATCCTGCAAGGTAATGGAGGTTTAGGATCAGAGCTTTCCTTTTGCTAGATGGGCTACCTTCTCAGGTTCACGAGCCCCATCTGCCCCTCATTGTGGTGGGATGGTAAATGGCTTTTCCATGCGCTCTGATTTCCGCCACTGTGTTCCGTTGCGCCTGAAGTGGTTTAGTCATGCAGGCCACACGACCTGGAAAGCTGTCTGTGGACAAACGCTGGCTCCCTCGGCCTGAAAGTGAGATGAGCACTGCAACCCTATAGTTGCTTTTGACTGGACTTAACTGCCCAGGGGTCCTTTACCTCTTTACCTTTTACATCTGTGCATGTGGATATCACTTAATTATGATTCAGGTGCTTTCCTCAAAAAAGATGATTGTGGGAGGGCGGGAACAAGAGTTACCTGAAACACATTCTTATTTTTCCGTGGTGATCCTCCCTGATGCAAGAGCAGGCATACCTTTCTGTGTTCAATTCATGCCTTTAAGCATTTAAAAGCCTCTTTTCTACTACAACTAACTGTTGCTAGTGCATGAAGGAATAGTGCATTTATTCCGTGTTACTTCTTGTGTTATGCATTGGAGGTTATCAGTATGTTAGCAGGAAGCAGTTACTCTTTTGGGTTCATTAAATCTTCAATTAAAAAATTTAGTCCTTGATATATGTAAAATGCCTAGTGAACATGTAACAGAGATATATGTACATGTTCACACGTACAAAACTCATATGTACAAAATCATAGGTACAAAATTTTGAGTGCAAGATAATGTGCAAGGACACCCTGTGTGCTTCTCTGTTGTCACTTTTTAAAATTGACAGTTTGGTCTCAGTGTGAGAGGTTTTGTGAGCTGATTTCAAGGACTAGAGTTTAAGATGAAATAAGCAAAAACTTGAGGGAGATATACTGCATTGGCAGAATGATGGATTTAGATGACATTTGGGGGGATTTAGTACTCTCCTTTGGTTTCTAGTTTTCTTCTGTTGTAATGTTTAAACAAATGTTGATTGATTATACAGAGGTGAAAGTGATATCTTAACAAATACATCTGCTGTGATAGTAATGTGGATTTTGGTTTGTTTGTGTGCTCATGGATATGATTTTACATGCGTTACTTAAAGTAGAAATCTTTAGTAGGCTTATCAGCAGTAAACATTATATTTGCTTGATTGTTTATTTATGTAACAATAATTTTTACCCTTTCTGATGCATGCCAAATCGCCCTAGGCAACTTACAACAAATAGATTACAATTTCACAATAAATATCAAGACAGAATGTAATGGAGTTAGAGGGGGCAGCATGGATAAATCAGTCTCTTCAGGTGTCATGGATAGAGTATTTCTTCTGGTGATTAACTGTGACGCTCTGAACTCCTGGGATTCCTGCTGAGAAATAGGTGATATGGAAAATTTACCTCGAGTTTAATTTAGAGGTGGGTAAGTAGCCTTGTGCTCACCCACAAAATCAACTGTGCCTCCTGAGCATTAAAGTCAAATGCTCAGAATTCTTCCAGGAGGTTCACTCAAGGTTTAACTTTACACTTGAAGGTTACACTGCCAGACTCAGCACAGGCACTAGGGGATTCTAGCAACAGTAGGAAAGATCTGGATAGGTCTTTTACTTATGCAAGATACGGCATTCTATGCATTCTTCCCCACACAGGTTCCTGGGCCTTGCCTGGACAACTAAATCTGTGACTGCACTGTTATTTCATTTTCGTCTACATAGAAATAGAAGCTGCATATTGTTTTGTATGTAATGTTTAATTTAAACTTTGCCTAAAGTCCTTGTGTTGACAGAGAAGGTGGACTGGCTTTATTTTTGTTTTTGTATTGTTAGAGAATATTTTAAAAAACAAAACACGCAAAGCTTGCTCTGATGTAATTCTTGGTTCTCTTGTTCTTCCACAGCTAATTCAAGTCTTCTCGGAGGTGGCGGTGGTAAGTTTGGCCTCTTTTCTCCTAAGCGTTGCAAGAAACAAAAAGTATTTTTTTGAAATAAAACTCAATCAACAGAACATCCAGTCTGAATAAACAGGCAAGAATCTGACCACATGCTATATATTTAAACATCTTCAATTTTTACAATACAGATAATCACTATACATCCTGTTTAGCAGAGGCTAGGAGTTGTTTTTGAGTATGGTAATTATGTAAAATAACTCATAGGTTGGTATCACTATAATCTGACTAATCCCCAACATAAATGCAAAATGCCTACTTTGTTGAAGGTTCATTTCATACTGGAAGAATTCAGTTTGGGGAAGAAGTTGAAGGGGCAGTAGGTAGGAGTGTTGGGCTTGTGAATAATTTGCCACCAGAGGTTGTTTCTGTTTTAGATGTATTGTAAGTTATTTCAAGAAGAATCTCAACTGATACTTAAGGTTTTTTTGTGCTTTACTTGCCTCTGAACTGGTGAGAGGCAAAATAACTTGACACATGATAATGCCGTTTCTCTTATTGCTTAGAGAAATTCTAACATATACCTCTCCACTTCCTTTCCCTTATCTTGCTTTTGGTATTAAAAGCTTTGCAAAGTGTATATAACAGTTTTTTTGAGGTGTGGAGGGGAAATTATGCTCCTATGGGGGTGGAACGTGGGGGGTGGGATATGGAGGAAATAGAAAGTCTCTGATAGATACGTTATAAATACTAAAGCAGTAGTCACATTTTCTAAGCTTCTGTCTTGGCTATAGTTATAAGGGTCTGATGATCTTCTGCAAATGGAAAGGGGGAAACCATTTTAAAAGCTGAAGGCCGCTTGATGCTTTTAGTGTTGGAATCATTCTAAGCATTGTACTTGTATGATTGACAGCATTGAAGATTGACCATTTTGAGATCAATATGTGCTGGGTTGGTCTTCAAATGCATTTGTTGCATTAGTGAGATGGAAATAATATTTTAGGTACAAACCTAACCTTATTTGTGGATGAGGTGACTATTACTTTTATTATGGGACTGCGGAGAGCACACCAAATGCAATGCTTTCGGCCCCTGCAGCCCTGAAGCTGCCTCTGGAAGCAGCTTTTGATATGCTCTGAGTTTTGACAGTTCAGGATGTAGCAGAAAGATGTGACGTTGGGAAAGCCTCTGTCTTAAATGTGCCATATATCTCGCAGCATTATCAAATGCTATGTTAAGTCAGATATTTGCCAGCCTATATCTGCCATGTGGTCCTTTTGGTTCTAATGGTGTTGCAATTTGAAAGTACATGAGAACTAATGAGGGGCAAAGAAAGTGTAATAACAAATTTGACTCAAAAGACCAGAAAGCTTAGATTAATTCTGGTAGGCTACACAGAATTTATTTATATCTAATATTTTTAAACATTTATTCCTACCTTTGGGGCAATTGTGTGATGCTCCTCATTCTTACAATAAGTGAGATGAGTTGAATTTTATTCCTCAGAGATCTTGGATTGGATTTGCATAGGTACTTGGTACTTTCATCTTGCTAAAGAGCACTTCAGTCATTACCCACAAATGCTGATCATTTTTACTTCAGATTGACAGTAAGGCTTTTGTCACATTTTCCTGGTTTAACAGCA
Organism: Podarcis raffonei; assembly: GCF_027172205.1. Classification (NCBI taxonomy): domain Eukaryota; kingdom Metazoa; phylum Chordata; class Lepidosauria; order Squamata; family Lacertidae; genus Podarcis; species Podarcis raffonei. Next base: position 13,445,880 of record NC_070604.1, on the reverse strand, counting down.
GTTGTTTTTTCTAGAGGTATTGTAACCGTTTCCTGCCAGTTAAAAGCAGAGGCAGAATACCTTTCTCCTAGTTATGCTTACTCCCCACCCCAAACCTTTTCATATCCAAAGAATTAAACAATATGGACACAACAATATACCAAAGCTAATCAGTTTGAAGTCCTATTGATTTCAATACCAGAGATTTAAGAACATGCTTAATCCTCTGATTGAGATCAGTGGGACATAAGTTTTGACTAGGTCATGATCCATATGTCTACATTTTAACCTTGACTCCTATCATTATTTGGATACTTAATAAGCTTGTTAAGACAATGAGACCAGGGCATGAGCGTAACACTACTCTCTCTAATAGTGATTCCCATATTTCCTCTGACAGTGGAGGTAAAATATAGCCATAATAGGTGGGAGCCACTGATAATCTTATCCTCAATGAATTTGTCTAATCCTTTTTATAGCCATCTGTGGCGTTTGCCCGTTCGTTTGAAAATGTCTGTACAGGGGGAGAGAAAGGGTTAACAGGTAGACCAATTGAAAAGCCAGAGGTGGAGCCTACCTGTTTATAAAAGGGCTTAGCCGGAGGTTTGGGTGTAGTTGTTGGTTGGTTTTAGTGGCTTGGTTGGTTGGGAAAGGCAGTTGGGAAAGCAGTTGGCAGACAGTTGGAAACAGAGAGACAGTTAGTACAGTTGGTTCTTGTGTGAGGGGAGGTAGAAGAGTTAGAGACAGGATAAAATAAGACGAAGAAGGTAAAGAGTAACAACGTTTTGAATGCAGTTAAAGTTTATTTGTGTCTGCAATAAACTACACTCTTGTTTGTTAACTTAAGAACCTGACCGAGACTAAGGGATTTACTGGGGAGGACCTGGTTGGTGGCAGCGGATTAGTGGTGTGCAGGTCAATAGTCCGTGAGACGACCGGGGGCTCCATACGAACCCTACACCATTCAAGTTGGTGGCCACCACTACCTCTTGTGAGAGGTGTCCCAGTCCAGTTTTATATTTTAGCAATCTCCAGAACAGAGTCATAATACCAGCTGTGTTCTGAAAGCCATTCTTTTGGTAATTTATAATTTGAATGCTTTATTAAGGAGAAGTTTGGGAAACAATTTTTTAAAAGAATTGATTAGTATTCTTTGTATTTCACTTTTCAGGTCTTAATTAATTTCATTATATCCATCAATTAAGTGTTTTGATGTTTCTTTCTTACTTTCTTTTTGCTGCTAGGTACGAGTGTATTGCCTAGACACAGACGGTTGCTAAAAATGAATTGACTGCATAAAATATTTGACCTGGGGGCATTTTTTCTCCTCCTGTGACTTGACATGGCTGCTAAAGTTTGTCAGTGTGGCATAGAAGAAATCAGACATCTGCCAGGGGTCCTTTGATAAGCTTTATTACCTGCCTGAGGACAAAGCAGATAACTGAAATTTCCCCTAAGGGTAAACCTTATGAACCGTGCAGCAAATTACACTTACATTTTTTGTCAGAAATCCCAGGAATACATATCTGACAGAGTGGAATTGTAGACTGTTCTTTCCCTAGGTTTTGAGGGAGATCCCTTAGGCCTTTTCATATAGTCTCATAAGAACACAATACAATGAAAATATCTGGAAATCTACCGTAATTGAGACAGTCTGTCCATTAGCTCATTTGTGAGATTGCACTGCACTCACAAGTAGGCATTTCACTTGAGCAGTTGTTTGTGCAACTGAGCCTGTGCCTTGCAGATAGACTACCTAAATTGGTTCTAAGAGAAGCTTCTTCCTTGCAGTTTACATAGACAGTTCTGCCCAAAATTCTGGGGAAGTGAGAACCTCTTTTGTGTGACAATATTCTGGTTTAATAAACCTATTTGATAATAAACTGAGATTAGATTCATTCATTTATTTAATAGATCACCCTCATGGAATAAGTTGTTTAGGGCAGTCATACAACATTCTTCCCTAAATCTTTGTAAGACAGATATGTTCCTTCTGGGGATGAATCAAATCATGCAAATCTGGCATTGCAGTGAGAGGTGCTGTTACTTGACCCATTTTCAGTTTGTCTTGCCATCGTAAAGAGTCCTTGTAGGAGAAAATGAGAGTTACTTCACAAATGAATATCATTTCTTTGTTGGTAACTTAGTGTTCACTGGTGTTCACCATTACATGATTAATGCACATATGTCTATGTCACATGTGATCCACCCAAAGTCAATAACTAAAATTGGCAAAAATGAGAGAAAGAAATAAGTGTTTAGCTTTAGCTGACTAGCAGCCTTCATATTTCCATTATAATGTCCATTATATGGGACAGAAGGCATGGATATATTGAAATCTTATAAGATTGATGGTATTTCTAAAACTGCCAATGTTATGAGGAACTTTAAATATGTTTAGCATGTAGCAGTTCCTGCAAACCCCTTTCTGAGAATAATAGCATCACGAGGTACCCGTATGAAACAGGTGGTATCTGATAGTGAATTGTACATTTGGCCTGCCATCCATCCGGATTTTCCCAACTGATGTCAGGGGGTTTCCTGGTTTTTACTTTTCGAAATAAGGCAACCCTATTCTAGACACTCCAGGCTGACTGACTTTGTTTAGATTTATACCAGGCACCCCCAAACTCGGCCCTCCAGATGTTTTGGGACTACAACTCCCACCATCCCTGACCACTGGTCCTGTTAGCTAGGGATGATGGGAGTTGTAGTTCCAAAACATCTGGCAGGCCGAGTTTGGGGGTGCCTGATTTATACCTTTTCTGATCCCTCCAGCATATGGTTGAAACTGGTCTCACTTATGCAAATCACCTTCCTGCTTCTTAAAATATCCAACCTGACTCTTTCAGATAAAGACAATCCCAAATCAGACCATTTAATCTGACCCAAACCATAACAATCTCCTTTGCATTAAATTGGAACTATGAACATCAGTTCAGAAGTTATATATCACCTTAGCAATGTCAAAGTAAACAATTATTTTTTACTTTAGGAATTTTAATATATTTTTATCAGTTATGAAAACATATTTAAAAATAACATAAAACCCCTAGAAAATCCAAACAGAAACTCTGTATTCCTCTCTCCTGCTTCAACCCCAAGCTCCCATCGAAGTCAGTCAGACCTACATACTGTTCCCCAACAGATAACCGTACTTTTTAATCCATGTACCTTTGAACATTATTGGAAATGGATGGATTTTGGGGGACAGTCACCCCATAAATACTCCAGCAGTTGTAAAACTGGCACTTTTGAAAACACCACAACTTTTGTAAGATAGATATAGTTAGATATCCAACCTTTTTGTATCTTACAGTGTAGGTATTTTGACATGGGCTCTTGGAGTATGAGTGTTTTGTCTTCTTGCTGATTACATGGTAGGACTCTTGCACACGTTGCTTCCTATAATGAAATCACTAACAAAGAGAGCTATGAAATTTCCCTTTGATGTGTTGCAGGAAACAATGTATTTCTTTCAGATAACTCATGAATTTGTCTTCTGTTGGCATCTCTGGATATTTTGCAGCCGTACCTAATGGAGTCTCCTGCATGCTTGCTTTCCTCCCATCAGTTTCTGGAAGTGAAATCTCTTTGCTGATTGTTCTGGTACACATTTCAAGGTGTGCTTTTCATTCTTCAGTCACCTAGGTCATGAGTGTTGCTGCAACATCAAACAATGAGTGTTGCTGCGACTTTAAACAAATTACTCCCCATCTGTATCAGGAAAGATGGGAACACTGTATGCTATTGCAGTGTAAAAGTTTGGAAACAGTAATGTTAAAAAAAGAAAGCCAACAGATTGAATTTATGTGTGACATGTTTGTTGATAGCCATATTTCAGGGGTGCATCATTCTTCAAGAAGAATTTGGTAGATTTGCTTCAGGGCATTAAGTAATAAAATTATACTTAATATACTTCTGTATTAGTAACTGGTTAATGAAAAAAATACTTTTAAATTGTGGTGGGGTACTAGAAGATGCAAGTAACTACTTTTCAGATTAATACTGCATTTTTTCCTTATTGTGCTTTTTTAGTAGCAAGCTGTGTAGTTCAGCTACCGTTGCTTTGCTTGTAGTGAAGGAGAGCATAATACTTAAGTAAAACAAAAATAAGATTGCATTGTAATATATTCATGATATGATGATGATCATGTACATAGTATCATAGCTAATCATACATCTAAAGACTGAGAAAATGCACCCTAATAAAATGTAAGTATTCTGGATTTTTTTTATATAAATAAAATCCTTTCTCACAATAGCTGACAGATACACAAATTTGGATACACAAATTGGAAGAGGTTTGCTGATAAAACTTTTATTGTGACAGTCCTGATACATTATTATTAGAAAACTGCAAACATAGTATAATTGTTCAACTTACATATCAGCACATTACATATAGGCAATGAGCAATTAATTAGAGTTCAAATTTCATATTAATGTCAGCTACTTTTGCCCTTGAGAGCTGATCTTTAAGAACTGAATTCATAATTTCAATACAAAAAGCACCATTGAATAAAAGGTATTTAATTTAGCTGTTCAGAGGTAACATGTTTATTTTGTTTACATATTATATATTTTCTGTTGTCTGTATACCTCACCACACATGTTTATTGCATGTAACTTGATAGATGATAATATAGCCAATCACTTTTGATTACACCTCTCTAGTTGTATACTATAGAAATGATCTCTGAAACAGTGACATTGCAGATGCTCATATGAAGAGTGTGACATATACTTTTTCAGTCTCGCTAACTGTTATGCAGACACTGAAAAAGGTTAGCAAGGATATCAAGTCAGCATACATCAAAATCACATCTATTTATTCATGTGTTGAATCATATTCTTGTTTAAACAGATAACAAAGTTCTTCGGTTTCTTTGGCTGACCTGCATTTCATCCGTATCATAATTTCATTGGGATACCTTTCACCACTTTAAGTGGCTGCAATTCAGAGAAATTACTGTTCCTAGTGGCGCTGTGGGTTAAACCACAGAGCCTAGGACTTGCCGATCAGAAGGTCGGCAGTTCGAATCCCTGTGACGGGGTGAGCTCCTGTTGCTCGGTCCCTGCTCCTGCCCACCTAGCAGTTTGAAAGCATGAAGTGCAAGTAGATAAATAGGAACTGCTCCAGCGGCAAGGTAAATGCTGTTTCCATGCGCTGCTCTGGTTCGCCAGAAGCGGCTTAGTCATGCTGGCCAATAAAGTGAGATGAGCGCCGCAACCCCAGAGTCGGTCACGACTGGACCTAATGGTCAGGGGTACCTTTACCTTTAACTATGTACTTGTTCTGTTGGTTTCAATAGACCTTAGGGTGTGTCTTTATTTTTCTCAACTTTCATATTTACTTTTATACTTAAGGAAGTTTCCTGATTTATAGTTAATATAGGAATGAAAGATATGCTAAGTAAAGTTAAATAAAATAAAAAGGTTGTTGCCAGGCAAAAAAATGTATCAACTTCTAGTCTTTCCTCACAGCTTTAATCTAAATGAGAGAATTTCCCAGCATTTTCCTTTTTATTGACTATTGCGTCCATTGGCCGTTAACTTCAGATCAAGTTAAATAGCTCCCATTCCTGTACAGATCCCTGCTGTTCACTTCCTTCCATTATGAAAGAGATCCATTAACTTTAGTCCTATCCATAAGATAATTTGCCGTTTTATTCTTTACTTTGGGAGGAGAATGAGGATGGGATGCAATTGCCCTAGATCTTCCACATTTATCTATTCGGTGTTGTTCTGCAGTGTTTAAAGCATGGTTAGAAATACTTCACAGTAGTCTAAATAAACATCATGAGGTCTTATTTTTAAGATGATTGAAATCACCGAAGGAGATTAGCTTTACAGCAGTTAAAAATTCAGCTGTTCAGTTGAGCAGACTGCTCAGGAAAGAGGATGCTGCTATTTTGGTATTAACTGTAATAGGATTAGTAAGCACTATCTAACAATTGGTAATAATAAAAATGCAGAAATGCATAGATTCCTTCCCTGATTCAAAAGACAAAGTGGAAAATACAGATAAAGACAGCAGGAGAAACAGCAACATGCTGGCAAGTAAAGATTATGGCTATGAAAAGACCCCACAGCAGTTTACCGCCTATCAGGAGAACAACACTTTCTTGATCCAGTATGTATAATAACATGCCAGAGGTCACAGTGATTCCCATGGACACAGTAGCACCCTACAGGTCTTCCCAGGTGCCAACAAAGTTCCACCTTTTCACACTTCCTTTTGGAGGCTCAGAATAATTCTACTGGATCCAACTTTTATGCAGAACCCTCATAAAAGAGGGGTGTGTTTGTGTGCGTGTGTGTGCGTGTGTATGTGCACTTGCTTGGAAGAAATGAAGAGATGTGACTAGAGGGATTGGTGCCCATGGCGCTTACTTAATTAAGAGTCCAAATGTGTCCTAAAAAGGTGGACAAATTGTTCTATGTTTGTCAGGCTAATGAACAACTTAAATATATGCTCTTGCCTGATCTTTTCATTTGGCTCTTTTCCATTACATTATCTGACTGGCTAATCTGCCGTTTGTCTTATCCTCCAGTCTGCTGTACTTACGGAGGGTTCTTATATGGTTTAGAACCGTAAATTGTGGTAGGGAACCTCAATGACTATAGGCGGCCTGCCATATGCCTTCCACAAGTTGTATGTGTGTCTTTGTGAGATAGTGAGTGAGTAAATGGGGTGTACGTGTATGGCCATCTCCACCAGTGGTATGTGACCAGTTGAAGGGCTGGGCAAGAGTGAATGTGGCCATTAGGCTGAAAAGGTTAGCCACTCCTGCTTTAATAAAAATGGAAAGCACAGGTGCAGATGCCCTCTTACAGCCAATTCACACTTTTTGCAACTAAACTAACATGAACAGGATGAGCTAATAATTATCGATGGATAACCATTCTCCCCTCTTGGTCTTTGTCCTGCAATAAAACATGTACACCTTTAAAAGATGTGCATAGGATGTGGAATGGAAATAGTGAATGAGTAGTAACCCTGTGGTTCAACAGTCACTGTCCATTTCACTTGACTCCTGGAAGGCAAGAGAAGGAGCTTCTGCCACATATTAGATCTCTTCTTCCTACTTCCTACTTCCTACGTACATCTCTCCTCACCTTTTAAAAATTATTTGCAAGTATCCTTTTTCTCTTACTCTTAATCAATTGCTTCCGTGACTCGGGTAGGGTTAGATGTAGATTGGAAGGGCTGTTAACCTGGAAAGCCAATCAGGTAAGACAAAATTTTCTGTGTTTCTGGACCCTACCCTTATCCAACCAAAAGGGTCTGTTGGATGTACATGTAATTAATGTTGAAAATTAAATCTTAGCAACTGGCACCATTGACTCAGCCTCACAACTTAATACAGTGAACACATACAAATTCTCTTACTCAAAAGTGTCATGAACATGTTCTTCAAGTGTAGTTTATGTTCTTAATGTTTACTTTTAATATGGTTGATAGTGATACACCAGATATTCTCTGCAGCATGAACTAAGAGACCAGTCTATACTTTCACATAGGGTAACTAAGGACTATCTCAGTGGTTGACTCTGTTCCATGATGTTATGTACCATTTATTTTTCTCTTTTCTGTGGAAGGCATTTAGTTCCACAGAATGTCAAGAGCCAGCACTAAATAGTCTAATTGCTTAGCTGGCATTAGGAAGCCCCCAGATGTAGTAATCAGTTCCAGTGTGTAGAATTGTTAATTTGTAGTGAATGGTAAGCATATGGAGCTTATTCAAGAACATTTTGCCTGGGTGTTCTTGTTTAACATTATATTGTGTTGGACTGATAACACAACACTTTTAAAGGAAAGAGCAAAATTTATCTTGAAGTATTGGCAAAGGGCAAACTTTACTCAAATTTCCCTAACAAATATTTCTGCAAAGTCATGCAGTGAGCCTATGCTTTGGAATAGTTTTCCAGATTATATGACTCGCATAATAAAATACCCATATTTAGGTTTAATGCACATTTCTTGGGTACAAAATTGCTCACACGTCCATTTTTATATTTGTTTTGGCAATATTATTTGAATCTGACAGGTGAATTAGTTCCTCATCAAATAAGATAGTAGATGGTAGATATTCCAGTGATTTCTTGCCCAGCCTCTCTCAAACAAGGTAAAAACCAGAATATTCAACTTGTTTGATATGTGGAAAAATATGCCTAACTTTAAATACAGTGATCATAGGAATTAAACGGCAAAGGGTGGTTTCACTGTGCAGCCAAGATTATGTCTTCTATACTCTAAAGCACTTCATAACTAATTAAGCCATCTCTATATTTATGGACCTATCATTGTCAATTGCAAACGGAATGACTCTGATTTGAACTCATGCAATAAAATAGTACATTTTATATATACAGTGCTAAATCCATACATGCCCTCCGTTCATTAGGTCATGTTAGAACAAGTTATTGCTGGGGATGACATCTTACTGTACAGATATATGTTTAAAAGTCACATGTACAGTACCTGTAGCTTATGTCTTCATGACCAAGGTCTGACACTTTTTTTGTAGCATTAGACTTACCCCATCTGTTGCCTTTATTTTGAATTCAAAGAGCCAAGGAATCTGAATCTACTACTTGCTTTGAATAGATACTTTAAAGTATTTTAGAGCACATCCCCGCTTGTTTTAAGATTCAGTATTTCATGTTTGGCCTTTTTCTTCCACTTGCAAGTTCCAGTTTGAAACTCCACCCTTTTGGATGCCATTTCACAAATGTGTTCAGAGGCTTCCACTTTTAAAGGTGTGCTTTTAACTAACCTGATTATGTGTTGCATCAAAGCCGTGTGTTCCCACTGAACAACTTGAATACCGCAAATGAAATATACATCAATTGATTACAGCATCATATGCTTAGACACTATTTCATCAAAAGGGCACTTCGGGAACAGAAACAGATACGGTGAAACACAGTAAGCTTTGAAAACATCAGATATTATCAAGTTTTAATATATGGGTGTGGAACCCTTAGCATGTGGGCCTAATTAGGCCCACCAGGCCAATTTGATGAAGTCAAACCCACCTGCTCTGTACCTGATGACGCATGGTGTGGGACAGCTGATTGTCAAGACTTTAAAGCAGAGCGCAGGGCTTTCTGTAGGCACTGACAACCAGCTGGTGTTAGGGCTTGAGGAGAGCCCTGCACAGCTGAATCCCCAATAACCAGATGAATTTGGCTGATATGCAGCTAAAGGGCTTCCTCCAGCACTTTGAGCACAAACTGCTTTCTGCTGAAAGAAAAAGGGGCTTATTTAAATGCTTTCTTCACAGAGGTGAAAATACTCCATTTTCTAGATTGGTGGTTACAAGGAGCCTCTTTGAAAACTCAGTCCCAGCACCAATCTTCTGATCAGCGCTGAAAATACATCTGATCAGCAGTTACAGCAGCCTGCTTTGAACTTTGTAAGGAGTAATTTTATGTCATCGGATCCCTGTTTTATTATTTTTCTGTGTGTAAGTGCTGACAGTATCCAGTATAGTGTAATGTAGTATGGAAAACAGAGAGGGAATCGTTCCCTCTGCTAGAGGTGGAGTTACCATCTCTATTAGATTGCAATCTCTGTTAGATTGCACTTTTAGTCTTGATTGTAATTAAACTGTACATTGCTAAATGAACCTTAATGGAAATGATAAAAATTGGATAGGAGAATTCTTAATGGGAAGCATTCCTACCGCCAGATGAAAGCCCCCAAATGCATTGCAGACAATTTCAAGTGAATCTCATTACTGGATGTAGGAGAATACCTGTGGAGTACTATAGAATTGCATCTGACTCTGGGCACAGGGAAGTGTTGGCCAACATATACGATAAGGAAGTGGGAGTGTTGTCTTCTCAAACTCTAGTTGGAGGTGTGTGCGGTGACATTTAGAGAGGGGGAAAGCAAAACTTTTGAATAGTGGTAATGTGTATTAACTGAAGCAGGGTAAGGTTCCCAAGTGATAATTAAAGTGCTTTAAAACGCATGTGTGATTTCAGCCTTACACTCCCTTTCATCTTCAATGGGAAATCAATTTTGTCATGGTCAGTGACCTGCTTGACAGCCGACTACTGTGTCATTGAAACTTCCTCATTATGCCATTCATTTCGTTTATGCCTTAGTCCCCACTAGCACACCACCTGGATTGCTACATAATTAATGGAAACTTCAGATAAAATTTTCATAACTCTCAAGGTTCATTCATACTAGCTAACAGTGACCAGGCTGAATTAATATAAGCCAAGGTGCTTTGGTTTGTTTGTTTGCTTTTATTTCAATGACACTTGCTATTAGGGAAGCAGTATACTTAGCCATTTTTAAAAGAAACCTAAATAGTTTTCTTTTCAGCAGTTGCTCCCCAAGTACAATGCTGAATGAATGAATCAAAACTAAAGGTATGTACCCATGAATGATATTAAGGTGTGATCAGGGCTTTTTTTCAGCTGGAGCTCACCAGAGCTTAGCTCTGGTACCTCTCAGGTGGGTGCCATTGCCATTCTAAGAGAACAAGGGAGAAGTTCATGTTGACCTTTGGCATCTCTCTTTCTGGAAAAATAGCACTGGGTATGATATTAAGGTATGTAGATAGGCATGGTTGCATTTTCTCTTGGACCAATACTATCAATCTGTCAAAAGTTCTAAGTTTTGCCAAGCTCTGTATTTCCTGTGAAGTTTAAGAACATCATATTTGGTCCTGTAGAACAGCATTGGGTCACATGGACTCCAAAAGCCATCAGCTCCAACTCCCATGGGTTGACAATTCCTTTATTGCAGTGATAGGGACAAGATCCACCCCTTTGGGGGCTGTCCAGCTAAGGTCACTATGTCAGGACTTCCCCTGCTCTATTCCTCCCACACATGCCCTAAATCTGCTCCAGAGGATTGGGGGAACCCCTAAAACAGATTTAGGGGGAGAACATTCTGTTGCCAATGAGAAATCCTTGTGCTGACAGAATAAGAGATTCAGTGCTACATTGGATTCCATCCTAAATTTATTTTTAATTAAATTTTTCTCTCCATTACACTGTAAGAATTAAACTGCTTCCCTATTAGGCTGAGAATGCTCACATGTGAATATCACATTGTATATTTTCATCCACAGACAGAGAGGATGCAAATTGGAGCTAATTTGTAGATGAACATTTAGTAACCCAGTAGCTCCTGATCTATTTTCTCTTGGTCACTTTCTTTTTCTTTTCTTTTTTAAACTAACTTGTCTTTAAGAAAATCGATCATTTTCAATATTTATTGAAATCTATAGATTTCTCTAAACAAAAGACAATAGAAAAATTAAAACAAGATATTGGGTTAAGATCTAATGATCCTTCATTTTAATAATATAGATCATAATATATGGTCAGCACTGGAAAACTGGTGAAAACCTAAGATGGGGAAGCATGTATTTATAGATTGCCCTCTTTAACAGTGCAGTCCTTAGAAGAATGTCCTATTAATATCAATGAGACTAACTACTTGGTAAGTGTATATAGGATTGTAGCTTCAGTGTATATGGGTCAAGATGCTGAAGATCCGTGATCACATCTCCTGATCCTAAGGCTCTTTATTTCAATGGGAGATGCAGCAAGAGATGTCCTGGCTCTGTGAGTGGAGGCAAGATATCACAAAACTTGATGCTTTTATTGCAAAGCATGTAGACTCAGACAGCTGTAGAGTTCTGCTAAATCTTCCAGGATGAAGCATTCACTGTCTCTAGAGGATCTGCCATGACCTTCCTTTCCTCTCAAGTTTGCAGTGTTTCTGTAAGCTCAAAATGTGTCTTAAGTTAAGCAGGAGTGAACGATCCCCAAATCATACTAGACATATGTTCAAGCGACTGGAGTAAGAACAAAAACAAAATATACAGTCTTCTCCGGGAAAGAAGATAAATGAAGCTGGAGTTGCAACAGTATCTTAGAACTGTTTAGCGAGAGCAGTCCATATATGCAACACTAATACAGAACTCTCTATATAACTGAACTTGTAAGATGAAAGTTGAAGTTGGAGAGAAATAAAAAGTGCTCTATTGGATCCGTCCAGAGGTCCATGTAGTCTTTTAGCTGTTTCTTGGGAAAATATGCAATGCAGCGTTTCCCAAGCAAGCATTCAGATGCATACCATTAGATTTAAAAGCCTTTTAAGTGAAGGTGTAACAAGGTCAGAACTGTTGTCCTCTTGATCAATATTATAAACAAAATGTGATGATTCTGCCTCCCCACCCTGGTCTTGTGCTGTCTCTACGAGTGGACTGCTAGTGAACTCTCTAGCCTGATTTAGCTCATGAATGAGGCAAATCTTTTATTTTAGCGTAACCGCCAGACAGTGCAGGGCAGGAAGAATGCTGTTCCTGCTGTGCAAATGAAACAGACCTTTTCCTTACAGAGAGGCGCCATGTGATCCTTCATGTTGTCTTAGTGTTGCTTGAGGCAAGAGCTCTCAGGAAACAAGGCAGCAAAGCTTTCTGGGCTCACGACTATCAGAATGTAAAACTTCCCAACCAACTCTGAAGCGGGGTGGGGGCCTTAGTCATAAAATAAAGTGTCGAAGCAGCACTAGCAGTGGGAACTCGGCGGGGGATTTCTTGAATTGATGCACTTGCTCTTCTCCCATGACTACCCTCATTTTGCCAACAAAAGGGCAAGGCAAACTGAGCAATCCTAAAAGAAGACGGAATTATGGGCAAGCTGACTTGGGTTTCTAGCTACAGGTGCTTAGGGACCCTGGCATAAATTTGTTTCATTTTGTGTTAGAATGAAATGAGTGCTGATTGAATTGTCAAGTAATTACATGCTTAGATTAGATAGGAAGATAGATGGTTTTATTATGCAGGGTTCCAGCAGATGTGTAGAAGGCGCTCAGCATAGTTATAACAGCAGTTGCCTTGTTTGCCCATAGAAAATTACCCTTGTGAATAATTATTGCAATTTGAAAAAGATTTGTATTGGAATTTTCTTTATTTGAAGTTTTTCTTAAGGTATATGTAGGTTTATAAGTACAATTAACATAGACAGATTTAAAAGAAACTACCTTAAAGGCACACTTTTCTTACTAACTGAAAAATCTTCAAGTAGTCCTCAATCTTTTCTTTATGTTTCCTTGTAAATATATACTTCAAGAATAAGAGGGTCCTTGTTACTGGATTTTATTTTTTGTTTTGTTTTGTTTTGTTTTGTTTGAGAATGCCCTTTAAATCATTACTCAATCTCTCTCCCCATTCTCCCAAACATTTTTTGTAAAAACAAAATCTGGAGAAGTCTCTTCCTGCATTGGTATTGTATCTGAAAAGAAAGTAAAAAATAATAATTTGATTCTCTTGTTCAGACCACCTCTTTTGATTCTTTTGTTCAGACCACCCCTCCTTTGCATGTTGTCATTTATAGATGCAAAATGATATCTCTAGGGAACCTGTAATCTTCTTTTTAAGACCAGATTCGTTCAGCTGCTGTAGTTCCCGCATCTGAAATTGACAGAGCTCTGTGTGGTAAATTTTCAAAGCAGTATCTAGGTGATGTTGACTAATCCCATTATTTAGTGAAAGGATTTGTGTATGTCTCTCCCAAATATCACATTGAAAATTGACCCCTTTGAGTCATACTTATACCAATATTTTAACTTTGTTCTTTTCCATTAAGATTACAAGGCTAATTTTGGATGAGACAGTCTGGAAGAGTAATGATTATGTAGTTGACTTAGATACATTTTAAAGAGGGGGTTTCAACTTGGAACTTGTATTTGAAAAAATATTATTTTTATCTAGTACAAAGCCCTCTTCACACTGTGATGCTGAGAGGGCATTTCTCTCACTGCATCTATTAATAGCATGCTTATTAAAAAAAAGTATATGTTTGAGGAGTGTAGACGTCTTTGTATATTCCATATTAACTGTAAGAATTCATAATTGAGGAGACCTGAAATTGTGTTTCTGCGGTTAATTTATTAAATAATTTGGATCCTGCCATTCAAAAATGTTTTTCCATGGTAGCTTTACAACACATATGCTTTTACTGGTTGTAATTTGTCAATCAGTATCAGAACTATGATAAATTGCATACCAAGTCAGCATAAAGCCAAATTCAACAGATACTAAAATGGTTAAAAGACTTGGAAAATGAATTTGATTTTACTTGGCATGGAAAAGATAATAGTAGGTGTCATAGGAAAGTATTCCACATCTGGGCACCACCAGGGAAAGGGACCCGGCTCTTGTAGCCACCACCTTAGCAGTGAATATCTGTTGTAGTATATCAGGAAAGAAGGGGCTGGCAATACTTGGTAAAGGGTTGAGTGGCATCTGTAGTAGTAGTATGGGACGCGGGTGGCACTGTGGTCTAAACCACTGAGCCTTTTGGTTGGTAGTTCAAATATGTGCAATGGAGTGAGCTCCCATTGCTCTGTCCCAGCTTCTGCCAACCTAGCAGTTCGAAAGCACACCAGTGCAAGTAGATAAATAGTTACCACTTTGGTGGGAAGGTAAACAGCATTTCTGTGCTCCCTGGTCTCCGCCATAGTGTTCCATTGCATCAGAAGCAGTATAGTCATGCTGGCCACATGACCCAGAAAGCTGTGGACAAATGCCAGCTCTCTCGGCCTGTAAGTGAGATGAGCGCCGCAACCCCATGGTCACCTTTGACCGTCCGGGGTCCTTTACCTTTTACCTTTACCTTTAATAGTAATAATAATATTATATATTACCAATCTGACTGGACTGCCCCAGCCATTCTGGGCAGCTCCCAACATAAAATAGTAAAAACACACTGCAATGTCAAACACTAAAAACTTCCCTAAATAGGTCTGCCTTCAGGTGTCTTTTAAAAATCACATAGCTGTTTATCTGTTTGACATCTGCTCAAAGGGTGTTCCACAGGGTGGGCGCGACTACCCAAAAGGCCCTCTGCCTGTAAAGAAAGGAAGATGTATACTGACATATTATGGTGAAAAAAAAATCCACATCTGTCAGAGGCTCAGGAGCAGAAGAGCAGGGGAGAGAGCAAATAGAGAGCGGAGGAGAGGAATCAGAGGGGAGCGTAGGGGAATATGACAGTGACCCGAGAGATTCCATGAGCTTCTCCAGCGAATCAGAAGATTCCCAGAAGGGGGCGCCTATGGTAAGGGCGAGGGGGGTCCCAGGGGGGACGCTCCATAAACAAGGGACCAGCGGGGACTCCCAAGGGAGCAGCGGAGGATCAGGACCAGTTCCCCCACCAGAGCACAGTGGGGGGGAAGAGTCACATGAGTCAGGACCAGCTTCTCCTCCAGCGGGGAGAGAAGATGAGTCAGGGGTAACCACGCCCCCATCGGGAAGTGGGGAAACGGAGGGAAGGCCAGGTCCAGCTAGCCTCCCCGAAAGAGGGAGCAGTGACACAAGTGTAACGGTCAGAAGGAAAGTGGGAGGCTGCGCGCGCGCGCCAAGTGCAAATGTGGAGGAGCGCGGGACAGCAGAAAACCCGGATTGGGAGCCAGGTCCGAAAGCCTGAAGGAGGGAGGGGGAAGAGTCAGGGGACTCAGCGTCAGAGGAGTCTAGGAGGGCTGAGACTCCGACTAGCAGGAGGACCCAGAGAAAGAAGGAACAGAGGAAGAGGTGGAGTAAGGCTAGAATCTTAAACTGGTGTCAGGGGGGAGGAGATTCAGATGGAACTTCGACGGTCTAAGGTATAGACGTAGCGTTGCGCGCTGCGCGTCTGGAAATGAAACTGAACTTCAATAAAGACTTTTTTACTTGAGGAAGAAGCAGCGTTGGTCTTGTGTGAGCTGGGACCTTGGGCAGCGCTGACAGTAAGTTCCATCTCCTTACTGTCAGCGCTGCCCAAGGTCCCAGCTAACCAAGGGAATAACTACCCTCATAGTATATCTACACCTATATAGGAATGTAACTGTTCTTTTAAAATGTGAGATTAAAGTTTTTTTATTATTCTGTTGTACGTCACCCCAATCTCCAAGCAGTGCGCATACACACACACACACACACACATATACACAGTGGTACCTCGGGTTACATACGCTTCAGGTTACATACGCTTCAGGTTACAGACTCCGCTAACCCAGAAATAGTACCTCGGGTTAAGAACTTTGCTTCAGGATGAGAACAGAAATTGTGCTGCAGCGGCAGCAGGAGGCCCCATTAACTAAAGAGGTGCTTCAGGTTAAGAACAGTTTCAGGTTAAGAACGGAGCTCCGGAATGAATTAAGTACTTAACCTGAGGTACCACTGTATATGTATATATATATGTATATATACACAACCTGAGCCTGTGATGGAGGGGATCAAACATTAACAACTCCAAAGGGTCTTGTTTCTCCTATAGCAGCATCCTTGATTTAAAACATTGTTCTCTAACCTTGCTGTCTTCCCTCCAGCTTGCTGCCTTCTTCCCAGGCCACACCACTCGTCTCAACTCCCAACTCTTGCTTTTGTCCTTCTCAATATCTGTGAGTTGAAGGAGGGGCGTCCCCCATTTACCGTCTCCCACAGTGCCCCTTCCTTTGTTCTTCTTACACCTCACAAGGAGGCTAGCCTGGCTATTCAAAAAATTAGAAGCTTTGATCAGACTTCAACACTTGCTGGTTTCAAGGCTTAGAGGAGTCTGGCACCCCTTTTAACACCCCAAACTCATAACAATACATTTCAGTTCTTATTCTCTGCTTCAAGATGAGCTTACAACTGTGATCAAGGCAAGATCTCTCTCTCTTCTTCGCACTGAAAAGTGATATCAATTTGGACAGGCATGGTGACTGAACGTTGTTTGGTCAGAATGTGTGGGGAGGGCTGGGTGATTCTTGTAAGTGCATGTTAATAAAACAATCAGCCATATTTGTTAACACAGGAACTATAATTTTTCTACAATGAATTCAGATTTCAATTGTTTGGCTAGATGCTTAATGGTCTATGTTCCCGCCCCCAAAAATCAGAATCACTGTGTGCTTTAAGAAATACTTTATTAAACTACTACCCGTCCCCCAAAATAGTGTCTGAATGTATCAGAATGCTCTTAGAGGTAATTTGTGCTCCTTACATTAGTCAATTAATTGCCTAACAATAGGAGGCAAGCTGGAAGGTAATAACCCTTTTCATAGTTACTATAATTTAGTTTAATTTGAGGCTTAATGCTAGGTGCAGGGGAATAATGATGGCAGTTTCCAAAACAAAACCAGTAGTTTCCATCTAAACACAGTAATATGTTTTTCATTATGGTGTGCCTGACCACAGAAATGTATGTAAATTTCATTGTGAAATTAGTTTCATTGACAGCTCTATTCTTTTACTTGTATTAAATGAGCTATAACCCATCATATAATGTATTGCATTTTTGTTTATAAAACCACTGTACTGTTTTTTCTAACATACAGTATCTAGATTTGGTGAACTTGCTCAATTGTGAATGGAGGTGAAAATGGGAATCATTTTTTAAAACTATTTCCTTCACCACATTAAACATGAAAATGTCGCTCTTGATATACCTGCGTTACTGATGTATTTAGGTTGGAACTTTTCTTGGATTATCAACCAAGTATCCTTGAACATTTGACAAGAAAGGAATGAATAATGTTTGAGGTTGTCTAGGCCTAGGATACAGTATCAACAGTTGGCTGCTTTAGAACCTACTGTGAAAGGAAGACAGGAAACTCCAAAGGTGAGGAAACTTTTGCATGGGATCATGTTGTCTTGGTTGGGTGGTATTTTGAGAAACTGAGAAATTAAGTTTACATTTCAGTAAGGGAAAAATGCTATGTGCTTGGGTAGCACTAGAAAAACTGGAGTCCATACAAATTTCAACTTACAAGTATGTGCCAATGCAATAGCAATCATATATTTATAGTCTTTGATACTGAGATAGTTGTGATTAACTTATCAGACTATTGTCTAATCGTATAGACAGGAAAGACAATCAATGAACAAACTCCCACGAGCATTATAGAAACATACTGATGTCAGCCTTCTTTACTGCATTGCCTAAGGAGTAAGTACAATTCAATAAAAATCTGGTTGTTGACATTTTTCCTCATTATTTTTTCTAAAGCTTATGAAGGAACTTTTAGTAGAAAAGTTGATCATTTAGATCAGAAAGGTGAGAATGTTGTTAAGATGGTGGCAGATGGATTGAAGGTACTGAAGGCAAAGAAAGCAACCCATGACTTATGAATATCCTATCTGATATTGAAAACCCTAATTTATTTTTAAAATGTATGTATGTTTATTTTCTCTCTTCTAGCTTTTCCAACTGAGCTATAACAGCCTGAATCATATCATTACACTCAGGATTAAATCTGAGTGATAGGTTCAGAGAATTTAGCCCCATAAATTCTAGATTCCACTTCTAAATGCTAGATACCTGTTTTTGGAAAAGAATACTTCTGAACATATGCAGATTGCATTTTCTTCACTACTTAGCTTAACACATTCGATTGGAGCAAAGTTGGATATCTTCCAACACACCAGTTTATAAATTAACTACTGGTTTCCTTTCCAAATGCACAATCCAATCGCCTGCTTCAGTTGAATGCGAGAGCTAAGATTTAGCCCTTCATTATTCAGTGTCCCCTTAATTACAATCTAGTAATAGCCTTACAATTGGGTAGCACCTGAAAATTTCCAAAGTTTTTATAGTATGTTGATGTTAGTATAGTTAACTTGGCGGTCAATTTATCTATGTCAGAAAATGCAAAGGAGAGCTCTAAATAAAGAAATAAAAACAAAGCTATCCTCCATTTCTTCACTCCTTAGAGACGTTGTTATATGAAGTCTTGTTTATTTGGTAATTAAATGGATGAAAATGAAGTCTGACAATATATCTTGTAAGTGTGCACCAATTTTATTTTATTTTTAATTGAATGGAGTTTGCACATTTAAAAAAATACTTGCCTTCATGGCTTTGCATACGAATGTGTGATGTTTTTCACTAAGAACTGTGATACTTCTAGTCTGTTTTCAAATTATTTCTCAGTATTTATCAGTCACTTAAAACTTCTTTTCATTATACTGTCGAGCCATGCTAATTATGCATCTGAGGGATTTTGCCTTGCCTTGTTGTCATACCAAAGTTTTAATTTACATAAACAATTAATCCTTAACCCTTGTCTTAGTGTTTTGGCGTGTGGGGGGTGGGGGGGAGAGCAGGATTGAGGCATTTATAATTTTAAATTTGGATATACCAAGTTATCTGAGAAAAACATTTTTAATACCTCCATCAGTTAGATGATGGCGATGATGTTGTTGAAGTTGTAATATTTTAAAAAATCTATTACTCAGTCATGGAGGAATTTCTAACACAATTTGTGATATGTCATAGAGGTCTGCTGTTTTAAGAGGAAGAAGTAAAAACAAAAACAAAAAGTGCTGACCTGTTCTAGCTTCCTAGAACAGAGGTATGCTGTGCTCTAGACTGTGGGTGAATTTAACACTATGGTTCAGTCCACAGCAGTTTTATTCAGAACTAAGCCCTACTGAGTTCAGTAGGCCAGCGAACTATGAAAAGCTCTGCTTATGGGGAAGAGGTTAAAGAAGACAGTGCAGCAGATAATTGTTTCTCCACTTCCTTTTGAGTCATGCTGAACTTCTATCAGGTGCTTATCTCCTACAGCAGGCATGTCCAACTCCCAAGAGTCTGCGATCTACTCCCACTATAAAAAAAAACTGGCAATGATCTACCCATTGGATTGACCAAAGTTGTTGAGCTTTTTTGGGGGGATTATTCACCAAATTTTTGTTCTGCTTGGTGATCGATCAGGATCACGCGTGAAAGAGTACTATGTTGCTCAGGGGAGGATCATAGTGACTAGGCCTAGTAACACAATGCAAAAAAGTAGTCTAAACTTCATAAAGCCCTCTCCAGGATCATGGCTTGGCATTCCTTCTCTGTAGCTCAGTGCCGGCTAATTGATGATGAAATGTGACAAATAAATGACTTCCGTCTGGAGTGTCACACGCAGAGGTAATGAGGCATCTGTCTGGAACATGAACATGTCCTGAAAAACAAGTGTGGAGTAGCCAGGTTTACACAAAGAGAACCCACTAAAAATTGCATTGATCAGCTTTTTGACAGGGAAGGGCAAGTGGCAGAACTGAGTAACTCCAGCCCTCTCCGAAGAGCTCATTGGTATAATTTTAGCATTTTTGAAAGGGCTGTACTGGGTCAATACTTGGACCGTCCATGTGGGAGTCACTTTGTGTATGCCTTTCTCCATCCAGCTAGGAATCCATGTGGGGAAGCCTGTTTGTGCATAGTGTTCCTAGCTAGATACCATTTTTGGAACAAGTACGAAATGATTGGCCTCTCTTAAGTAATACTCAAATCATTTGAGTAAATAGTTGTAGACTGGATGTCAGCTAATGGTTGCAAGTTCATATGAAAGGGTTTCTGATTGGGGTGTGTTGTCGTTTGTATTTTGCCCTTCAACAAGTATTTCTAGGGTGATTCCCATTAAAAAGTTGTGAAGCAGTATGTGAAATAAGAATTGCATAAATGAGAGAGAAGTCCATAAATGGGGAACTGCAGGTCGGAATGCCTTCATCCCTTTCCTCAGATGGCAGGGTCACCTGGATGGCAGCGGTACCTTCAAATATGAAGATAAATTGCTATATGCCAGGATCCAAAGAGCTGTGCAATGATTCCCCCCCCCCATCTCGCTGCCCCCAGTTTGTGCATGGAATATAAGAGAGATTTGGAGTACTAGAGTGCTGTTTTAATTAGAGTAGAGACAAAATGTATCAGAATACATTTTATTTTATTTTTTGAGAAACTTGGCGAGATTTTTATTTCTCTCATCTTCCTGGAGAAAGAAAGCACTTTTAAAGAATTTTGCAGAGTATTCTCCACCATTTTTTTCTTTGCAGTGGTCACCATTTCCATTTCACAGTGCCTGGGAATAGTGGTAGATCTAGGACAGTGGGGGAAATAAATGGTGGCCAGATTAGCAAAATTATGATTGGTAGCAACAAACTCTCCCCGCCATCAAAACTAATGAGAAGCTGTTTGTTTAGATTCCTTACCTGCTTTTCACCAAAGGGTCATGGGGCTGGGGGGCTGGTGTATACAACAATAAAATCTTCAATTATAAATCAAATTTTAAAGAATGTATTGCACTTGACACACTGTTTTAATTTTTTGATATGTTTTTATATTGTTTTTGTCATTTGCAAATCTTTTGGAACAAAAGATTGGGGGTTGGAAATGTAAATAAATAAATAGCCATTTTATTTATTTAAAATGAGAGCAGTGATGATTTTTTGGAGATGTTGTTTTGTAGTTAAGATTCTGCTCACTGATGTTTGCAGTAATCTGTCAGGGTGAAAGGGCAAAGGGCCACATTTACCACAGGGGAAGTATAAAATTGTGTGACATGGCAATTTGCTGACGTTCTCTGGATGAACTCAGACAAAGCTTGCATCTCTCTGTCTTTAGTCTCTGTGACACTGGCCTTTATCATAGTTCAATCATTTTTTGGGGTCACTGGAAGCCATTCATGAGGTATTTGTGATGTCAAAAGCGCATGGAAGTATTTCTAATTTATCTTAATTGTCTCACCCACTTTTTAAATTTGTCTCTGTTTATATTGAGAAGCTTTTAAAAACACCCCACACAAATCTTTCTCAAGTAAGTGAATGCAACTATAGCAATACAATGCTGTATCTCTTTTTATAATCCAAAAAAAAGCACTCAAAGACCTTCTGCTTTTGTCTTAAATGAGATTTTCTCCAAAATATAACATCACTTTTCAGTAAGGAGAGTTGACTGAAATCTTATGTACATCTACATGGAGGATATCCCCTTGAACTAAATGGAACTTACTTCTAAATATAAATTGTTATATTTTAAGATAAATTACAGTGATATGCATATCCTTGGCATTTATGGAAATATGTTGACAACTTAGTGCTATTCTACTTAGTAACATCTCCTTTGTAACTTCATAGAATAACATAATATTTTGACAGTGGAAAACAAAGATGTCAGGCATGCATACAACATGTTTTGTCTTACATAGAAGGGAAGATTCTGTTATATTAGCACATTGTCAAAAAAATTGTTTCATATTCCATGGAACAAGTCTTACATTTAGCACATTAATGTGATGATTGCCACAGTGTTAATGCTGCGCTTCCATATTTCCACTTTTATAAATTTATTCTTGTCACTTTCTACATGTGAGTAGAAACTGCAGTTTGGAAAGCCTCTCTGTAATGAGATTATTGCTATAAAGTTCAGTGTATGTGGAAAGCTACCTGGTAGGAGAACGTGCTATCTTGGGGGTGGAAGATACTCCTCCTTACCTCCACCCACCCCAAGTTTTATGAAAGTCTAGAGATAGTGGCTGTGTTCAGACAAAACAGTAAGCTATGATTTATTGTTACAAGAATGAACCCGTGTGACACCTAGCCTTCTGTTTTTTTATTGTTTTTTTTAAAGATATTTATTGGAATTTTCAAAAAATAAAGAAAAAACATAAAATAAAATAAACAATTAAAAACTCATAAAGTTTACATTTCTTACTGTCAATAACCAATTTCCTTGACTTCCCCACACCTCCCCTTCTTGTATTCCAGTTCCAATTTTTAGCTCAGCAAGTTCTTGTCCCCAAACTTTACCTTATTTTCTCTAATTCGTTTTAATTAACCAATTTTAACTTATAAACCTCAATCTTCATACATCAATACTTATTCTTAAAAATCTTTTTCTAGATTCGCCCCATCAGTTTTTAACCAATTTTAACTTAAAAACCTCAATCTTTATACGTCAATACTTATTCTTAAAAATCTTTTTCTAAGGTCGGCCCCAATTCCCTTCCTGGAAATCCCCATTTTTATGTTAGTGGCAAAACCAAATTAATTAAAACAGAATATAGTTATACACCCTTTGGATTCCCAAAGCCCCACCACCCCCTTTCCCGGTTTAGCCTTCTGTTTTCCAATGTGGCTGAAAACAGATCAGAAGCTTTTGCTTCTGTTTTTGACTAACCACAATTAATGATGTGTCTGAACCCAAACGATTGTGATTGGTCTTAACATTGCTTAAAATAAATAATTCAAATTCCAGTCTTGTTTTATGAAGTTGGTTTGTTTCAATGAATCATAGTTTAAGATTAACTACAGCTTTGGGTTTGGACTGCAGTCAGTGGGGAAGAGTACATGAACCCATGTGTCATTCAGGCTTATTCCCATCACAACAATGTAGGGATTTCTTCCATGCTTGCATTTGGGTGTCTCCAGTCTGGTAGTAATAGAGTATGTGATGTCAGAGGTTAATTCTGTCTCTTCTGCTAATATTTTAACACCCCTCTGAGGATTGCTATCTATGCCAACAGATATTAGGGTTTCCCACTGTTACCTTTTCACTGTTTTTCCTGGACTAGTAGCAGGACATGAGTGAATATTGTTGTAGAATTATCCTTGTTTTATACATGGACTACTTAGTAAGTATTAAAAGAGTGGTCTGGCTGCAGCTGAAGATCTGCATAGCTGCTTTAAGACATGGAAGGGAATCAGAATACAGATTCAGCCTATATTCAGAGGCAGATTTAGAGGAGTGCAACTGGTTCACCTGCACTGGGTGCTGACTTGAGAGGGACGTTGCACATGTTACCACTGAAATTTTAAAGCCCAAAGTCTGCCACTGCTAAATTGTATCCACATGGTGTCACCATCAAATGGAATCTACCTTGTGTCAGGGACAATTCTACTACAGTAGAACCTCTACCTACAACCGCCTCTACTTGGGCCCGATGCAAGTTGCGACCGCGGCAAACCCAGAAGTAAATACCAGGTTTGCCGCGATTCGCGCACACGCAGAAGCGATTGCCGTCGTCTGCACATGCGCACGACGGTGCTTCTACCAGCGACCCGTTTTGCCTAAAGGACGGGCTGCCGGAACGGATTATGCTGGTAAGTAGAGGTTCCACTGTATAACATGTGAAGCATCCTTAGATCATGACATAGCACTCATGAATGTCAGAAACCTTGGTTGAAAGAGTTGGTGAGGTTTTGTCAACTGGAGATGGCACCTGGCAATGGAAGATGCTGCATAAGATTTCCTATGGCCCAGAGGTGGAGCTTCAGTGTCTTGCCCAGTTCTTGCCTCTATATATAGTTCCCCTGCAACTATTTATGCGAAATAGTACGAACTGCATCAAAGTTATTGAAAACAAAAAACAACAACATACAGATTTAATTTACTTAAACACACAGTTTGTATAGGTCACAAACCCTTGTCCAAACTGGCAGCTCTGCTGAAAAGCAAGTAGCAGACTTAGTTGTTTTCTTAGCAGAATGTTTATTTCAAAGAATTAATGAGGACACTTTCCAAATGTAATAGCTTATAATTTCAGGTTGAAAACATTGATGGCGTCTGCATTTCCATTCTAAGACAGCATCAGTGACTGCTTGGATAAAATTATCCTTATAATGAGAAAAACAAAATGTCAACAAATTGAATTTTTAAAAGCATATTTTAATAAAGAGTAGATTAAGCATGGCCTGTTTTGAATTAGTGACTACAGTAATTAGTTTTAACTCAGATTTTAGGAAATCTAATTACTAGACATCATTTGAGATATGGTATATGTATAATAGAGGCTGTATGGCTTAATTACTGTTACATTTACAGTCTATTCTTTAAGTTGTATTATTCTTGGCACCAATTGTCACTTTATTACTTTTAAGTATTTAGAGAATGGAAAATGAAGCTCTAGAAATCAGCTGGTTAAGTGAAAAATACAGCTGAATTATATTAACTTGCTATACATCCTCAGTGATTGAAAAACATTATCTTCTTATAATAGATAAAAATGTATGCATTTGCATTGTATGATAGCAGTGTCTCATAAGTTGATGGCAATGAGTTTAAATTAAATGTTCATAGTGCTTTAAGCTTCTGAAGTAAGCCACTTTTCACATGGGAATAGAGATATGAATAGCAGATACCTTGTAGTTAAAAGTGAGAGAGAGAGTACCGATTCAGGAAGAAACAAAGTACAATTTTACTGTATCCCCCCCTTTCTCTCTCTACAAGAGAATTAAAAATCAAATTTTGTTGTATTAGGATTTCTGAAAACCAACATATTAAAGTAGCATTCTTACAAGTAGAATTTTTAAACTACCGGTACTTCATTGGTGGCTACCTCATACTATTAACCATGGGCATTGCAGCTGCCCCCCTAAATCAATAAAAATCAATAAAATACATAGCAAACTGAGGTTTTGCCCCTCTAACAAAAGACTCCCCCCCCAAAAAAAAAACTTTTTTTAGCTATGCCCATGCTATTAACCGAGTTTGGGAATTCTGATTTGATTTTAGAAACTTCAGCCTGTTAAGCTGACGGATTAAGGTAAGGTAACAAAGCACTCAGTATTTGAGGGTACTGGGGTGAAGGAAAATTTGCAAGTTTGTCAAGTTTGGGCTGATGTGTATATTTTGTAAATGTCCGTTCCAGTTACATGAAAAACATGCAGCTTCTTCCTAATTTCTTCCTCAGTTGCATTTGAGATTTAATGGTTTTGTTTACAGAAGTAAGAGTTGATTAGTGACTATCAAGCTTTAAGGGTGTTACTTATAAAAAAAGTTAAAGTGTGAAGCCAAAAAAATGTAGGATTTGGACCCAGGAGCTGATGCATCTGCTTGAAGATTGATACAGGATGTGATTTCTCACCTAGAACCCAAGTCTAAATGGATCCAGCATGAACTCTCCTGGAAGCTGCTATATTGGATTTTCTGGTAGGGTGGTTTTACAACAGGCTTTGAAAGGTCCTCGAAGATTCCTTGCTGGCAGGAGCCATGAGAAATACATTACCCATGGTTCTTGAATCCTGGTTGAAAACCCTTCCCCTCCCACTGGGCCCAGATTAGCAGGAGAAAGCTGGAGTGGTGAGACTTATTCTGCGTTACTTTAGTAGTGGCGTAATTTGCACACCCTCCAGTTCAAGATACAGTGGTACCTCTAGTTGCGGACACAATCTGTTCCG
Organism: Podarcis raffonei; assembly: GCF_027172205.1. NCBI lineage: Eukaryota > Metazoa > Chordata > Lepidosauria > Squamata > Lacertidae > Podarcis > Podarcis raffonei. The sequence goes on along the minus strand of NC_070604.1, from coordinate 13,419,955 downwards.
GGGTACAATTTGCACCACAAAAAGTCCGCAACTAGAGCAGTCCTTCTGTGCAAGCGCAGAGTGTGATAGCATGCGCGAGCACGCAGAACGTTTCTGCACGCGGCAAAACCTGGAAGTATACACTTCCAGGTTTACCGCATTCACAAGCTGAAAAGACGCAACATGAACCTAACGCAACACGAGGTATGACTGTATAAGTGATGTTGTAACGTCTGAACAGGATACAGTGATGTGCCTAGTGGAAACCAAATGGGAGAATTTAACTCTTGTGGAATAACTGCAAAAAAAGTTTTAACTCTGTACGATCCTTGAGTTTGCTTTTGCTTTTAAGCAATTTCTATCTGTCACTGCTAAATGTTCATTAATTAGAAGTTGTTTATATGCAGTGTGAATTATGTGTAAAGAAAGGAGGGAAGAATATGGAATGTCTATAATAGAATATGTGGTTCTGGGGTGTACTTGGTTTAATTAACAGATATATATGGTGCCAAAACAAACGAAGTGCTAGAAAAAGTTGTGAAAGGCAGGATAAAGTTGGAAACCTGCTTGAAATTAAAAAGACATCTGTGATGTGCTTGGTTTTTTTTATTTATTGTTGGACTGTGTGTCAGACATAAATTTGATGCTGCTAATACAACCCAGGTCTGAATGGCTCAGTACAACTCTCTGTGGCTCAACAACAGCTAATTTCCCTTGCAAAATGGTGATGTTGTTCCTTGAAAAGTGTGCACGGAAATAGCTCTAGCAGTGTTACAAATTGCTCAGTTCTCAGGAATAAGCCCTCCTAATGCCTTTGAAATGTCTGTTTATATATGGCAGATGTGAGGAACCTGTGGTCCTCTTGATGTTGCTGAACAATGAATCCCATCAGCCCCAGTAAGTACGGCCAATGGCCCGGAATGCTATGAGTTGTAGTAGCAACATCTAGAGGGCCAAATGTTCACTACACATGATATATGGTAATCGTATTTTTCCCTACAGGGCTGGATAAACTATTATGTTAGGTATACTATACAGTAGGCAGGATTCTGCAAATGCTGCCCTCTCCTATGAATCGCTTTGCATGGGAGAGCTTTGGAAACAGGGATCTCTTACCATTTGTTCTGTAGTTTGGAGAATGTAAGAAACAGTGGGAGTATCTTCCAAGCAGTCTGATATTTTCTTTTTATTACTTTTTCCAAAACACAGTGCAAGTGAGAGGTCTGGGGAAGGTTTCTGTGTGCTCATCCTGCTCAACAGAGGCATTCTGAAAAAAATGAGATTTTTATTTTACTGAGTAATGTTAATGATCTGATTTATCATCGGTGTGTGTGTGTGTGTGTGTGTGTGTGTGTGTGTGTGAAGCTGTCTAGGCTGGCACATGGAGAGAGATCTAGGCAGGGCCAGCACACAATTTATCCCCTCATGTTCTTTGAACACCTGGAGAGGGTTTTTGTAAATGCCATGAAGTAATACTTCTATCACACTTTCGTTATAATCAGCAGGAATCAAGTTCTTTTTAAGTCAAATTGCTGCATAAAAGGAACCTTTTTAAAGAATCCCATAGCTATTATAATCAATATCAAATAAGAAACTGCAACTATATATTACAATAAAAGAATTCTGATACACACACACACACATACATGCGCACATGCTGACAAGGATAAATGTATTGAGCTTTTCACAAAACCTTGTCTAAAAGAGGTATACATCCTTCAACTTATATTTGAGACACAACAGTTTTAGCTCTCACTCATTGCACCCCTCTGTGCTTTTAAATGTCAGTTTAAAAAGTGATGCATTCATTTGTTGTAGGAAAGTGTTCAAAACAGCCTAGTCTGGAAATATTTAAACAATAGGCTGAGCACTTGCTGTGTCAAATCTGGATGAGTGTTAGAAACTGAGATATGAAAGCTAGGAACTAAATGGCTCCTTTAACCCAGGTTATTGGCATAACAATGGAATGTCTAGGCGTGCTTTTTTATAACAAGAATACAAAGCTGAAAATGAATGAACTGCAACTAAAATCTTAGGTTCATTTTTCACATAGTCTAGTCCACATCTGAAGACTGCAAAAAACAAAGCCATGCTTCCCCTGCCCACCTCCCTAATATTCTTAAGAGGGTTTCCTCTCCAATCTTCAGAGAGTGGCTGGAAGTGGGGAGGCAGAAAAAGGTCTTCCTTTCAACTCTGCAGTTTTAATCTGAAATCTTAGGCGCAGTATTGCACCCAGTGCTCAGAAACTGCTTGCACTAGTGAAATTCCCTGTCGCAAAATGCACCTAGAACAATGGGAGTTTCAAACGCTGATCTGGATTCATTCTTCAAGATTGACTTTAAGCTTCTAACACAGTGCAACTGGCTCAATGGAGTATCAGGTTGCAAGCAAAACAAAGCAGTGCAGTATCAAAAGGCTACTGAAATCAAGCCATATCCTCAGTCAGTGGCCTTGCAATATTCATTGCAATACCTTTCTTAAAGAAATGTGTTGCTTTCAAATTGGATTTGTCTGTTAGAGTGTGAAAAATCCTGGATTTACAAAGATTTTGTTTTATTCTTTATTTTGGACTCCACTTTAAATCAAACTGGATCCAGGAGCAGCTCTGCCCAGCCTTGCTCCAAGCTCCCCTCCCACTCACCCTTCATATTGCACAGCCCCCAGCCTCACCCTCAGAAACTTCATTGCTTGATTAAGCCCCTCCTGCCTGCCCACCATAAACTAATGTGAACGAAATGCCAAAGCAAAGCTTCAGTTGTGGATTGAGCCTCACTGCAGAATTCATACCCTAAAAATGCAACAGAAGCACTGCAGAAGGATTCTGCAAACGGCAGGTTCTCTTTCACTTCCTCCATGTATGGTTCTGCACCTTCTAAGTTGCATTTTCAGTTTCTCGTGTCTCTGCCATGCAATACTGTCAGCCTCATGACGTATACTGTGGACCCCACTTCATTTAGTCTTTTTAACTCTCTCTTCCCTCTCATTTCTCTGCCTCCTGCTCTCCTTCCTCCTGTTCTTATGTCCTCTAACTGCCCCACTCTATTGAAACCATACACAATACAGTGGTACCTTGGGTTAAGTACTTAATTCGTTCCGGAGGTCTGTTCTTAACCTGAAACTGTTCTTAACCTGAAGCACCACTTTAGCTAATGGGGCCTCCTCCTGCTGCTGCTGCACCGCCAAAGCACGATTTCTGTTCTCATCCTGAAGCAAAGTTCTTAACCTGAAGCACTATTTCTGGGTTACCGGACTCTGTAACCTGAAGCGTATGCAACCTGAGGTACCACTGTATTTCCTTTCACCAAATGTAGGGGCCTCAGCTTGGCCCTCATTCCCCTTTTGAGTCTTCCAGTGTTTCTCCTGAACAGCTTGAGCTGCTCGTGTTCCCCCTTTTGTGTGTGCTGGGTGAGCATGAGAGAAAAGGATTCCCTGTTATGGTGATGTTACTGCTCCGGAACAACCTTCAACCCCACATGATTGATTGATTGATTCTTTATTACGGCCATTGGCCCATCACACGACAGTTTCCCATATCAACATAATGTACTTAAACCTCCAAATTTAAAACCGCCTAGACTTACAAAAAACAGACAAGAACCAAAGCAAAACAAAAACAAAAGACCAACATCATACATTACAATAAATTTGTAACATAAACATCGCCCTCTACTCATAAATTAGTAGAAGACATCAATGGTGAAATCACCTAATTACATCCTAAAACATAGATCATAGTTTAAAGAGATTATCCGAGCCGCACAGGAGTCCGTTTCTCTTCTTTAGGGATAGGACGCTGATCAAGAATCTGGCAACCATGAGTGATCTTAGGGGGTCATCATCATTTAATAGATATCTCAGTTTGGCTTCATTCGTATCATCGGCAATTCCCTTTAGATATTGAGCAAGAAACTTGCTCCTGGCTGATGAGTGAAAAGCACAATCAAAAATTATGTGATGCAACGATTCCGGTGCCCCACAATTACAATCACATAAGAGCGATATCTGTCCATTGGAGAATCTATTTCTCAGCACGTTCGATGGGAAGGTGTTGAATCTTGCCTTTACAAAGGCATATCTATGAGCCGAAGAAGTTAAGGAATTCAAATAGTTTGGGAGCCTTAAGAGGGGTAATAAACCAAGGTTTAGAGGTGAGCAGGTACCATTGCCCAAGACCATTTTCTGCTGCAAGTCCATCTCCTCTAGTTTACAGGTTACTGTTCTTTTAGCTGGAACTATATCCTGCTCTAGTAATTTGGATGGGGAGATTCCCATTGCCGTAATTTTCAGTTGTAAATTTTTTACCCATGGGCTCTGGAAATCATCTCTCCACATACATTGTATCAAGTACAAGTTTGGGAGATTGTGCCATAGAGATAACCAGTGACAAAGTATGTGCTTCCACAGAGTGTTTTCCAGGGATACAATATTAAGTTCCATGCGTAGCGCTGTATTACTTACACAGTTGGGCAGTTTCAATATCCCTCTTAAAAACTGATTTTGAATAACCTCTAGGTGAGATAGGTTGACAAAAGTCCCCCAAATTGAGATGGCATAAGCAATTGTCGGGATCACCTTGGCCTTGAAGACTTTCAATGCCGATGGGATATGAAGGGCCCCATCGGTGAAGAAAAATTGCAAGATCGCCAAGGAGATAGTTTTGGCTCTATTTGTAACATAGGCTACATGGGCCTTCCATCTAAGGTTATGCTGTAACCAAACTCCCAAGTATTGGAATCTATAGACTTGTTCGATGACTCTCCCATCAATTCTCCAATTATGGAGTTTCCGGCTCTTTGAGAAAATTAGGATTTTAGATTTATCATAATTAATTGTAAGGGAATTTGCGTTACAATATGATCCAAAAAATTTTAAGGCCCTCATAAGACCTACTCTAGAAAAAGAAAGGATGACTGCGTCATCCACATATAGTAACAAAGGGCAGCGATAAAGTGCTAGGCGGGGTGCATGAATCCTTTCTTGAGCCTCTATTAGGGGAGTCCTCATATCGCTTATGAACAAATTAAACAGGAATGGAGCCAATATACAACCCTGTCGGACACCTCTGTTAATGGGAATTGAATTGGTGAGATCACCTCCGGGGTGAGTCTCACTCTAGCCGCTGAGTTCTCATGGAGTTTGATTATTAGCCAGAGAAGCCTTCTGTCGATGCCCCAGCGGGTGAGTTTTTCCCAGAGGATACTCCTGGAGATACTATCAAATGCTGCCTTTAGGTCAATGAATGCCACACAGAGTTGGCCACCCTTTGGGGTGGAATATTTCCAGGCAAGGTGCTGTAAAATTAAAATATGATTTATTGTTGACTGTTTTGGGCGGAATCCAGCTTGTTCGGGCCCAATTAATTTTTTCTCTTCGGCCCATTGAATAAGTCTGTTCAACAGGAAGCGGGCATACAGTTTCCCCACTATTGAGAGCAGGCTGATATTTCTGTAATTCCCCGGGTCATCTGGTGAGCCCTTTTTGTGGATTGGAACGATAACAGCGTCCTTCCATACTTCCGGGATCATTCCAGAGTTGTTAACGGCATCGAAGATGGTTGCCAGGGCTTTGGCCCACCAGTCCGCGTGGTATTTTATAGCTTCTGCCGGGATCAGGTCTGGTCCAGGCGCTTTCCCTGTTTTAAGTTTAACGATCAAGTCATGGATGTCTTCCGGATCGGTGGGGGGCCAGAGGGGAAGCTGATCTTGAGATTCATCTCTTGTGTTAACAATACAGTCAGTTGTGGCAAAGTAGTTTTTTAAGTAAGATTCCCAAACCGGGGCAGGAATAATAGTTAAAGGGTATCTTTTAGTTCTTTTATTTACCAGGAGCCAAAATTGTCTGGAGTTCCGTGATGATGAGGCTTCTATGATTGCCCGCCATTGATTCACTTGCCATTCCTGTCTGGCTCCCTTTTGAATTTGCTTGTAGGCCGATTTTGCTTGGAAATATTCTTTTGGCAGGACCATTGCCCCGGAGGCTTTATACTCTTTGTATATGTTACCAAGAAGTTGTCTAGCCTGTTTACAAGCACTATTGAACCACAATGCACCTATGAACCCCACATGAGTATCTCCACCCCCATCGTTCAACCCGGACATTGAAGTCCAGCTCCAAGGGCCTTTTGGCGGTTTCATCACTGTGAGAAGTGAGGTTACAGGGAACCAGGCAGAGGGCCTTCTCGGTAGTGGCACCTGCCCTTTGGAAGAACCTCCCCTCACATGTCAAGGAAATAAACAACTACCTGACTTTTAGAAGACATCTGAAAGCAGCCCTGTTTAGGGAAGTTTTTAATGTTTGATCTTTTATCGTGTTTTTAATATTCTGTTGGGAGCCGCCCAGAGTGGCTGGGGAAAGCCAGCCAGATGAGTGGGGTATAAATAAATTGTTGTTGTTGTGACAACTACTCTTGCTTTGGTGTCTTCTACAGAAGATGTTTCTGTTTCGGTGGGCTATTAATGTGTGATTTTTAGCTGTTGCCTCTTTTAATGTTAAATGTTTTAATGTATTAGGATTTGAATGTGAAATTAAATTTTATAAATTCAATTTCTACAAAAATGCAAAATTAGAAGTGTTCTAAAACCTTCCTATTTGTCAGGCTCTGCCTTTGCCCTGGGACTTGTTTTGCTGTACCTGTATATACACAAATTCTTCAGTTCATTGAACTTCTCTCTGTTTCCTACCATGCTGACCATACACAATAATCAGTTTTTTAAAAATGAGGAAATGGCTCTGTTGCACATCATGGTAAACTATAGTTAATGTCTTCTGCTTTGCTCTTCCTCTAGTATGAGCCAAGGCAAAACAAATAAAAAATAAAAATTGTTGCATTGCTTAGCATCACAGCCAAACTGGGATCAAAGGAACCTGTCTTATACCAACTCAGAGCACTGATCCAACTAGCCCAGTATTGTCCACACACTACTCTCCAGGTTTTCAGGTGGGAAGTTTTTGCCAACCATTCCTGGAGATGCCAGGGACTGAACCTTTTCCAAAAAATGTGTCATATCTTATCACTGAGCCACAGCTCTTTCCAGGGGGGAGTGTGGCTTGTTTTGCTCCCAACTACAATGTAAAACCAAAGTTTACTGTTGGTTTTACCCATCATAGATTTGTTTGAGTGACCTAAACCACAACCCCTGGTTTGAGATTTGTTGTTCCTGCTCACACTAGGGGAAGAGTGGCGTGATCTCTACATTCTGTTTACATAGAGCTATCGCCCTTCCCTTATAAACTCTCACTTTCAGTGTGCAAAACTTAATAACGGTGTAAGAATCTTCAAAAGGAGGTAACGTTTTATAAACTCAATTGGAAATTAATTGTGATTTAGCACATTCTCTGTGTTATTTGCAGAGCGTTTTACATTATTGGAAGCATGTGCATTTGTATATCTGTCAGGATCTCTTTAAGAAAGCATGTTATGAAGCAGAGCACTGGATCTTTAAGGCTAATACCCTATAGAACAGTCTTCCAAAGGAAATGATGGAAAACCCCATTGCTTGTGACATTTAGAACTACAGCGAACAAAATGCTATTAAATGTTCAATAGAGGATTTTGCCTGGAGATTGGATAGATGACCTAATAGGTCTTTCTCATCTATAGTCTCTATGATTCCAGTGCTACAAAATGGTGACACGAATCCTTAAGATTACAAATCTTATGTGACTGGCAGCTCAAGAGATGCTAACTTGATATAGGTACCCAAAGAAATTACAGAGCGATAAGGCCTGTGGGTATTACAATAAAATTACCCACTTGGGAATAGGAGCATTGCAGGAATTGGTTCAGATTTGTATATATATATATGAGAGAGAGAGAATGATTCTGTACAATGCAGTGGTGTGGAATAAGAAGGTGATAAATTGTAACAACCTTGTGCGACACTAACAAGGAAAAGGCAATTTTAGTGTGTACATGTACCGTACCTTTCCTGTACTTCTCCACTTAAGGTTTCTTTCTACTACTCTCTCTGTACAGAAACAAAGATAGAAACATATTTTATTTAATTTATTTTAGCAGAAAATAAGGCCATGCATGTTAGGGTGTTGGGTGGATGTGCCATGAAAGCTCAGTGAAGTGGTTATGCTCACCAACACAAAAATAACCATTTAGCAGAGTTGTCTTTAATAAGCCAACACCAACAATCACCACTATTCACTGTTGTTGTTGTTTAGTCGTTTAGTCGTGTCCGACTCTTCGTGACCCCATGGACCAGAGCACGCCACACTATTTACAGATGTTACAAGTAGTCTTCTCTCTCTGAGCCCAGAGAGGATTCATTGCTCCAAAGTCCTTGCTATTTTAAAGTCCCCGGTCAAGTCTTAAGTTCGGCTGCTACAAAATCTTGCAACTAATAGAGTTATCTGAGTTCTGAAGTCTGGCAATTTCCCAACTTCTTTCTCAGAAAAAAATATTTTTAAAGTCTTTACTCAAATTCACAGTTCCAACAGATAGCCTTCAACAATTCCTACAATCTCCTACTGTGACCCACACCATATGCTGTAACCTGGCCCTTTTATGCACAAACTTGCTTGCTAAATCTGCCCAGTGACACAGATAAGAGAGTCAGAGGATGCCAGGTAGGTGCATTGTGGGGAATGAATAATCTCATTGAGAATTAACCCATTAACTGCATTCCTTAACAATGCATACCACATTTCCCTTGTGTAAATTTGTTTTATAATCCATGAACTTCAGTATTATTGCTGTAACTAGGTGATATAAACCTAAGTGATAGGTTTTGCTTTATAGGAAATACTGGTGGAACAAGCTGCAGTGTCAACTAAGGTGACTTACAATCTCCATTAAAGTTAGAGTAGAAGAAACACAGATTAACAAATTAGTGGCAGGGATGTAGAAAGGGGGCAAGAATTGCAATGGCAACGAAGAAGTTAAGGCCACTAAGGCTTAGAGGAAGAGGTGGACAGTATAAAAAGCTTCAGAAAAACAGCATTTATTTTTAAGCACAAGACAGAAAAAATATTGGAGGCATAGTGCATGCAGCTTTTCAGCCAGAAGCTTCCAGGTGATAAAACAAAGATTTTTCTCTAGGAAAACTGGCCCAGTTTGCACTTCTAAGTAAACCATAGTTAATGGTTTACCATAAAATATTTCTTTCATTCACTCCAAACCCTTATCTTCTGCCTCTCTATCTACTCAAGGCAGCATACCCAAACAGGACTTGTTTTAATGCTAAAATTGTGTCTATTTCATTCAGTATTTTTAGTCCAGTTCCACTGGCATTATTCTCATGCAGTTATATTACCACCCATTTTAAAAATTCACTTTTGGTTTTGACTTTCTTGATATTTTGGGGGTTTACTTTGGAGGGGGAAACCCCAAGAACAATAAACACATGTGTAGGTACGCGCGTGCGTGCGCGCGCGCACACACACACACACACACACACACACAGAGCTCTACAAGCTAAAGCTGGCTGTAAATAGGAATCAGGCAATCTACAGAAGTATAACTTTATGAATAGTAGTGAGACTGATATAATTTAGACAGCCCCATGCCCTGTTTGTTATCTTACAAACATAACTTGGCCAGTATAAACATTATCATATATTAACGGGATTGTGCGCTTCTACAAATTGTGCATATATATGGACAATAAGGATTAAGGCTTAGCTGTTTGCAAAGTGCAAAGCTTGCTTTATGAAATATCACTTGCATTTCCATTACACACATGGATACAACCCTAAAGATACTTTTACTGCTTGTCTTTTGTGATGTTCTGCTAAATGTAGAGTGAAAGTACCCACATAGGTGACACTCTCCCCTTTCCCTGCCATGATTTGGCCTATAGGTGGGTAGGGACACAGTGTTGCAGGAACATGTTAACATGTTTGCTGAGCAACTACAGTATGTATACAGGATTCTGACAGACACAGGCCCTTGGATAGGCAGCATAGCAACCAGCGCCAGAAGGGGATGCTGTGTAATGTGTTATCTGGTGCTCTTTGCAGGGCCAAGTACACATGGAGCAGATCCACAGTTTTCCTATGGGCAGGTTGGCTTTTATGGCACCATAACATCATTCCTATGAAGGGAGCAGAAGGAAGGCATTTCATCTCATTGATTTGCAATGTGTTACACCGTTTGCCCTTTGCATTCATTGGATAAAGTTTTCCTTTTGGTGTTTTCTTTCTGTCACTTCTTTTGAAGTGTGAAGACGTGCAGTTTTTGAAGTGGTTTATGTACAGAATTGCTGTTTCCCCCCCATCTGCTCTGCCTGTTTAGTTGACCAGCTGTACCTGTTTGGTTGGCAGTGATAGTAGCATCGTGGTTGTTGCCTCTGCCAGCCCCTGGCTATTGACATCTCATGCTGGACAGCTACATCTAGTTCGGTAGACTGGTGTCATATGGAGCTTCCTTTTATTGAATTTTATTTATTTTGGGATGGCATAGATGCCACCCTTTCATCATTTCTCTTTTGAATGCTAAACTTCACTTTCATCAGTTTGCTGTACTGAGTTAATGACGGTGAGTATTGGTTGCACAGTTGGCTGTTAATTTTAAAGCCAAAGCTTGCTGAGTCTTCAAATATTGCAGAATATTGTAGTCAGATAGGAGTCACAATTTTCAGGGGATTCAATTTGTCTTTAGCAGTGTTTCCCAAGCCTCCAATAACTGCATATCCCTTTTGAGTGTTCAGTTTTACTTGTGTACCCCTTTGGGGGTGAAGATAATTTGGGGGATGGTTTTAATAATCCTGTTTTATTTACTGGAGCAAATTGTGTTGTGTGCCTTTGAAACCCCTTCATATCCTCCCAAGGATGTTTTGCATACTATGCTTAGGATCTATACTATAGACTATACTGGTCTATACCATAGGATGGCATTGCAGTCTTGCTTTCTATTAAAGTCATTGTCAAAGTATCACTAAGTTTAATTATTCTGTTTCTTGATTCCATTCTTGGACTATCACCCAAAGAAACTGTTTGTGCACTGGTAAGGATGCAGCGTCCATAGCTGGATTTATTTGGTCCTCAGAATTGTTGGGGGCAACCTGAATTTCTGTTTTAAAAGTGGAGGAACTTCAGGAATTAGTTCTAGAAGAATAGCAGCAGCATTACAGATTATTAAGGTTGGCGGTTCGAATCCCTGTGATGGGGTGAGCTCCCGTCATTCGGTCCCAGCTCCTGCCTACCTAGCAGTTCGAAAGCACCCCTAAGTGCAAGTAGATAAATAGGTACCACTTTCTAGCGGGAAGGTAAAGGCGTTTCTGTGTGCGGCACTGGTGCTGGCTCGCCAGCTGCAGCTTTGTCACGCTGGCCACGTGACCCGGAAGTGTCTTCGGACGGCGCCGGCTCCTGGCCTCTTAAGCAAGATGAGCACACAACCCTAGAGTCGGACACGACTGGCCCGTACGGTCAGGGGTACCTTTACCTTTTTAGGGCTTGCCGATCGGAAAGTCGGCGGTTCGAATCCCCGCAAAGGGGTGAGCTCCCGTTGCTCAGTCCCTGCTCCTGCCAACCTAGCAGTTCGAAAGCACATCAAAGTGCAAGTAGATAAATAGGCACCGCTCCGGCGGGAAGGTAAACGGTGTTTCCGTGCTCTGCTCTGGTTCGCCAGAAGTGGCTTAGTCATGCTGGCCACATGACCCGGAAGCTGTACGCCAGCTCCCTCAGCCAATAAAGCGAGATGAGCGCCGCAACCCCAGAGTCGGCCACGATTGGACCTAATGGTCAGGGGTCCCTTTACCTTTACCTTTATATACATAGCATTGTATACATGTGATACTCTGATGAAGGGCGGTATATAAATTACTGTAAATATATAAATGGCATTTTACTAATAGCAGGTCCCTACCTCAAAGGGCTTAAAATGTAAAGATAGGGTGGTATCCAGTTTCTTTTCTTTGACTGAGCTGCGGTCTCCACTAATGAGAGCAGGAGGCAATTTTCACGGATTTCCTCTGCTGCCCTCCATGTCACATTCCATACTGTTCTGGATAATCCCCCAACTCACAGGAGCAGATTTTTTGGGCTTGGTGGGGACTGCTGGGAGAAGGGGGAATTGGTTAATATTGCCTCCCCCCTTCCACAAACAGAAGGGCACTGTTTGATTCAACCCATAGGATTCAAAAGAAGAATAGGAGGGAAATGGTGAGAAGCATGTAATCAGGGAACGAATATGCGGTTATTTAAGTTATACTTGAGTTTGATTATAGTAGGGTATTGGGACATCACCGAGGCATCACCTTACTGACTGCTTTCTTCCATATCTTTTCCACTTCTATGTTCCACTTCTCATGTGAGGTTCTGCTGCAGATCCCTCGATCCTGTTAAGAATGGTTGGTGGTAACCACAGCCTAGGGTTACAGTGGTCTACACCCCATGGAAGTGAATCAGGTCCCATTATTGCTTTAGGCTGCTGTTTTTAAAAAGGTCTGTTTTACTAGGCAATTGGTTGATTATTTGTCCTGGTTTCTCTCTAATGTTTTAATTTTGATGTGTGCAATGAGTTGAGATGGCAGAGCAGAGCGAAACGTCTCCTTCCTTTTTCTTACCCCCCTTTCAATGCCCCCTGCTGCAGCACAGCCAACACGGACGGTTCAAGGGGGGGACACCTCCCAATCCTTCTGAGGCTTTTCAAGGGGCAGGGGAGTACGGGAAGGGGGAGATTGCATAAACAGCTTTCTGCTTACCCAAACTTTGGCTCTCATCCATAGTCTGGAAAACCTAGCTAGACGTATGCCCCATTTGACACATTGGGACTGTGTGTAAATGCCTACAGTTCTGTAAGCCTTTTTGAGATGTTTGCCCATCCTGTCTTTTCCCTTTCATTTCATTTACAGTGTTTAGATGTGGGTTTTCATCCGTTCTTGTTCTAATACATATAGTCAGGTGGCCTGCTGTATTCTGGCAGATTGGTTTAAGCTGAGCCAGTGCTCTGCTGGATGCAGTTCAGTTGGCTGTTAGCTAAACTGTCTTCCGTTCCATTCACAGCAAGGTGGAAATGTCACTGTCTTATCGTTTGTCTTTTTTCACGTTTATTCTAGATAACTTACATAGCTCTTCAAAATGCATCCCCTCCCCCCCAAAAAAGTTATGTGGCGATCTTTTGCTTTGTTTCCAAATATATTTCTCCTTTCTTCTCCAGCTGCTATTATATTTTTGTTTTCCAGTAATGTGAGTTTGAAAATCCATGCTACATTTGCTTAGTATTGTGCTTTGTTTATAGAGCATCTAGGTGTAAATGATCTAGCCAGATGTTTAATCACCAAGGGGAAACAAGTTAATCACAAATTAACACAATCCTCATTTATCAAGTACTTAATTCTCAGCAGTAGGTCGTAAAAACAAGCTTTGTTGTTCTCCACCATATATTTAGATATTGATAGCAGTTTCATATAATGCTAAATTGTGTTAAACGCCAGAATATGTAAATTGCAACAGTAATTAAGGGGGAAGGGACAAATTAAATTGTTTCAGGTTACATGCCTGAATCATTAAATAATTTCTTAACCTGGCCAAGTTTGTCAGCTCCCTCTCTCTCCTGCTGCCTCCTCCCACTTTTTGAAGTGTTGTTGCTGGGGCTAAGTATACCTTGAGGTGCATACCTACGTACATTTACCTTGAAACAATTTAAGCAAGGTTACTGAGGCTTACTTTTTAGCAGACTTATAGAGGATTGTGCTGTTGGTGTCACCATAGCCTGTGTATATTCTTTAGATCAACCTGGTGGCCTGTATGTGTTTGGGACTGCAGTTCTATCCAACAATGGCTTGTGTTAATATATCAGCTCCATCCACAAAAGCTTAGGGTTGTATTCACACACATATCACACATGGTTATGGAAGTGCTATATCCTTGATTGGGATCCACCATAGACTGGATGAATTTAATCCTGACAAGACAGACACTTTTTCTTAGTGGGTCATCTACTTGAGGTGGTACTTAACCTGTTACAGATGGGGTTGTACTTCAACTTGTCATTTGGGGTCCAGGTGTAGGTTGGATTATCTTTCACCAGCTGAGCCCTTGGCACTGCTTGCGAGTCTTCCTGGCCATGGTTATTCACCCTTTGGTCATTTTTAGATTAGCCTGGAGCAATGTGTTGTACATGGGTCTGCCTCTGAAAAGTTTGCCTGGGACTTCTGGCACTGCTGCCATGGCAAACAGCAGATCCCACGATAGCAGATGCCATCCATGCAGTTAATTAAGGATAATCTGGGAGTAATTATCCTTGTAAGCCCCCCCCCCCACGGTCCGGGGGGAGAGCTTTCACTCACAGCTCTTCCAATAACTGCCTCTCCCTCCAATGGAATGTGGGACGCATAGTGCATAGCACTGCACGTATCAGAAACTCTCCAACGCGGTCGCCATGAGTGGAGGTACTTCTGTTTCTTTTAAGATGGATCTGAATTAGGACTTAAGAAACAGACATGCTCTGGATGAAGGAGAAAGATGAGATGAGTGGGAAGAGGGCCTTTCTGTTGTGGCACCATTTGTCAAGCTCTCTCTCCAGGGAGGCTTGCCTTGCCCCTAAAGTCCTGTTTAATTTCCATGTCTATTATCATTGTCTTTATTTTTACCGCTGGCATTACCTTGCAATCTTTTGTTTGTTTTTTTTAAAAAATATTTATTAAAATTTTCAATTTTTTTAACAAACAAAAAACAAACAAAAAAATTAAAAACACATATAGTTCACAATACTTAATTTTCAATAACATGTTTCTCTGACCTCCTCATACCTCCCCTTCTTGTAGTCCAGTTCAAATTATTTGTTCAGCAAATCCTTATCTCAAAACATTACAGCTTATAAAAACACCTTATTTTCTATCCAACATCTTAGGTTATTATAACCTTAAATTTTTACTTATAGAAAACCATTTTTTCATATTCCTTTATACCATTACAGCTAGAAACCACTTAATTTCAATCCAGCATCATTCAACATTCCTTAATTTTACAATATTTCTGTAAATAGTCCTTAAATTTTTTCCAATCTTCTTCTGCCGACTCTTCTCCCTGGTCACAGATTCTGCCAGTCATTTCTGCCAATCCCATACAGTCAATCAGCTTCATCTGCCATTCTTCCAGAGTGGGTAAATCTTGCGTCTTCCAATACTTTGCAATAAGTATTCTTGCTGCTGTTGTGGCATACATAAAAAAGTTCTATCCTTCTTTGACACCAATTGGCCGACCATGCCCAAGAGAAAGGCCTCTGGTTTCTTCAAGAAGGTATATTTAAATACCTTTTTCAATTCATTATATATCATTTCCCAGAAAGCCTTAATCCTGGGGAATGTCCACCAAAGGTGAAAGAATGTACCTTCATTTTCCTTGCATTTCCAACATTTATTATCGGGCAAATGATAGATTTTTGCAAGCTTGACTGGGGTCATGTACCACCTATACATCATTTTCATAATATTCTCTCTTAAAGCATTGCATGCCGTAAATTTAATCCCAGTGGTCCACAACTGTTCCCAGTCAGCAAACATAATATTATGTCCAACGTCTTGTGCCCATTTAATCATTACAGATTTAACCGTCTCATCCTGAGTATTCCATTTCAGCAGCAAGTTATACATTTTTGACAAAGTCTTAGTTTTGGGTTCTAACAGTTCTGTTTCCAATTTAGATTTTTCCACCTGGAATCCAACTTTCTTCTGGCAGAAGAATGACATGGGATGGATATAGGTAATAAAGTGTTGGGTGGGGGGGAGTGTGGCGTTTGCCTCCTAGGATGGGTCATAAGGAAAGGGTTAAAATGGATGTAATGTGATTGGCCAGTGAGAATGCAAGGGGGGAATAAAAGTTAGAGTGGGAGGTTTTGAAAGTCAGTTGAGGTGCAGTTGAGTTGAGTTAAGTTGAGGTTTGGGAGTTGAAGAAGGAAGAGGGAGGTTTAGGTGTGGGTTGGTAGAGTTGTATTGTGAGAGAGTGAGAGGAATTGTTATGTGGAGTCAGATAGATAGTTGGAATAATCAGTTTGGAGTGGTTAGGAACTAAGAATAAGAAACTGACAAGAGAAAAATTATCTGTAACCATAAGCTTGTTCCTGCATTTAAAAAATAAGCTTGATTATTTGTTAATGTTAACTACTGACTGGACTCCGTGTGTCCTTGTGAGATACGGGGTGGTGGCAGCGGAAAAGCAATCGCAGTGGTGGCACAGGGTCAATAGACCGTCAAACGTCCGGGGGCCCTGTGTGTGATTGCGACAGGGAGAAATTGGTGGGAAAGGGGTGAAGGTTTTGTTAGCTTCTGACCCAAGTCACAATATATGTCAAAACTCTGATCACCATGAGTGACTTAGGCAGCAATGCTAAAGACACCTACTAGGGAACAAGGCGCATTGGACACTTACGGCAGTCGTTAACAGTCGTCAACATGTTTACCATACTCATTGAGTCAATCACCCATCTACTACCCTTCTGAAAAAAAGCCCACCTGACCTTCCCACTATATATAAGGGTCTGGTAACTTCTGTTTCAGTGTATCGGAAGAAGTGTGCATGCACACGAAAGCTAATACCCAGAATAAACTTAGTTGGTATCTAAGGTGCTACTGGACAATTTTTTAATTTTCTTATTTATTTTGACTGCGTCGGACCAACACGGCTACATACCTGAATCTGGACACTTATGAGTTATTCATATGATTCTGTCATTAATTCATATAACCAAAAGCTAGTCTAAATAATACACAGTAGGACCAATTTAGATTATAACTGGACCTCTACCACCCGTTTGAATTTCCCCTGTTGATTGCTAACTGATTATGCACAGCTGCACATCAACCTTCCACAACTTGGTGTGACCTCCAGATGTTTTAGACTCCAGCTTGTACTAGCCCCAGCCACCACAACCATTGCCTAAGATTATGGGTGTTGTAGGGTTGCTGTTGTTTTGTATCACTGCAAATGTTGACCTAGATCTTGACTTGCCCTTCCATGAACAGATGGGTACCTTCCATGCATGGGTTGGACTCTGATCCAGCAGAAGCTACTGCTGGCAGAAGTTGAGGGTGGTGATTTGTGTTGATTTCCCCTTCTCTCTGCAGCCTCTTGTACTCATGCCCCCGCCAACCCCCGCCCCCGAGCAAATTTTCAAGTTGCACAGGGGGATGCAGGGAAAGGGGGAGTTGGTAAAAATAAATAAATTGCAACATCTTTCATCAGAAGAAGCATCCCATCAGCAGAACTCTGCTCATAGAAACTTAGAATCCAAGCCATTGTCTTTTGGCACTTGCCAACATGTGGGGAAAGAACTTGTTTCCGCAGGTAGCTGCTGTTGCATGTGATTGATTGGTTATGAGTGTTGGAGCTGACACGTACAGGAATTTCAAGGGGCTATTACATGCCCAGCAGTTCTGTGAATTGAGCCGTATAATGCTTTCAAAGCATGCCTGGGCTTTGGTAGTAGAGCTAATAAGAATAGCCTCTCTGCTATCCTAACTTGGTGAATAGACTTCAGAAGGTAGTGCTGTTTTGATTTTGGAAATCAGGACAGAGATGGAGGTGTTCTTATTAGTATGTGGCATCAAAGCCTTTAAAGGTATTATAAGTTAAAACCGTACCTTTAATTCATCTCATGTGAAGCACGGCTGCAGTGTTCTGCTTGTGGCCTCCCCCAGAGGATAAGTTTATTAGGTTACAATTCATTGTGTGCTTGCTGTGAAGATGGTTGTATTGATTTTGATGGGACTTACTTTGGTTTAAGTGTGCAGAAGATTTCATGTGGTGCTAGTCTTTTCACTGTTTGCAATGCATTGATGCTTTTCTGTGGAAGAAGGAGTTCTGCAGATGTAATAATTGCACAGTATGAAATAGTGGAATGGCTACTGCTGCTGTTTGATAGTCCTCTTGGTCCAAGATGAAGTGAAATCTCATTGTTTCCTATAAATGTAGTTGGGCAGGTTGTATATCCTTGGCCTTACATAGTTTAGTAGGAATATCATATTAATAGGGATTAGTATATCAAGCCCCTGTGATTCTATCTCTCTCTGAGAAAAGATTTATGTCTATGTGTATATAATAACTGACATATTAGTAGAAGAATAAGATGGGGGAAATTGTCTACAGAAGAAGGGAATATGTGTGCGTGTGCAAAAACAGATACGGCAAAGTATAAAAATAATGGCGTTTATGAAGTTGTCAAAGGAACTAAGGATGACAGTTTTGAAGCAAAGGGAGAATAGGCAGGTAGGGAAAAACATCAATGCTCCATTCCTTAATTAATCCCTTATTGATTTCATAAACATGATTCAAATTTTCCTCACTTGCAGGAAGATGGCTATTACATCTGTGTAGTTAATGCACTTTTGTGAATTATCCTTCGTGCTAGAGGTGAAGCCTGAAAGGCTTGCATGAAAGGAACATGTAGAGATGTTGTATCTTCAGGATCTTTGTCATAACATCTTCATTTTGTTGGGAGTTTTCGGATTAAAGTGTTACAATGGTCAATTGGGGAGGTCTCTTCAGTGTCGTTGGAGGTCAGATCAGCCCAGAGGAGTTGACCTTCCATTGATTGTGTCCAAATGCTAAAATTGTTATTAACATAAGGGGACCATTTAATTCTGGATCTGCCTATTTTGTTGGGAGAAAAACCATCATTTTAAAGTTGGTATCAAACCTAAGATCCTGGATGATATTTCTTAAGCACATAAAACAAAATAAAGTCCTTACAGTATAAAGTGGCATCAAACAATGTTAAGTATATGAGGAAATAATGAAGTAAAATCCTATGCTGCTTGAAAGAATATAGAATCATAACAAAAGCTGTTCCGGAAGTGCTTGTGCCGTTCTCATTTAGTTTGAATTTTCCTTAGGCTGCATGAAGTTAATTGACATTTAGGCACATGTTGCAGGAGACTTTAACTTTTTCATCACATATAATTAAAAACAAAATTTGATAAGCAGTTTACAGCAAGCCCCATGTGTAATCTTCAAGAGCAACACTTGTCTCTGCTCTACTCTTTTTCCAAGGATTGTTATTTTGATCCCCTCTCTCCTTTCCCCTTCTCTGCTCTTTGGGCCATGGTAAGAGTATTGTTCTTTTCCAAAGACTGCTCTCTCTTTTAACAGGTGAGAGCCACCTTGAGAACTTGGTTTTAGGATTGTCTATAAATATTGCAGATAAATAAGCAAGCAAGCAAGCACACTGCTTGTTGCCTCTTCCTTTTTCATCAACGGTTCCTCTTTCTGCTGGCATTTATTTATTTATTTTAAACAATTGATTGTGTTCTCTTGAAATAAAATAAGTATGTAATGAAGCAAATAAATCTGTTTAATGGACTAGTTGCACCTTTATTGTCAGATCGGTTTCTAGTCTCCAGAAGATGTATAAGTTGAAGCATGTATAATTTTCAATTCAGTTGGCAACTTTTAACTTCTTGATGCCTTCTTTATATACATTTTTGATGCCTTCTTTATATACATTTACCAGAAAAAATGACATAATTGAGCCTTAAGCGGTTGAGCAACTATGATTACAAGTCAACGTTGACAAGCTGTTGTGTAGTAACATTGCTGAATCTCTGCTGTACAATTGCCAGCTTCTTCAGGGTAAAACCAGTTGACTAGACAGCTGCCTATGGCAATGGGCCTTTACCAGGTACTTTACCACAAATCAGGCTCTTTATGTCATCGCTGCCACCAACGCTTGCCCACAGCTGCATTGCAGCCCTAACACTAACAGTTACCACTTCTGGGATGGAGCTCAGATGAGGACTGAAGTATGATGACTAAAATACCAATATAATCTCCAACTCCCCAATTTTCTAGAGATAGTTCTTTTATTTCTGGTACTTGTTCTTGGTGAATTGCTGTCCCTGATTTGTTGCTTTTCCTTTGGCAGAGAAGTTGGAAAACAGCCTACAGGTAGGGACAGGTGTGGAGCTGCTGAAACATTTCCAGTGGATGCCAATTTCCAAACAAGAGGATATACTGTTTAATCTAAACAACCTCCCAGAAGTATTGATGGCTTATCAGAGGATTAGTGGGGTGAAGCTGCAGAGGGAAGCAAACTCCACTTTCCCCTTCAAGACACATCTCTTAGAAGGGCTGGTCGCATTGGAAAAACAATTACCTTCTGATGAAGCAGCCTTGGTAGCGTGCTTTGAGTTGATGAACATTCAGGCTCAGGAAAAGATCATAAATGCAGTAGGTTTCCTACAATAAACTTTGCTCTCCCTATGGAGAAAAGAGAAAGACAAACTTGCCCTAAGGGAAGGCCTTGTCTTTAACAGGACCAATCTTTGTCCTGAGCCTCTTGAGTCTAGACACTTCAGGTTCATCTCAATAATGATATTTCTTTATTTAGTATTAATGTCTGCGTCCCACAGAGAATTCTTTGCAGTTTTCAAAAAAGGTTTGGGCATCCCTGTAGATTATTTTGGGGGCAACTGGTAATCTATCAGGGAATTCTCATAATGTTGTGGGAGGTGATCTAACTGCTTGACTGGGGCAAACAATTTTTACTTGAAGTTATAGCTATGCAACATTTTTTAAAAAAGCACAATTAAGTTTATGAGCTACTGAAAGCCTTTGTGGGTGATTGATCCACATCTGAATGGAAAATGTAAGCTGTCCGATGATGTACTGCAGAAGGCAGACGTTTGTACATTTCTGCAAAAGTTGCTCTATCCTGATATATTTCTTGTACCATTATAAAAATATTTTTTTTACTATGGAAAGTTCTTTAGGATTCTTTATCCTCTTCAAAATTCAAGTTCTTCACATACACCTTTTGCAGTATTATCTTTGTTCTTTTCAGAGGATACTACATTTCATTTACCATGTGATTTTGTTGGTTTTACTTTCCGAATAACTCTTTTAAAAACTAGTTATTTCTCTTAAATCTTCTGAACTGGTTTTCTTCACCAGTTACTTCCAAAGCTTTTCAGCTTTGTGGATATTCTGAGGTAGGTGGATGCTTTGCATGATGAAGTCGCCAGAAGCATTGCTTGATATCAGATATAAGTTTCACCATTCTAGCACCCTGAGTTCTCCTGGAAGCCTAAAAGCCAAATTTGAAGACATTTGCTGTGGCTTACTAGTAACTGGTAACTAGTAACAAGGCCTCTAAACCTGGAGGTACCATATAGCCATAGCTACTAATGCCCGTTGATAGACCTACCCTCCACTCATTTGTCTAATCCCCTTTTAAAACCATCTAGACTAGACACGCTCACTGCATCTTTTAGCAGTTAATTGAGACAGATTCCTTCATTCCAGCTTCAGGCTGGTAGGACATTATCGGAAGCTTCTAGAACCTCAAGAATTCCCTAATACAAAAGCAAACAATAAAAAACCCCCTCTAAAAACACCCCTAGAGGCTTTCTGGAAAGAATTTCCTGATCTTAAGACGGTTACATATATAGCAGAACTTACTATGCCTGACACTAGGAATATTTTCCCCCCTCATTTCTTTACTTTTGAGGAAGAGTTTCTGTGAAAGCTAACTCAGTACTTTGTGATTTTTTTTAAAAAAAATGGCATTATGATACTCTCTGAGTTTGGATTTTCATAACTGTTTTTGTCTCTAGTAGAATCTTCCAGGAGTACATCCCAGGGACCATCTGAATTATTTATCCTTTGTGTTATGTCCCCATGAACAAGCTGTGTCATGTCATCTAAGATTTAATTCTGCATGTCTGGAGACTGATCACTCTTTGTTTCCTGGGACATGCTCACAAATCTCTGCCAAGTCTTTCATCCTGTTTGGGGGTCTATTCCAATCAATTTCTAAATAAGTTGTACCCTTCTTTTTCCTGTCAGTGACTGAATTACCAACCCATGAGAAGCATACAGCTGAGCATGTGTTGTGAGGAATCATTAGCGACAGTAGAAAGTGGCTCACATCCACACGGATTGGTTGGATCCCTCCATGGCTTTTGTTACCATTAATCACGGGATCATTCTGAAGCGACCGTCTGGGTTGGGAGTGGACGGTGCTGCCTTGTAGCAGTTCCAGTCCTTGGATAGTTAACTCTGAAGATGATACTTGGGTGTAGCATTATATGGCCCCATGAAGCCCCCACTGTGGGCTTTTGCATTTATTTTAGCTTTAATTTTATCCTCCATGCTGTTCAACATTACATAAAACTGCTGAGTGGGGTTATCCAAAGTTTTGGAGTGAATTCTTATCACTCCAGGGTATTTATCCTGTTGCTGAATGGTGAAGGATTCTTCTTCTTTCTGGGGAGGGGGTGACTGATTTTTTATGAGTGAACTTTTAAGGGTATTTTAATTGGTATATTGCTTTGTTTTGTTTTGTTGGTTTTTCATTCTATAGTCGCTGTGACTTATTTCAGGACTTCGTTAGTGGGGAGCAATGCATAAATCAAATAATTATTATTATTCTTGACTGATAATGGGGAAGATGTATTTCACATATCATGTAAAACTGGAAGATGAGCATTTTCCATGCCTATGGAATATGAAGCAGTTACAGTTCAATTTAAAATAGAGCAATCAACTTATTTCTTTTGAAAGATATGATCGCAATCAGATGGCACACTTAAATGGTATAATTAAACTTGTTCAGATGAGAAATAAAATCCACCTAATTAAAAACTATAACCCAAATCCTTACTTTTTCTCTCTCTTGCTTTTCGTTCAACTTTTTTTTTAAAAAAAGCAAAATTCAAGATAAAAGGAAAAGAGAAGAAGAGTTTGGATTAGATATCCCGCTTTATCACTACCCGAAGGAGTCTCAAAGCGGCTAACATTCTCCTTTCCCTTCCTCCCCCACAACAAACACTCTGTGAGGTGAGTGGGGCTGAGAGACTTCAGAGAAGTGTGACAAGCCCAAGGTCACCCAGCAGCTGCATGTGGAGGAGCGGAGACGCGAACCTGGTTCACCAGATTACGAGACTACCACTCTTAACCACTACACCACGCTGGCTCTCAAGCTTGTCTTTCTACACCAGTACATCAGGGGAGATCTGCCCATTACAATGTGTATGCCATGCTGGTGACACATCTCAAATTAAACTCATGTAGTGGGACTTCCTTTAATTCAAAATATTTCAATATAGAATTTTCTTTCCTTCCTTCCTACTGCATTTATATGTCACCTTTGTGCCAAAGCACTCAAGGTGATTTACAGTTTCGGTCCACTTTCTATTTAATAGACACAATGCAAAAAGGACAGTGAAGAGAAAATAAGCAAATGCAAGTGCCAAAACTTCCATATTGCTACATAATGAAGTTACATATTGGTCATGAGCAATGATCACTGCAGGTAACAGTTGTGGGAGAGAAAGACTGAAGTGAGAGTTGCTCCCACCCAGTCCAGTGAAGGGGGTGTTGCTACCTCACATCTCCCTTTGACATGGCTAGGTGGAATATTTTAGGAATCAAAAGCTCATTCCATATCAAGTTATTCCAAGAGTGAAACCAGCAAAGCTCTGTATGTTGGTCATTCAGTTGAATCGGCTTGGGCAAGTCTCCTGTGAGAGTCCACCTGAAATTAATGGATGTTGTACATCTAATGTTTTGTAGTCCATGCTTCCTCTCTCTTCATTGAAGAAATGCATTGACCTGGTTTGCACATCGCATGATGCCAAACCATGGCTTAGTGTGAATGTGTGGCATCCCGGAAATGAGGTTGTGGCTACTTTGCTCCTTCCTGGTTGTTTTGCTGCTGTGCCATAATTTGGCTTTGCATGTTCTCTGAACCCAGGCTTATGCTTTTGCTTTCACAGACAACGTATGAGCTATAAACCATAGAACAAGCCTTGGTTACAACACATGACTATTCTGGAGAAAGCTGAAGTGCGAGCCTCACTTCAGATGATATGCTAAACCAAACTATGGCTTAGTTTTGTGCAGCACAGTGCCAGAGCAACAAGGAAAGGAGTAAAGCAGCTGCAGTCTGCTCTCCTGGAGTCTGCATGCTTAGATGTTTGCTCTTAGTCATGAATTGCTTAGCATTATGTGCGGGACGCAGGTAGCGCTGTGGTTTAAACCACTGAGCCTAGGGCTTGCCGATCAGAAGGTCGGCGGTTTGAATCTCCGCAACAGGGTGAGCTCCCGTTGCTTGGTCCCAGCTCCTGCCAACCTGGCAGTTCGAAAGCACATCAAAGTGCAAGTAGATAAATAGGTACCACTCCAGCAGGAAGGTAAACGGTATTTTTGTGTGCTGCTCTGGTTCGCCACATGACCCAGAAGCTGCCTGCGGACAAATGCCGGCTCCTCGGCCTATAGAGCGAGATGAGCGCCACAACCCCAGAGTCGTCTGCGACTGGGCCTAACGGTCAGGGGTACCTTTATCTGTACCTTATGTGCAAACTAGGCCATTAATTAATGAAGTTGCACATTGCTTGGAATGACAAACAGGTGGGTGTCATTATTTCCTTAATGCGTTTGTATGGCAGACCCGCCCTTAAAGGTGCATTAGTTCCAAAGCAGAAATATGAACAAATCATTATTTGATTTAAAATTTGAAGTAAAAGACATTAAAGAAGAACCATGATGCCTTTTCATTAATCTACTGTGTAGGACTCTTAGCATTTTCAATGGACTAGTTTTGAGATTATAGAGAATCTGTCAAGGAAATGTGCAAATTGAATGATATAGACTACGGTAATAATGAGAGTGCAAATTAAGTGTAAATTACACCTTCTGGTGATTTGCTGTATCTTCCTGTGACTGTGATTAAAAATCTGTACTTCAAAGGTGAAGTTTTACCTTTGCCCCCAGCCAACCCCTCCCCCCAGGGAAATTAGTAGCATTGACAGGTAGGCAAAACAAGACAGATGATTAATCTGTTTAGTTCTCTTGCTGACATTTACACAGTTAATTGTGTAGCATTGATGCTCCTTAAATTGGCCTGAATATTAATGGAAGATTTGGTTAAACTTGAAAGCTGTTTGTTTAGGGAAATCACTGGAGAAATAAGAATGCTTCATCAACTTCAGATTTCCATCACAGATTTTATGACATATCATGGAACATAAGTGTTTTTTATGACTTGTAAAAATGGCTTCAATATTTTACATTCTCTGCTTCAAGGATTCCTGATTGGCAGTTGATTAGCTTTTTGCTCAAGTCATTATCTTTTTGAGTGAAATTAGTTGGCTAGAAAATTGCATTGTAATTCGCCAGTGGAAACTAACACTTCAAAAGCTCTCTCATGATTGTGAATCCTTTATCTTTACGAATATAACATGAATTATTTTTGAGCATGTTCTAATAAAATGCTACTGTTTGCTGTGATAGACTGGTAAATGTCCAATTTTGGCATTCTTTGTGCCAAGTCCATATCCTGGCCAAGTCAATCTCCAAATAAATGGGGTTTTAGAAGATGGCTGCTTGGTGGGCATTGCCACAGGTTAAAATCTGTTATGCTAGTGGTTCTGTTCTCCCTCAGATAATTTAAAAACACATAATTAAAATGGCCCTGGTTTTGGGCAGTAGAGAGGAGCATCATTCTTTAAACATGCAAGATATACAATGAACAAAGCACCCACCAAAGGATCCACAGGCTCATAGCACTTTCTGCATGAGTAGTACTTACCCTTATCATAGAATTGTAGAGTTGGAAGGGACTCTGAGGATCATCTAGTCCAACTCCCTGCAATGCAGGAATATGGAGCTGCCCCATACAAGGATGAACCTGCAAGCTTGGCGTCATCACCACCACGCTCTAAGCAACTGAGCCAAACCATAAGATCTTCCTTGGACACCTTTCTCAGAGTGCCCTGCAGAATCAAGTGAGGTGGAAACCCACCAAGGAGAGGGCCTGTTTGTCAGGTGATACCCTTGCAATGGGACAGGCTTTCCAGGGGTTAATGTCTGACATCACCTTGTTATCTTATTTGACATAAGGTGAAGATCTTTCTATCTACCAAGGCCATTTAGATAATGTATGCCATCCTAGACCCACATTTTTAAAGTCTGAGTTGTAACTGTGGGGGTGTGATCAGTCACTGAGGTATTTGCGTTGCCTTTGAATTTATAGTTTATGGTTCATTTTGCAGTTAAATTTATTGCTTGGCGAGTTCCCACCCCCACCAGTGGAAATAATGACACATGACACAATTATTAAGGTTAATGTGCTAAATAAGACCACAACTTTATTGATTACAGGTGATGAGCTGTATTGGTAGGCGGCAAAGAGGGAGATCCCCAGCCGCGTCCTGCCTTAAATAGGGCAGGCCACGCCCCCTGAGCCAGCCAATTGGCTGGCCAGGGGATGCCGTGGTCGGGAATCCCTCCAATCGTGCAGCGGCTGGTTCCAGCCGCTGTGTGTGTGTCGGGGCCGTGACGCCCGCAACCCCACCTCCTCCATAGGGCGGAAGTGGCTTTGTGAACACCCAGAAAAGTTTTGTAGAGTAGCATACAAATGGCAGTAAAGAACTAATAATATAACATAAGAAATAACTGGGATGTTGCTAATTGTTTTCAAGGCAAAAGGCTGTGGTTATACAGTATATGCAATGAATATTCTGTTTAATTTCTCACGTGTGACATGAACAGCTCATGCTGAAGAGCAGATAGTTGCCTCCTTTTCTTTTAGGGCCACAACTGAAGAATAATAAGCTGTGACAAATTTGAGTGGTATGAGGAGGAATTTTTTTTCATGTTCTTCTGTTCCTTGGCTAAAGAGAGCAAACACGTTTTTTTGTAAACAGGCCTGTAAACAGAGCATCACCTCAGGAAGTAGAGGAGTTGAAATGCATACTAAGGAAAAAAAATGTACATTGCTTCAGATGTTCACTTGGAATTAAGATGAGATCCCTTCATTGACAGGAAGGTGAGGCAAGTGGATTTTGCCGATTGTCTGGTTGTTATGAATAAACACCAGCGCAACAACCTCTTGTATTTTTTCCTCAATTGATATTCTTAGCCTTTACAACCATTGTGTATATTATTCAGACAGTATGCATGGTACGTACATATACAAAACTATGTACACCAGTATTACTTGAACATAGTTTCCATTGAAACTTGGGGCATGTTCTCTCTAGGGAGGCCTTTCAAATTGGGGGGCTGGTATTGTTTTTGTTTGTTACTACTTTATGTGTTTTATATTTTCTACATTGTAAACTGCCGCATGATCCTCGGATGAAGGGCAGTATGGAAATTAAAAATAAAATAAAATGATAAGTCATTAATAATTTACTCCATTTATTTAAATTAGGACTACATACAACTGATTTAGACTGAAGTCTTATACCTACTTTATTGGGAATAAGCCCAATGGGATTCAGTGTGACTTATTTCTGAATAAACATGTATAGAATTGTGTTGTTAATATGTACCCAAGCCTATGCATTTTGACGAAGTGAAAATTTATTCAGTCAGTTTATTCTCCATACCTTAATGTGAATGTGCTTAGTCACCAGTTTTTATGCACATCCTCCCTCAGATTCCCATTAACCACAATAAATAAATAACCTTTGATTGATTGATTGATTGGATCACTCAACTTGGCCCTCCAGCTGTTTTGGGATTACAATTCACATCATCCCTGACCACTGGTCCTGTTAGCTAGGGATGATGGGAGTTGTAGTCCCAAAACACCTGGAGGGCCAAGTTTGGCCATCGGTGGTCTAAGGTATGCCTGAGTAATTGGATTGCAGTTAAAAATAATAATACAGGTACTTATAAAAAATGCAGATACCAAACACCATTTAAAAATAAGTATTCAATGCTTTCTCTCACAAAAAGAATGGATTCTTCTTGTAATATCATAGCTGCTACTACATATTCATGTGCAAACTTAAAACAAAGTTAATATGTTTTCTGCTTCGGAGAGCTGCTTTTACCCATGTATACATTTATTGAGTATTTAGTAGATTAACTGATAAATCAGCTGAAACTGATCAGTGAAAGCTCTATTCATGAGTTCTAAATGCTTCATGCTATGAAGGAGAGAGCGTAGAGATTAGCATCCTAGCTTCACTAACTCATCACTGTCATCGTCCATGAGTCCAAGGAATTATTTCTGGAGCGGGGTACCTGTTTCACTTGTGTAGGTTCCCTCCATGTTTAGAACCCTTATTTTAGAACCTCTATCATTTAGTGCCTCTGCTTAGCGTCATAAAGAACATGGCACATCATCTTTGAATTCAGTTGTGATGTATTACCAGATCATTCAATTTTGGGCAATTTTTCCAGTCAATGCATGCTTTCCTTTTGAAATTAGTGCAGTTGGCTATACCATGGAGTCCCATTGTACGGAATAATAGGTGAAATGGAAAGGTATTTTTAATGTACCTCCCTTCTCCCATGTTCCCCCTTCTACCCCTCAGTCCTTTATTTCAAAGACTGTTAGTAATATTGCCTTAGATGTTTTGTTGATCAATAAAAGAGAGGAATAATAAAAAAACAACTTCAGTTTAGTGACTACTGCAGCAATTATTATGCAGCTGTTATTTTGACTTCCTTGTTTCTAGCATTTTGATATGTTTACTGCATACGAAGTGTTTTTCATCAAGTTTACATGACTAATACTTAGCAGAAAAAGAGGAAGCGACTCTTGTAATTAGTTGAGAGTTTTATAGTGTGATTTGTTGATAAATTACTGCATTGGATCTGACTCTTTTTCATGCACACCTGTTCTGGGGTGAGCTTTCCACCAGATTCTATAATTTAACATTTGACAAGTGTTGATTCAATGTGTTTAGAAGATATAGCATAGAAATTTCCCAACTTTTGTCAAATGTTGGTGCATCTAATGCCACAGACCTGAATAAGCATGGAGCTTCATCACTGTGGAAAAACCCCCTCTGTTCTTTGCATCCATAGTATATGGTGTTTCTACGTGTACCTTAATACTAAACTACATGTGTTTTTAATCATTTAGTTAGCCTTTGAGTGAAAGCTCTTTATTTCACAAATTGCCGGTGTGGTGTACTTGATCTAGATCAAGACTCTGGAATGGGAGATAGGGAGATTTTAACCCTTCAGTCCCTACTGCAAATCTGATACGAATCAGGGCTCTTCCCCACTCATGCCTGCAATTTGTAATGGGGAAAAGAGCTTACATCTGTTCTAATGCAGGATGCAGAAGAACAACCCCACCCCCCGTCTAGACCACAACAGGGGAAAAGGGTTAAAGCCCCATACGTCCACTCCAGAGTCCTGATTTAGATACTTTCCCCTCTAAACTTTAGGTCACACCCAATGGCAAACTGCATAATTAAATAATTACAGTGGTACCTCAGGTTACATACGCTTCAGGTTACAGACTCCGCTAACCCAGAAATAGTGCTTCAGGTTAAGAACTTTGCTTTAGGATGAGAACAGAAATCGTGCTCCAGCGGCGCAGCAGCAGGAGGAGGCCCCATTAGCTCAAGTGGTGCTTCCGATTAAGAACATTTTCAGGTTAAGTACGGACCTCCAGAACGAATTAAGTGCTTAACCTGAGGTAACACTGTAATATTTTTAAACTTTGTATATCACCATTCATCCAAAGATCTCAGGGCAGTTCACAGTATAAAAACACAAAATACATCATAAAGCAAAGAACAAAAACAAAACAAGATAATTAATATCTCGTATAGCTGTGCTGCTGCATGTAAAACATGCCGAAAACTAATCTTAGCAAACTTAGAATTATGCTTCCTCTGCCTGGCATTTTATAGTGTACTGGGGTTTCACTTGAAGCAAACTCCAGACCCACTGAAAACACCTTAGAAGTGGTGATTTCTGAGTTAATTGGAAACATCTCTTTCCACCAACTATTGCTATGTAGCTTGAGGATCTTAATTCAGATATACTCATTCAAGTATATCTTAATGCCAGTTTATGCTTGCAGGTTTCCCACGGGCATCTGGTTGGCCACTGTAAGAACAGGATGTTGGAGTAGATGAGCCAGCAGCTTCTCCTTGTGATCTTATGCTCTTAGTTTTAGCAGCATGCTTTTATGCTGAGGTCATCTTCAGGTGTGCTTGCCACAGTGGGTGGTGATCAAAGCGAGGACCATCTCAGTAGTGCTGGTGGAATTTCTTCCACTGGGAAGCTGGTCTGGCATGAACATCACTATATGTTTATTATTTTTTGTCTCTTGTTCTAACTGTTACTGCCTACTGATGTAGTTTTTATCATGTTTTTGTATTCGTATTTTCTACTTTATTCCACTTGTACTTGGTATTTTATTCCACTTCCTTTCTATGTAAACTGAATGAATAAATATTAAAGCTAAGGAGTAGAATAGAAATATTAAAGAGTAGGTGGGCAGATCCTTTGGATCACATTTCCCTTTTACCTAGGGAAGATGTAAGCTGAAACTTTTTATATCCAAGGCAATGCTCTTGTCTTTATTGCAGGATAATCCTCACAGGCTCAGACTATGTCATGGCCAGTGAAGTCAGGACAGAAAGCTTTCTTTTATGGCCAGAAAGAATCCCATAAATTTCAACTAGGCCCCTGCATGCTCATAATTCTGTTCCAAATCTGCCACCATGCAACTTTATAAAGTCTGTGCCAGTTGCCACAAGATATTTGTAGGAGCTATCAACCCATAGTGCTTGAAAGACCACCTTTCTCTGAGGGGGGAAACATACTTTTGGGAGGTTTGCTTTGCTATTTACTTACTTCTAAGATTTATACCTCACCCTCCAGTGCCGGCTGAAATTTTCAGGGCAGCTTACAAAAAAAAGTAAAGAAAAATTCAACATTACAAAACTCAACAACACAAAAAAACCCCCCCTAAATCAGACCCATGCTTAAACCCTTTCAGTTAAATATGGGCATATGGAGACAATCCATTGTCTTATCAATAGGCTTAAAAAAGAAGGCTGATGGGTGGCAAAATTTCTCCTGTTAAAGGCAGCTTAATACCACACGGCAGCTTGAAGACACCCCTGCACTATCAAGTATGTCCAGTGACATTTCTTCCAGTATTTGTGGCATTCTAGATAAAAATATGAAATGGAACCATCTTTTATTTCCATTATTCATGCCTGCAACCATTTTGTCTACCAGATTCCCATCCCCACCACCACTCAGCCTGCTGATACAGAAATTCTTCTGCAGCTGCAAGGCTGAGGCCAGCCTACAACACCCCACTTATGTCTGCCACTACCCCTCATTCTACTCCTAAGTGAGAGGAACTCCAAGAATACAGGTTAATTTTCAGCCTGGGAACTACCAGCTACCTCCCAAGTTGCTTCTGAACCTTCGGTCGAAGCATATAGTGTGGGCTGGCATGCAGGAGAAAGATCTTTGTGTTGTCAAAATGATATGGTTAAATATTAGGTTCCAAATTAAGAAGCTTTATTGAGATTGGGAATGGAGATATAAGTGACGAGTAGGGAAACAGATAGGTGCCACTAAAAAGAAACAATAAAACATAGTACATAACCTTAAGCTAAGCTTAAACAGGACCTTCAAACTGACCTGTGAAGAGCAAGGTTTGCCTTTGATATTCATTAGATAACAAATTTTCATTACGGAATGATCTCAATTTTTATCTCTGTGGCATCTGAGGAGGGGCTTAACAGGGGAGGTAGATCCTCCAATCAGGAATGGCCATGTGAGCAGCACTAGTGGCAGAGTTTTGACACTTGGGAAATGGCATGTCCACCAAGTACATAGACGGTAACAGTCTGTTGGCACTTTGCAACATCCCAGGAAGGTTGAAATCAAAGTGAGAGAGATTTTTAATCTACTATTGGTAAGCAGAACCATTGGAGAGAAACTTTAGCCTTTGCACATAGAGGATGTTTGAAATATTTTTGTGGGGTTGCTGTGTGATGTTGAGGCTAGGCCATTGTGTCACGTACATGGAATTTTTTTTGGAAAGAGACAGACATTTTATTCTTAGCCCTTTAGACCATGTTTAGTATAGGCATTTTAACTTTTAGTTTTGGGTTACAAAACAATATATTGTTATAATATTTGTTATATTTGTTATAATATGTTTTGTTATAATCGCTCTGTATATATAAGCCGTTTCATGTCAGAGCTATTATGTGTTGTTGTTTTTTTGCCTCTTGTGAATAAAGGCAACATTTATTAATTGCAGATAAACTTTTTAATAAACTTGCAACATTTAATTCCTTTGCTCAAAGACATTAGCAAAATTAACAGCTTATTGGTAGGGGTTAAGCTCTGCTTTTGGTACAGAACACTAATCTAGAAAGGGGTCAAAAAGGGAGCTTTGAGCCAAGGAAATATGACTATAAAAAGACCACTTTGAAACATGACCTTTACATTAGTG
Source organism: Podarcis raffonei (assembly GCF_027172205.1). Lineage (NCBI taxonomy): Eukaryota > Metazoa > Chordata > Lepidosauria > Squamata > Lacertidae > Podarcis > Podarcis raffonei. The sequence continues at coordinate 13,387,845 of NC_070604.1, read as the reverse complement.
CTCAAACTTGCATGCTTATCGATCACCTATTGCCTCTCTAGAAGAAAACACTGCAAATCCATCAGCAATTGAGCACAAACTTAGAATCTTCAAGGCTTTTCTCTAAGAACATGAAAAACAAGATTCCTCATTTACAAAACAAGAAACAGACACATGAGAACTCCTAAAGAATCAGCAAGTATTAAGTATTGTTCATAATAAGATAGAGGTGGCATTACACTACTTGGAAAAAAATGGAAATGACTTCTTATTGAATCATACTTTTTGTATCTGCAATAATCATCTGAAAATGCTTTGCCCAAATTTGGAGTGAATATTTGAACCTGTTTCCTGCACATTAGTATGTTTTATGAGCACAAGATAAAGACTTCAGCTATATTGGGGTATTTCCCACCCCCCCAGCCCCATTTTTTAATCTTCTGAAGTGTTAAAGTATTACTTCCTGAAGCTTTAGATTATTATTAAATCCATATTTTGGTAATACTTTCATGAGGACAACCAAAAAATCAGAAAACAGTGTGCAGGTTTTTGAGTTCCTCAGGCTAGATGGTAAGCAGGGCAATGTGAGGCCGCAGGGGGAGGAGGAGAATAATTGGCTGATATTGAAGCTATAAAGTCTGCATTTGGTTGCAATCCTAAAATGGAAGTGGGAGATACATTCAAATGTGCAACAGAAAAAGTCAATAAAAGCCAAATTGGGCAACTAAAAGAACTTCATTTTAATCTGGGTAAGGGCAAAGGTGTCATGAAAGGGATTTCTAAAGAAGAGAGGGGAAATCAGGCCTGGGTCAAGACATTTTGCGCTAAGCACAATATAACACTCCTTCCCCATGCCATGTAAAGAAGCCGATTGAACTGGCTGCTGAATCTTACTTCAACCATGGTGACGAGAAAGCATCTTTACGTGCATCAGAAACAGCAAGCTAATTTAGGGGAGCCAAGACAGGCAGTTTAGCATTCACAGCTCTGTTCAACTGAAGGCTTAGGGGGGCTGTCCAGCTTAGGGGGCTTAGGCAGAATAGCCTAACTTTCACCTTGAAGTAGTTGCCTCACTTTGCCTGATGGTAGGGCTAGCCCTGGGAGGGATGTTACCACAAGATAGATAGATAATACTTTATTCGGCTATAAGCCCACGAGGTAAAACCAATCAATAAATAAAATAGCATTTTACATTCTAAAATATCAACTAAAATATTTCAACGCATAATCTCCTTCACGTTACATACAATCTCTAGATGTACCATATTGTTTACCACAAAAATATTCAGGGTAGATGTTCTGGACAGAATGGACAGCCGGGGGAATGTCAGACAATTAAAAGAGCTTTGGGTTGCTCAGCGTGGTAGAACTGGAGGAGTGAAGATCACAGCTAGGGATATTTAGGATATAAGGGGAGAATATCCTAAATATTGGCTTCAAACCCTTCAAGAGGCCATTAAGGGTTTGAAGCCAATATTGGGATTTTAACAGGAGCACCAGAAGAGCTGGAGGGGAAGGGAGAGGTGTATTATTTTGGCATCAGAGTTCTAAACAGAGGAGTGAGAACTGAGGTGAGACGAAGGAAGGCCACAGGAAGGAAGATGGCTTGACATGAACCAGAGTCTTGGCTGAACAGAAAGGAGAGGAAGGGATGGATTTTCCTAATATAAATAGAAAAAATGACATGATTCTGACTGTAATTATCTGGAACAAAGGAAGGGGAGGGACAAAAAAAAAAATCAGTGGAAGAGAATGCAGCAAAGCCAAGACTTCACTTTATGCATGGCCAACAGAGTAGATTGTGACATCATTATTGAGTCATCCCTACATAGATGGGTTTAGGGGAGTGTGATCAATTTGGTGTAACGAACTGGGAGCAGAGTCTTGGGACCCCCACAAGTATTAATTAGAATGGAGCACGAGAGGTAGAGGGGCACCAATTTTTTGCGTTGCAGAAATTTGAAACCCCATGATCCACCACTGATCCCTAACTTCCAGTTCGTTGCCACCCAACATTGTCTCGAGTGCTTGAGTTCCACTGAATTGCAGAATCATAGAATTGTGGAGTTGGAAGAGATCCTGAGGATCATCTAGTCCAACCCCTTGCACTGCAGGAATCTCAATTAAATTCCAAAGGCTAATGGTTGACTGCAAGCATTCACTCTAGAAGTATGCTGCTGAGTGCTGTTCAGCTGTTGGCACTTGCCAGACAGTTTCTCCACTGAGGCCGGTAGTCTGCTAAAATAGATGTGACCACCACAACATTACTGATTCAGCACAGGGGTGCCTTTCCTGCCTCTTTCTCCCACTAGGAAGACACCATGCATTCATTTGACATTTGGAAGAGTCAGTTTTCAATACTTTAATTTCATTCAATCAATACTAATAAAGCAATTAGTGGCAGATGTGCGTTTGCATTCTCAGAACCTGTGTGATTTCCTTCCTCATAAATCCTCAGGATTTTTGTTCTGGTTAAATTGGTGGCTAGTTAATTTGGCGTGTTGGAGAACTGATTGATTTATGCTCAGCAGAGATTTGGGTTGGCACACTGAGAAGGTTGCTGATCTTGTTCTTCCCGTTTTCAAAATGTGAGGAAATAGAAGAGATCTCCTCAGAGGAGATCACTGTTATTTGGTTTCTTGGCAGGTGGAACTCCCCAGAGGATAACGGCACCATTAATACGTTATTATTATTAGCATGAGAGTAAATTTTCTAACTCAGATAAAACACTGGCAAAGTTGATGATTTCCACCACATCTAAGTATGTCTGCAACTAGAAAGGTTTTGGATGTTTGTCTTACAACAACAACAACAACAACAATAATAAAAATTTATTTGTACCCTGCCCATCTGGCTGGGTTTCCCCAGCCACTCTGGGTGGCTTCCACAGAGACCAAAAATATACTAAAATGTCACACATTAAAAACTTTCCTGAACAAGAAATAAACAACATGACAAAGCAGCAAATAGGTATGGACTCCCAGCTACTGTTACTGAATATTTTCTCTAAGAATAACAAAAAATTGAAAATAAGTCCCTGATCAGCCACATATTAGTAGCAGCCAAACTAATAGTTGTGAGGTTTTAGAGGGACATGAAAGTGGCCACAAGGAATTATGGGCACAGGCTTTCCCACGGCTGTGACAGGCCTCCCTGTCAGGCTTCCCCATAGCTGTGGCAGGTCCCGTTGGGCCTACTTCTGCTGAGTGACATCACACACAGAAACGCCAAGGCCCCCCACAGTTGGACAGAACCAGGGGCGTAGGAAGGGGAGATGGTGGGGATGGGCGCCCCAGGTGCCCTCCATGAGGGGGGTGACACTCGGCACGCCACCTACCCACCCATGACTCCCAAGCTTACACGAGCCGTTGGAGTAAGCGGTGGGAGCTGTGTCGCTTTGCCAGCGGCATTCTCCCCTTCCCCCTTCATTCTGACAGCTTGGGGGGGTTGGGAGTTGCAGGCGGGTGGAGCACCGAATGTCCGCCATGGGCAGTTTATTCTGCCCCTGGATGCAGGGTGTGTGCGCCACTCTGGTCAGCCAAGCGGCTTACCCACGCCTGGGAGGGTACCCTCTGTGCCACGCCCCCCTCGGGAGCGCGCCCATCCTGGGCAGCGCAGGTATATGCTCCGCCGCTGGGCAGAACCTGGCACATCTGAATTTTAAGTGGTGAGTTCTTCTAACTTTGTCATAGGTGGTTGTTAGTAGAGAGCTAGGGAGTGGTTAGTTGGTATTTTGATTTTGTTAAATCATAAGGCAATATGAACTCTCCGTTATGCCCATAAAATATAGTTTATTAGGTGTGGAGTTTCAGTTTCATTGGTTGTGTTTTGCTTCAAAACACTGCTATATGTCTTTCCTAATTTTCTGCAAATTTACCAAATGATACCAGCCTTGGCCGGGGGGGCCGGACACAACTCTTTTTGATGTTAGAAGGTTGTGATAGATAAAAGATAGATAAAAACTTTATTCTCATTAGCCAATGACCATAGCAACAATAAAATATTACAGTATACGCAGAAAGGGAAATTTGATATAAGATTTGGTAGAATACTCTGTTTTTCTCAGAAAGGTTTCAGAGCATTGCTCTTTTATTATAGGACAACAAATTTAGTATGAGTTTTGTTTAAAACATTTTAATATGTTTGCCTAGAAGGCACCAAAAAAGTGCAATAAAAGCTGTAAAGCTTTAAAGAAAACAAACTGTGTTTTGTATTCCCTTATCTCTTACCCAATAGCCTCCTTTTACAAAATATCAAAGCTGTACTTAATAGCCAGCTTGCTTAGGTTCCTAACGTCTTCTGTAGAAATTGGTATAAATTACTGATAGTAAGTTTCCTTGCATCTTACTTCCAAATGTTATGAAAGAATTATTTTGACACTCCTAGGATTTTTTATTTTATTGAATATGTTAAGCTCTTCTACTGAGGAATGGTTAGTGTTCATCACTTTCATAATAACCTGTTTTTATACTCAAGCTCCCAGCATTGAAGCAAAGCTATGCATAGTGCTCGTTTCCTACATGCTTAAAGACCTTTTTGCACTCTTCAATAGAATGCCAATACACAATTCAAACATTGCCCAGTGTGTAAGAACACTGTAGATTTTCAGTACTGTAGTGAGGCAAAAAAATTGCAGACTTCCTTGCAAAGAGCTGCATATACAGTGATACCTCGGTTTACAAACTTAATCCGTTCCGGAAGTCCGTTCTTCTTATTTATTTATTTGTTTGTTTGTTTTCACATATTACATTACAATACAGATGTACCAAAGCCAACACCATTTCCTCCCCAGGAAGTCCGTTCTTAAACCAAAGCCGTTCTTAAACTGTGGTGCACTTTTCCTAATGAGGCTGGTGCCCTTCCACCGTTTGGCTTCCGTTCGTAGACTGAGGTAAAGTTCGCTAATCAGAACACTACTTCCGGTTTTGCGGAGTTCGTATACCGAATAGTTCGTAAACAGGGCTGTTCTTAAACCAGGATACCACTGTATAGCTCTAATATTTTTTGTTACTAAGTCTGAAGGTTCCTCTGATTTCAGAAACAAAGTTGTCATTTTGAAAGTGCAGGAGTGACTTGAAGTCCCTTTTTTAAAAAAATAGTAAACGTTCGGCTTTGAAAGGTGTGGAGCCTTGGAGAGAAAAGACGGTGTTCTTTTGAATACCGTCTTTTGGCTCCTAGCAGTTTGTTTTGGTGTGTAGTGAAGCGATATATTTAGACCAGTGTAACTAAATGGAGCGAAAGAACTGGGGAAACAGCAGTGCAACCATCACACCTACTGTAGCAGAAATGGGAGCAGAGCCATGAATTTCTAATTGGCTGGTTGGTGGTAAGAACCATGCCCCATGCAGGCATTGCTTTTAAGAGCATTTTAGTAACAGCTTAACACTTACTTTCCTTATGGGATTAAAGGAGCCTTATGTGCTCAGAATGTCATATTAAGTTCTGTAAAAGTATGTTAATAATCTCTGGATTTTTCTCTCCACAAAGCAGCATAAATGTGTCAAGTCTTTTACTGATAATACAAAAATCTGATGCCCAACTGTATACAGTTAGGCCATAAATGTTAAGTACCTCAATATTTAGATTTATTTATATTCATTTCTTCCAAAAGTACAAGCCAGCTTTCTTGAAATGTGGATCAAGCGGGCTCGTGATATGCACATCTCAATAATAATAAAAAACACCACCTCGTTCCCCCCCCCCCATTAAAATGAATACATCCTGAATAATCAGTGAAGCAAACCACACTATTGAGTATTTAAAAAGAAATATTTATATTACCTTATAAATAATTTAGCTTAAGCATCTCTTTCAGGAGAAAGTAGTAAAAAATAGGGGCTGCTACTGAGAAGTCTCTGTTCCATGCCCCTAGAGAAAGCCTTCCCCCTTTCTTTCATTTTTGAGTATTACAAAAAGACCTTGGTCAAGTGAAATTAACAAAGTTCCCTTGCTTTCATTCCTCACTCTTGCTATTCCAGTTCTGCTAGCAAAGAAGGAAGAGAGGAAAGATTCCAAGGAGAGTAGAAGATAACTATATGCCATCTGACTGAAATCTGGTGCAAAGAGGACACAGAATGTGGCCAGATACAACAGAAAACATGTTCTGCTCAAGAGCAATTGTTTCTAATGGCCCTGACCAGTTCATTTTAATTACAAACTAGTGTAGTTTTTACTGATTTCTTTCCAGCAAGTAGCATTCGAAACTGTCTGCAGGTTTATGTCTAGCATTCATTGTTTAAAACATATGGTTTATAGGATGCTATTTTATATAAATGAATTCTATAGAATGCTACTTTATATAAATGAAACAAATCTGCAGCAGAATGAGCTGCTTTCCATTCCATGTCCTGCTTCTTAGACGAGTTTGTCTGTAAAACTCACAAGTACTCTGACTGTAAAACCTCCAAGTACTCTCTTAATTCATATTTGCTTTCTCACCTTAATCTCCTAATTCAATCCAATTTCCAAAGTACCCACACACAAACACAAAGTTTAATATTTGGTACTTTGGGTGGAGTCTTGGGCACTGCAACAAATTAATTGCTGCCAAAAATATTTTAATGTAAGTATTTTCATTTGGGTGCCTAAATATTGTGGCAGTGCTGGAAGAAGCAAAGCTGTTGTGGCCTCCCTGCCAGGAACCAGCACATCTGTGTAGTTCTGGTAAGTCACAGTTTGGTTTAGCATGCTGTGGAAACTAGGCCACATTGGGCCAGAGTGTTCTTTTCTGAATAGACTTTGAATGGTTCATGAACGTGTAAATGGTCAAGGCCAGGCATAGGCAAACTCAGCCCTCCAGGTGTTTTGGGACTACAACTCCCATCATCCCTAGCTAACAGGACCAGTGGTCAGGGATGATGGGAGTTGTAGTCCCAAAACATCTGGAGGGCTGAGTTTGCCTATGCCTGGTCAAGGCACACCTCAAAGCCAGTTTAATCAGCTGCCGATAGCCCACTTTTTCATCTGGGGCAAGTTGCCACACACAATCTGCACCAGGCTGATTCCTTCAACCAGTCTTTCAAGAGCAGCTCCAGACAGAGCTGCTCTCTGTTTCAAGTTAGACTCATACTCTTGTCGGGCCAGCCGTTACAAATGGCGCTTATTTTAGCATAAAATAAAGACGCAGAGAGCTAGCTTATTTCCTTGTACTGATGGAGCAGCTCTTTCAGACATCTTCTCCTCTCCAGTCCGGTCACTTTATTACCCTTTGTTCTCTCCAGCCGCATGGCTGCTTGCCAGTGTCTCATGTTACCTAATCTGGCCAGGGCTTAAACCCACCCACACCATATAGGGTCATCACTGCCCAGAGGAAACACAACTCCTTTTAAGGTCAATACAATCCTAATACATTGTAAGGCACAGACATGCTGGTCACTGGGTCAGCAAGACACCAGGTGGCACTACAAACCTCGGCCAGGGCTTTCTGGCTCCCACATGCCCTCTTTCTTTATATTTTAAGCATAATCATATATATCAGTACCAATGGCTTTGTCGAGCGCGAGAAGCGACTCTTTTGACACCGGAAGCGGGCCGTGGACTGGAGAACCATGCAGTACATACAGAAATTAAAGAATGAATACATTGTATATAGCAACACAAAATAATGCAAATAACTACTATAATAATCACTATAATCAATAAATGTCGAAGCCAACTTCCATCCGGAAGCTAAGAATGTAAGAATTCTGATTCCATGCTGCATGGTAGGCTTCTTTTCTAGTTTATTAGCCATGCACTGGTGTCACTTCTATAGCACTGAGATTGGTCACTGTATGTTCCTGTAAGAGAACAAGAGCTATTAAACATGAATTTCAATGTATATTGACAGTTTGGATATATGCCCCATGATTCTTTCCCCTCTTTAATTTGAAAATAAATGGGGGCAGGCATACATACCCAACATTTAGAAGCATGCAATAAACTAGTAAACTTAATCATAACTTGTACAAAAATATTATTCCTCCATATCTTATGATAATTTTCACCCGTAAAAGTCTTATTCAACAACACTGTTCTTATAGTTCGAGAGTGGCTGAGCCATGAATACTGCCAGCCAGTGTAGGATTCAGGCAACTGCTGCTTGCCAGCCGATAAGGTGAAATATGGTGGTTTCAACTGGACTGTGTCGTCTGCTTCTCTTCCTTGTATAACGGTGCAGCAAAAGATGGCAAGGAAAATGGTTAGGAAGCACTTCCGCAGTTGAAGGGACTTGCCATGGCTGCACGCATCGAGCTGAAACCCATAAAGGCTTGTCCTCGACATCCACTGCCGCGTACCCTCGTCCCCACGTGATCAGCGGGACAGGTCCATGCCATGCGGGATCAGGCAAGCGTCTGTACACCACCAAGGGGTGGGGCAGTGCCTCCTCCTTCCTAAAATGCAATTCCGGGGAAGTATGGGTCCTAGTATTTGGATATAAAAGAATGTTAAGCACAAAAAGAACTTGGTGAACAGCTGAAGGGATGAGTGCTGTCTGAATGCTTCGGCCGCCAAGCAGTTTTAGCAATAGTGTTTTGAACGTCAGGTGCGCCCTTTCCACTATCGCTTGCCCTATGGAGTTAAAGTGTATACCATGAGTTAATTTCACATTCCACAACATACAAAATTCCGAAAATGTTTTAGAAATATATGCTGGACCATTATCAGTTTTGATATGCGTAGGTTTACCCATGACTTAGAAACAGCGGATAGTGTGCTGAAGTAAGGCTTGCAGGGCAAGAAACAAGGAAAACAAGTCAGAATCCAAAGAAGGAGTTATATAAGATATTGGTAAAATAGCAAAAAGCGATATACATACTGAATATCCACAATAAGATTGAAAGAATGAGTAGAAAAGGATTGAAAGGCAAGAATCACAGCCGCTAGCTCTGCTCGCTGGGCAGAAGACTGTGGAGAGGTAAATAACTTTTCCATTTTCCTCCCTCTTCCCATGTCACCACCCCCCTATTTTTTGTTCCATCCATGAAAAGGGTTAGTGCAGAGGGGAGAGGTGTGAGAGAAATGATGACCTATAAAATCAGCCAAAACAATTTGCATGGCAGCATTTGTGATCAATAAATGCTGCTGTTCAGTCTGTGAAAATGGCAAATAAATTGATGCAACATCAAAACTGCTCAAAGTTATAGCACGTGAACGTCCTTTGATAACAATTGTCTGATGTGGATTCATTTGCTGAATAAATGTTCTTCAAAGGGGTATGAGGTAAATGTAACCATTCTATAATGCAGATAGTCTTCTTCTTGTCCGTCTGAGCATATAAATTTCCTGTTGGCAACAATGGTGTAGCAAATACTGCCAGATGCAGCTTGTGTTCAGCACCTCTAGGTGGCGCATGCGGAAAGGTTTCGATGCTTCATTCACAAAATTTTGGCAAAGTGTAGGGGAGTTCCGCATGCTGTTGTGGCAGAACAATCCACTGATATCACTGGGTGGATTGCAATTTGTTATATACTGGCAATGTAAAAGCAAACTGTTCCTGTTTGCTGGATCCAGTGGGATAGAAATGTTTCAATGTAGCTAAAAGTCAATTGTTCAGAGATAAGCTGTTCAGAAACGAGATGGTGCCATTGCTGCGGTTTTTTCTTTTGGTGGAGGCCACAGTTCTACCCACACTGAGGTATCAGTGATCTTGGTTTGCCATGCTGGAAACGCTGTATTGATGGCTACAGGTTGGTTTTTATTTTTCGCTGCTGCCAGCAAATGAGCCTTGTGGGTGGCTGTACCAACAGACTGGCAAATGTGTAGCATCGTAGCTGTATCAATGGCAGGAAGGTGTATTATCGGGCGCAACGCAACCTTACAATCCTCAGTGGCATTTTCAAAGGCCAATTGTTTGATAATTATTTGTTTGGCTTCAGGATTTTCAATTTTGCTACTCACTGCTGTAATCAGCCTGTCCATAAAGGAAGGATATGATTCTCTAGGTTCTGGGATTTTTCTCATTGCTTGTTTAGCAGCAAGAGCTGTATCCCTCAATAAGATCTGCAGCAGTGTGGCTTGTACTGAAGCCTGAGCATAGGGGCCATGCTCCATCATAGCATCTATGACATCTGCGAGGGTAAGATTAGGATTATTTCCTCTGATTTGTTGCAGTAAAGCAGGAGCATAAACACCACAGGCAATTTCCCATTCGTGAGCAAATAATACACCAGCTGATGGGGGTAAAACTGTACGTGCCAAAGGCTTGAAGTCATCTGGAGCCAAAAGCTGGGCTTGAATTCCTGCTGTAGCACCAGGGAATGCCTTAGTATCCTGAGTTAAGGAACAGGCAAATACTGCACGTTGCAAAGGGGTAGCTGCTTTTGCTGCTGCTGAAAAAGCAGAGTCATTTCCAGCCAGACCACGGTATTTTTGCAGGATTGGGTTCTCTGGTGAGGAACTGCAGTCTGGAGGTTTGGGATCTGGGGCTGCAGGCAAAGCAAGGGCTGGAACACATGGCAGGACAGCAGGCTGAATTAAGGAAGCTGAAGCTTGTGTTGGCAATGCAGCCATGGAGATATTTTTTGGTGATAAAGAATCCATAGCATATCGAACTTTGCACCATGCATTTAAATTCCGAACATCAATGCTGGGAAGCCCATGAAAATGTGTTCCAATTTTGTCCCAATGTTTTAATTCATAAGTCCCATCTGCAGGAAACCAGGGGCAATGCTCATCAATTGCCAGAATGAGCTGTATCAAATCACCCTCAGGGACTTCCAATTTGTTGCAGGAGAGGAGAAATTTTAAGTCTTTTAAAAATTTCTGTTGGGGAGTAGTCAAAGAGCTGCCCATTTTTCTAAAATCAATATTTAAGGGATCGACTAACCTTGGATCCGTAGATGAATAGCGCTTGAAATCTTTTCCAGGCGAGGTAAGTCGATGAATATCCACTGCTTGGATCAAAAATCTTCTCACAGTCTGGCCCAGACTGTTTGCTTCAATCTTGCTTCTTAGCTCTCTTTTAAAAACCTCAGTCGTATCTTTTATTCAGCCTCACACGGGGCACCACTTGTAGCAGTCCCGCTGTTCCAAGTGGCGCAATTAAGTATAAAATAAAGACGCAGAGAGCTAGCTTATTTCCTTGTACTGATGGAGCAGCTCTTTCAGACATCTTCTCCTCTCCAGTCCGGTCACTTTATTACCCTTTGTTCTCTCCAGCCGCATGGCTGCTTGCCAGTGTCTCATGTTACCTAATCTGGCCAGGGCTTAAACCCACCCACACCATATAGGGTCATCACTGCCCAGAGGAAACACAACTCCTTTTAAGGTCAATACAATCCTAATACATTGTAAGGCACAGACATGCTGGTCACTGGGTCAGCAAGACACCAGGTGGCACTACAAACCTCGGCCAGGGCTTTCTGGCTCCCACATACTCTTAATGGAACTCATTTATAAGCTTCTTGAAATAGATTTATTTTCAGCAGAAGAATTAATAGTTAGGCCAACCATAGGGGTTTAAGGCCTTCATTTAATAGATTCAAGTATTACTTAAGGAACTGTCAACACTGTGATTCTATGGATAGATGTTACTTATATCTCTTTTGCTCCAGCCATCAAAACAGTATTTATACTAATTAAGCTTGTATTAGCCTGTTTAGTAGAAAACCGAATAAGTAAATACTCATAGCTGTCAACTTTCAGATTTGAAAATAAGGGATCAGCAGCCTCACCTGTCCCGGGGACAGTCTACGGGATATCTAACAATCCGGGATAGCAGCGGGAAACGGCACTGGAATAAGGGAATTTCCCGCAAAAAAAGGGAAGGTTGACAGCTATGTAAATAATTCAATTTGTTTATGTAGCAATAGGTGTAACAATCCCCAAACACCAGAGATAATTAGTGTGAGCTAATTAAAATTATACTGTTCAATAGATTAGAAAAATGGGCATCATAGTTAGAAGAAATATTCATGTTTAATCTGATTAAAAGAATATTAGGAACTCTTTTTTTTAAAAAAGTTTCATTATCAGCATGGTTTAGGGGACTTGTTTTTATATTTTCAGTTTGAGAATGATTCTCTAATAGATGAGATATGAAATAGGGCCAGTGCTTACAAAACAGTACCCTTCCTGATGGTGGATCACACATAAGGTAAAAAGGTAAAGATAAAGGACGCCTGGATGGTTAACTCCAGTCAAACTTGACTATGGTGTGCAGTGCTTATCTTGCTTCAGGCCAAGGGAGCCAGTGTTTGTCCGCAGACAGCTTTCAGGGTCACGTGGCCAGCAAGACTAAACCACTTCTGGTGCAACGGAACACCGTGATGGAAACCAGAGTGCACGAAAATGCCGTTTACCTTCCCGCCGCAGTGTTACCTATTTATCTACTTGCACTGGTGTGCTTTTGAACTGTTAGGTTGGCAGAAGCTGGGACAGAATGGGAGCTCACACTCCATCGCAAGGAATTTCGAAGCGCCAACCTTCCAATCAGCAAGCCCAAGAGGCTCAGTGGTTAAGACCACAGTGCCACCCACTCCCTACATGTTGAAAGCGTTACATCTCTGTAGATTTTGCAGAAAAAAAAGATTCATGAGCCAGAGCTAGTTAATCACCTGTTCATAGTTCTTTCTGACAAAGTCCATGTTTAGCTGTCGTTCTGCTATGATTTTTCCAGCTTCTGTTAATCTGTGGAAGAAAGCAGCACATGCTATATCAGAACAGGTCCTTGGTGTCTGGTTGTTATATAGGAGAAATTAGGAGTAATTCCCAAAGTATTTGTTATGAGAGATTTAAGGAGCATAGGAAGCTGGTTTATCACAGGTCATGCTGTTAACTTTTCTAGCTCAGTATTGTCTACTGTGATGGGCCAGTAGCTTTCTGAATATCTCAGAGTATCCTCAAATATGGACTGGTGGGTCTCCCTACGATTAAGTACAGATACACAAACACACAGCCCAGCAGCCCCTAGATCCCTGGCTAGTGGCAGAGGTCAGAATGTGATTTTCTTCAGCTGTACAGTCCCTGGGCAATTTTTAGTTGAAGCTGAGTGTTTATATTAATTACTGTGATCCATCTGCCAGAGTTATTTTCATTCTTATTGCCTATCCGCATTCAAAAATTATTATGCAGAGCCCACTTTTCAATGAAGTGGCAGTCACATTTGATTGTAATAGAGGTTGGGTGTTTCACTGACCTTTGTTTCACTTGGATGGAACTCACTCAAAGGGCAAAAAATTAGTGAGCGTAGCATTGGATGAATAAATAGATGATGTACTTTCTAACGATCCATGAATCAAAGACATACTGAGTTATGGTTCCTTATTTCACGTTCTGTATGATACTGTGAATGACTCCTGTGTATATCTTACTCAACAGAGCACTCAGGTATAGTTAATTTTCTTTATAGCATGGAACTGCATTAAAATGCTTCGATGCTAAATATCACACTTTGCTATTCTGCTCCACTGTTAATGTCTTCATGGGTGGTGTCCTTAAGCAGATAAACCTGATTCAGTTCCTTTATTGGAACCAACATTTCTGAGCCTGCAGAGGAAAGATTAGCAAGCATGTAACAGGCTGCCCTTCAAAGGTGCTTTATATATGGCTTGTATGGAAAAATAGAGGACGGAAACAATTTCCTAGAGGATATAGAACATAAAATAATCCTTGACAAACTCAAAGTAGTATAAGCCATCATTCTACGCATGCATTCAAGGTGCACGAATGAATTTCATTGCTTCCATCTGAATGGGAAGCCAAGGAGTCCAGTTTAGTAGACTGGGAGAAATTTGTGAAATCATTTAGACTGATTAAATGTGTGGGTAGATGTTGTTCTTGCCAGCCACAGTAGACTCGTACAGCAGATATAACAACAGAGAAAAAGATAGGAAAGATAGTGTTGGTTTCTAGCTGTTGCTGGAGCTTCAGGCCTCTAATTAAGGAGAAATACTTCATCATACCCACTTGAATGAGGCTCTAATCTAGAAAGTGATTAGGATAGACAAAACACCATTCAGTAAACACGAACGCATTTCATGCTCAGTGTATCACATAAAGCTCTGTCTTTAGAGGGACTTGGCTTTTCCCCTTTCAGTGTCATTCATAAACTCATGGAAAATTGATGGTGTGTTTTGATAAATTAACCATAATGCTTTTAGAGACCAGGTGTCAGAGAAAAGGCTGCAGGAATATGCCTCTGGGGCAAAGATGCTAACATGATATTCACACCTGTAGTTCATTAATTTCCACTAGGGTTGAATTTCATGGAACCCTGTTGCTATGATTCATCTAGTTGTTTCAGCTATAACAATGGTCCTGTATTACTGCGTGCTGTGTGTAAGATTTTACGTGACCAAACCTTCCTTTGAAGTTGTGTCACTGAACAGAATTAGGTTTGTTTAAAAAATTAAATTATATACTTCTTTGAAAGTATTCCCTTTTTGTGTTCACAGGGCTTATCCCAGTTTTACTGAACTGATGATTTCTTCTTCTGTGTTTTACATACATGCATTCTGTGTTTATATTGTAATCGCCGTTGGCTAGAAATAACAATAAAGCTTGAAGCTTGAACTTACTTGAAAATAGATTCACTGACTTCTTTTTAATCATACTTCCAGACACTTAATAGTATCACTGTGAGCAAAGTGTATTTGCAATTTTAAAGCAGACCTGCTAATACATGCACCCTAGGGTAGATCCTGAATGGTTGCTCAGTTGTTTGTTAAAGCTTGGGTACATCTCAGGCCTCGAGGGGTGACTCTTTTGGCATGCAGGGCTTTTTAAAATTTAGCATTATGCTTTAGCATAATGAGACTTTGAGCAAAGGTTCAATTTGGGGGAGGGGACTTTAATCAGGAGTATTGGTAATATTTTAGTAAGATTAGGAGACATAGGAAGCTGCCTTATGTTGAGTCTGACCATTGATTCATTTAACTCTGTGATTGGCAGTGGCTCTCCACAGGCTTTAAGGCAGGGAATTGCCCCATCCCTACCTGGAGATGATAATTATACCTGGAACTTCTTCCTCTCCCACTGAGCTGTGGCCCTTTTCCTTATGGTGATTGCTTTTTCTACTCTGGTTTCACTGAAAATCACAGAGACAAAAAAATGCAGTCGTGTGTGTGTGTGTGTGTGTGTGTGTGTGTGTCTTACTGACTTGCCTATTATTTTTTTGTGATAATCTTTTAGTTCCCATGGACTTAAAACAACTATTTTGCAACCTTTTGTGCATCTGTGTGTGAAAGTTTATTTTGCCTTCCTGTACTATCAAAACACATTAGCTTAACTTACTGATGTTTTCTGCTTCAGTAAGTGGGTGTGGGAAGAGTGGAAGCAATCCATGCCTGTTTAGGTTTAACCCTGAAGCTGATGAGATTTAAAAAGGGAACAACTGGATTTCCTAACACAAGAAATAAATAATAAACACATGCTATTCTGCACTTAGCAGAATGGAACCTCATGTGTCATTTTCTTACCTTTCTCCCAACATCACACAAAGTCTTTCCTGACACTTTCCTGACTCCTGTCATGCCATATTGAAGCTGCTTTTTTAAGCACCTGCTTCCACGATGGTTGCCTTTCCAATTAAGTTTGTTTGTTTGTTACAGTTCTCCTGGGTTCCTCCTTTAATGGGAATAAATACCAAGATCCTATTGTTTGTTAGTCAAGCTGACACTATGTGAAAACTCAGTTAAATAAAATTAGTTGGTGGTAAACACTTGTAATTGCTTGTGAATGTAGAGAGTTTAGTTAAAATACAGTGTTATGAGTTCAGGGGTGCCAGGCTCCTCTAAGTTCCTGGATTTAGTAAGTGCTGGAATTTAATCAAGCCTCCTGAACCCCTGGATCCAGCAAGGGTTAAAGTATAAGCCATGCAGTTCCTGAAGAAAACAAAGCAAAATGTAATGACCTATTTGGAAAGCCAAGGACAGGGGGCTCCTTGCCAGACAGCAAAAGCTGTGGGGTCCCTCCTCCAGCTCTTAGATAGTGAGAAGACAAAGACAAGGTTTTAGAGTTGGCTGGGAGGGAAAAGGTTGCAGGCTGGTAAAGGCGGCAAGCTGGAGATAGGGTCTGAGGACGATGGTTGATTTCTGTTTGGATCCAAGGCTGCAGCTATGGGAGAAACAAGAAAGTCTTGGGGTGATAGTACTGTGAACCCCTGCATCGTAAGTTCAGGTTGTATATATGTGTAAATAATCCATATATCATAAAGACACTACAGTCTCCACTGTGTCTCATTTCCAAAAGGAAGCATGAATCCTGGGTGAAGTGCCTGGAACCCCCTGGAATCTTGTACCACTTTGAGACGGGGGGTAGCCTGCAACAATATTTTGAAATAAAATTTAGAAGAATTTAACAGCATTTCCCCCCTAATTTTTTGAAGTAACATCAGAGCTCCTATACTTGGTTCAGAAACTGTTTCTTGTGCGTTTTGAAACTGTTTCTTGCTTTTGAAACTGTTTCTTGTGGGTCTTTGGAGAGTAATAAAGAATGTGTGTAGAAAGAAAATGTACATTGCAAATTGCAAATGTAAATAGCAATCCTAAACCCGTGATTCTTGAAATGGTATAACTCAAGCCTTCTATTTAAGCACACACTCACACACTCCCCCGCCCCATGCATAGCTGATAAGACACAGCATGCAGGCTAGTGAGTAGGTCGGCATAGAAGTTGTCATGCAAGGGCAGTTTTGAGTTATATGAAGGATTGTTTTATTTTGGGATCAAAGGAGGTTATCGGCTAAAGGAAGCCTCCACTTTTGTAACCATAGCAATAGCAGAAGAATCTTGTTTTCTGTAGCCGAAAGTTGTAGTGGTGGTGATAACATATTTGTATAGTACTTTGAAATGTTTAGAATGCTTCATCTGCATTGTCTAGCTGCAATCTTTATAGTAACCTTGTAAGGTGGCCGTGGAGGGGGGAGAACCTCAGGTTCAGGGACAAAATGCCCTATTCAGCCCCAGGCAACACCCCTCCCCAGTCCACATCTCTTATCCCGCACCCTCCCAAATCCTTTTGCATGGCTAGAATGTGCCCTTGAATTGTTGTTGCCTGGATGAAGAGAGGTGTGTCTACATAGGCACACTGACCTTCATGTAGTTGAAATGTAGCCTACTGGAGAAAAGTAAGAATCACATCCATTGTTCAGCTCACTTACCACTCTTGTCACCCTACAATTTGATTATGCACACACATGTGCGCACACACACACACACACACACACACACACAGAGTTGTTCTTGGGCTGACCTCTTAGACAATATGGCACCTTTCCTTGTAAAATGTGTTTCCGTGATTAGCTGTTTTGTTTAATCATTTCTCATCCAACATACAAAAACCTATGGTCACATAACATTCTGCCCTGGGCTCCTTTGGAAGGGAGAGCAGGATATAAATGGAAGAGTAAACAAACAAATAAATAAATATTGCATATAGAAAACAGACATCAAATAAAACCGCATTAAAAAGAATAAATGAACCAACTCAAGGATAAATAAATGAAACCATATAATTAAAACATCAAAACAAACTTTAACATCTTTGGCACATACTAAGGTTGCAAAAACAAACTATTAAGTATTACTAGTTGTGTCTGCAAGTTCTAAACTTTTGGTCCTTTTGTAAGACAAATTCCAAATAGCTGGTTTGCCAGTCTACAATGATTTGGGTAAAGAATATCATGATTCAAAGAATGAAAAGGCATGAGTATCCAGCAGAAAGGGTGATTAGGCTTGTCAGATCCTGTTGTTCATATTGATTCACAAGCCTCCTACCATTAAAAAAACAAACAAAATATCATGAGAACTCTATCAGCCCTGATAGTTCAATTGGTTAAAACATAGTGCTGATAATGCCAAGGTTGCAGGTTCAATCCCCATATGGGACAGCTGCATATTCCTACATTGGCAGGGGTTGGATTAGATTATCGTCAGGGTCCCTTCCAACTCTTAAATTCTATGATATGATTCTATAATCTTGAAATAGAGTTCAGATTCATTCCTAGTTTATACTAGGGTTGTCTGCTCATTAAAATTCAGTGTGTGTTCGCATGCAATGTACGCATGTTCAGTTGTAAGAATCTAGCCCTATGCAGGCATTATTACAACTGGTGTTAAGTAACTTGTGTAGGTGCTGTTGTGAGTGTAGGTGTGGTGAGTTCAATGGATGACAGGAGGAGTTCTCATTGCATGCTGATGCACCTGGGCAGAGCTTCTTTGTATGAGGTGAGACCTTGTCCAATCATGGTTGCTCCTTGCATGGAGTTTCTCCACACTGAGGAGGGTTCATGTGAACCCCAGTTTTATTTAACTCTGTTAAGGGTAGCTCCCTGCAGGATGACTTGACTGTAATCCTTTTCTGGCCTTGAGGTAATGCCATAGGAGATTTTGAGAAGAAGTTTTTTTGTGAGGCAGTTCTGAGGGACAATGAAAGATTTGGGAGTCTGGAAAGAGACTAGGTAGAGTGACTAAAAGCACCATGCAGAGAAGTCAATGGAGAAGGTACTTTGTGCAGGCGAGGGGGAAAGGATACTGGGATATCCCAGAAACATTTAAAAGAACATATGTACACTCCATTCCATGTACACTGTTATGCTAAACCAAACTATGGCCTAGCCAGAATGTACAATATCCCAGAGAGGAGACTGTGGTCACTTTGCTCCTCTTCTGATCCTCCTGCTGGTTGTGGCTGTGAACTAAGTTGTGCTTTGGAGAGCCAGTGTGGTGTAGTGGTTAAGAGCGGTAGACTCGTAATCTGGTGAACCAGGTTCGCGTCTCTGCTCCTCCACATGCAGCTGCTGGGTGACATTGGGCTAGTCACACTTCTCTGAAGTCTCTCAGCCTCACTCACCTCACAGAGTGTTTGTTGTGGGGGAGGAAGGGAAAGGAGAATGCTAGCCGTTTTGAGACTCCTCCTGGTAGTGATAAAGCGGGATAGCAAATCCAAACTCCTCCTCCTCCTCCTCCTCCTCCTCCTCCTCCTCCTCCTCTTCTTAACGTGTTGTCTGAACCAGGGCTTCCTTCTTCCAGATAAGCTGGTTTGTTATTAGTTTGCAGCTCACAGAGAAGACAAATACGAGCCCAGGTTTGAATAACATGCTATGCCAAACGATGACTTAGCTCATAGTAGCACATCAGCAGTAGACCTAAAGCAGCCCCAGT
Organism: Podarcis raffonei; assembly: GCF_027172205.1. Lineage (NCBI taxonomy): Eukaryota > Metazoa > Chordata > Lepidosauria > Squamata > Lacertidae > Podarcis > Podarcis raffonei. The sequence continues at coordinate 13,368,784 of NC_070604.1, read as the reverse complement.
CTCCTTTCTGGGAACCTTCGTGCTTGTGCATTTACACTAAGCCAAATTTTGTCTTAGTATTACATGTGACCTGAGGCAATATATGAACAGCCTTCAAGTCATTGCCAAACCTGAGGACAATAGCTACTTCCAGCACTTGCCAAATGAAGACATTACTGTCGGAATCAAGCCTTAGTCAGAGGAATTTGCCACTCTCCAGGCACCCGGCTTGAGTTCCTTGTTGACCTCCCCGTCTGCGACTCCCAGCAAGATCAGGCGAGATCTCAATCGGTGATCCTCCTCTAACGTGAGAAGAACACACCACTCCTCCCCTGCCATCCCCAGGGAGGGGAAGGAGACAGACAGAAATGTATTTACATGCCTTTATTTCTGTCCTTCCAGCAGTACAGAGAAATGTGTCTGCACTCTCTTAACACCAACAGCAGAGAGAGAATAACTCCTCCCCTGCACTTCCAGTACAGGTCAGGTGACACTCTGAGCTAACATCCGGCGCTCAGTGGTGTGAATAGACTGTTCCTTTGTTCCCACGGAACAGTCCCAAACATCAACATCCTGTTTGGCTTTCCAGCCACCTGGAGCTCGCTGCAGCATTGCTCCTTTTTTCGTAACAATTACATATGAGCAATAGGACTCAGACACTCACCCACTCCCAGTCATTTGATGAGACATCTCATTGAGATTTTGCATGCAGAGGCCTGCACTCTGTGTTGTGCATGTGATTTCCAAGCTGCTGAGTGTATGAAGCGTTTGTCAGTGTTGAAGACTGTGGTTGCCCCACCTAGATTTACATCTCTATCTGGCACAGAAGTAATGAAGGACTTAGCCATTTTATTTTGTATTTCCAATGAGTATACTTTACGAATTACTCAGTGGATCATATCCCTTATCACTGGTATATAGATAAGCTCTTCACTCCCTCCCTTCTTTCCCACTGATATTGAAACATGCACTGCCCATACCTTTTATCTTCTGCTTACCTCTGTGCCACCACAATTTGCTTTGGACTTTGCTGGAGAATCACCAGCAAGGAAGTTGTTGATAGGAATTGAAGAAGAGAGCATGTTCCTCCTCCTTTCTGTGTTTGCATTTATTTCTCATGGGATTATCTCCCTGAGTTAGGTCCACAGCCCATCTTCTTGGACTCCTTGCATTAAAATATATTTAAAAAATTAAAAAATTGTCCAGTAGCACCTTAGAGACCAACTACCGGTAAGTTTTTTCTTGGTATAAGCTTTCGTGTGCATATATCTGAAGAAGTGTACATGCACACGAAAACTTATACCAAGAACAAACTTAGTTGGTCTCTAAGGTGCTACTGGACAGTTTTTTTATTTTTATATATATTTCGACTGCGTCAGACCAACACTTCTACCTACCTGAATCTAGATCCTTGCATTAAGTCAACACGGCTCAAAGAAATGGGCTGTGGCAAGGTTATGGGAGGCCTCAAATAGCAGTTGCAAGGCATTACATGGAAAGTGAAGAACGCCTTGTGTGGCAACCACAACTGAGGTCTCCATCCCCTAGCAGTTCTTCAAGATCCTTTAGGCATTTGGAATGAATTTCATGTGTCTGATGGTGCTTTTATTCTTTCCTTTCCCTATAGGGAATGTGCTACCTCCTCATGGCAAGCTGCTTTTAAGATCCTGCCCAAGTCTCAAAAGTGACTTTCAGAATGTGACATTATGGCCTGTGTATATGAATGTGCTTCTGTTTGTTGGTGTGGAGGAAGACAACTCCAGTCCAACTGATAAATTATTCCACCTGTGTACTTTCCTGGAATGCAGCCACAGGCACACATTATTTCCATTCCCTTCTATGAAACTCAGTTTAGGTTGCTTGTGTTTATTTGGTGTGTGTTTTTTTTAAAAAAGATATACCCTTCCATGTTAGTGCTGTGAATATTTATTATTTCATTTTAATTTACATCTCTTTCCTTCCAAATAAAGGGTTACTAAATCTAAGATTCGGAGACCAGTTGGTTAAAGGCATTCAGGTCGGAGTCAAACAATACAAATTGAGAGCATTTGCAGATGACCTGGTACTTACATTACAGGAGCCAGAAGCTAGCACGAAAAGAGTTTTGGAAATAATCCAAGAGTTTGGTCAATTGGCTGGATTTAAATTGAATAAGTTAAAGACTAAGGTATTGGAGAAAAATCTAACACAGATTGAAAAAGAAAGGTTTCAGAATGAGACGGGGTTGACTGTGGCTAAAAAAGTGAAATATTTGGGTGTGAATATGACAGCTAAGAATGTGAATTTATTTAAAGACAATTATGAAAAAACTTGGACAGAAGTGAAAAAAGATCTAGAAATATGGTCAAACTTGAAGCTTTCCTTGTTAGGTCGAATTGCAGTTATAAAGATGAATGTTTTGCCAAGAATGTTGTTTTTGTTTCAAACATTACAAATAATGGATAAAATGGACTGTTTCAAGAAGTGGCAGAAAGATATATCTAAATTTGTCTGGCAGGGCAAGAAGCCCAGAATAAAATTTAAAATACTAACTGATTCAAAGGAAAGAGGGGGGTTTGCCCTGCCAGACTTTAAATTGTACTATGAAGCGGCAGCTTTCTGCTGGCTAAAAGAATGGCTGCTTCTTGAAAACACAGACATTTTGGATTTGGAAGGATTTAACAATATTTTTGGGTGGCATGCATATTTGTGGTACGACAAGGTTAAAGCGCATAAAAGTTTCAAAAACCATATTGTCAGAAAAGCACTGCTGAATGTCTGGGTTAAATATAAGGACTTGCTGGAAAATAAGACTCCAAGATGGTTATCACCAATGGAAGCTAAAGCAGTTAAAAAGCTAAATATGGAGTCGAAATGGCCAAGATATTGGGAAATCTTGGAAAAGGAAGGGGACAAACTGAGATTGCAGAGTTTTGAAAAATTAAAAGGGAAGGTGAGAGATTGGTTACATTATCACCAAATAAATGAAGTGTTTAAACTAGATAGAAAAATAGGCTTCCAGGTGGAAAAATCAAAATTAGAGACTGAACTGTTAGAACCCAGTACTAAGAATTTGTCAAAAATGTATGATCTGCTGCTGAAATGGAATACACAAGATGAAATGGTAAAATCAAGTATGATTAAATGGGCTCAGGACATTGGTCATAACATCATGTTTGCTGATTGGGAAAAGTTGTGGACCACCGGGTTGAAGTTTACGGCGTGTAACGCCTTAAGAGAAAATATAATGAAAATGATTTATAGGTGGTACATAACCCCAGTCAAGCTTGCAAAGATCTATCACTTGCCTGATAATAAATGTTGGAAATGTAAAGAAAAGGAAGGTACATTCTTTCACCTCTGGTGGACGTGCCCGAAGATTAAGGCATTCTGGGAAATGATTTATAATGAACTGAAAAAGGTATTTAAATATACTTTCCCCAAGAAACCAGAGGCCTTTCTCTTGGGTATTGTCGGCCAGGGGGTGTTAAAGACAGATACAACTTTTTTTATGTATGCTACAACAGCAGCTAGAATACTTATTGCAAAGTACTGGAAGACACAGGATCTACCCACACTGGAAGAATGGCAGATGAAGGTGATGGACTATATGAACTTGGCAGAGATGACGAGCAGAATCCGAGACCAGGGAAGAGAAGCGGCGGAAGAAGAATGGAAAAAGTTCAAGGACTACTTAAAGAAATACTATAAAATTGGAGACAGTTAGAATGATGTTGGATTAAAACAAATGGTTACTATCAGTAATGGTTATGACAAAGAGAATAAGGGTGATTAGCATAAATTTATAATAAAATAAGGCAAGATTTCGCTGAATAACTGTAAGAATTTGGAATGCAGAAACGGGAAGTAAGAGGAGGTCGAGGAAGTAAGGTTTAGAAATTGGGTTATGAAATGGTACTTGTTTTATGTTTTATTATTGTTGAATGTTTGTTCATGTATGTTTTGTTTTTGTTATATAAAAAATTGTTTAATAAAAATATTATAAAAAAAAAAAAAATAAGATTCGGGAATACACCAGACAACTCTCCTTCTGTTATTGAACCTTAGTTTTATGTTGAATTGGCTGTTAATCTTTTAAATTGTCATTTGGGGTTAATTACACTCAACTCACTGTACAAATGCTCTTAATCATGGTTATCTGTTGTAATATGCATGTGCTGTTACTATAGGCATTTTTGAAGCAGTTTATAAACTGTATGCCTGTGAAGAATTTATTCATCAATGTTTTTCCCTCAGAACTTCATTTAAACTTTCTAGTTTCAATATATATTTTACATGTTTACATGGAATCAGATTCACCACCTACTTAAATAAACCTGATGTGACTAATGGTATTAGGTTATCTGACTCCTGCAGAATACCTGCCTTAACTCTGGGAGTCTTCTTTTTTGGGGTTTTCTGATTGAAGAGCTACCTTGTCTGAGCACCATATCCATGTGCATTTAAAAAGGGTGTAAGTAAGTGCATATATACACCCCAAATTAACAATTTTCCCTTCCCTCTAGGAGGCATTTTCAACCACCTTTATGCTGCTTAATTCTCTGAGCAAACTTTAGCCTTGTGGTAGAGCACATGCTTTTCAGAAGGCCTCAGATCCAGCCCCTGACATCTAAAGTTAAAAGGATTGGGTGATGAGAAAGACCTTCTGCTTGAGACTGCAGAGAGCTGCTGCCAGACAGAGTACAGCTGGGGCATGGGCACGGGCAGTAGTTGTGAGGCAAGTGAGGAACCAGGCATCAGAAATTAAGGTCCAATCCAGAGGCAGAAGAACAGAGCAAGCCAGAAGTCAAGGCCAAAGACCAAAGTAGGATACAAGACCAAAGAGCAAACTAAAAATTAGGACTGAAAGACAACCACTGAGAAGACACTTGAGCATAAGAAGACCTTCATGCTCAAGCAAGACTAGCGGAAATGGGATAGTCTGATAGTCTTTTCCAACAGCCAAACTGGATGAGTGGAGTCTTTCCAGGGCCTGCTGATACTTGACTGCTTCAGCAGACATCAACATTTCAGTAGCTTACCTCATTGGGTAGGTTCACAGACCTGAAGGCACCCAATTTGAACTCCTGGCAGCATTTATATGCAACAAGTGTTCGTTTGTGTGTGGGGGAGTGTGGCCACCTGCCACATTAGGGGGTGTGTCATTTCACATTCTGTATTTATTGAGCCAGATTCAAGTTAGCAGTGCTGTTAGGAGAAACCCACTCAAGGACATATTCTAGGGCAACAATGCTTTCTCCCTTTTCTCCCCCCCCCCCAAAAAAGGGCAAGCTGAAATGCTTGCATTAACAGAACAGTTCTACATCTAATTTCTCCCCTTTAGTAATAATATTGACCATGCAATACTTGGAGGAGGAAGTGTATCTGCACCTGAAACATGTAAAGAAAGATGTAGGAAATTTGAGTGAAATATTCTGAATATGCCTGTGTAGACTTAGTTCTAAGCAGCCATAAGGACGAGCTGTACAGAGTAAAACATAATAGCTGGATAAAATAATTTCAATGATAGAGCATTTACAAAGTCCATTAGGTTCAGTGGGGCAGACTCAGTGTCATATTTATGGTACCTTTACTCCACCACAAGCACAGTGCTTCTCACAGCTGTGAAAAGCTTGTGAATAGAAATGCTAATTCAGGGTCTTGCATGGGAAGAAACAGCTTGGGGATGATAGATCAAAATGCATTGATTTTCATGTGTCAGTAATGTTAGAGGCGGGTATGTATAATTGATTCTTCAAATAATTCCAGTAGAATGCATTCAGATTCTGACGTAAAACACATCCCATGGTTTGTTATAGCTGTTGTTGAAATGTCAAATTACAAAAATTAACCCCATTCAATTATTTTTTTGAAAATGATTGCACTGCTAGCCCTCTCCTCCATGAACAACAATGATTTTGGGCCATCAATGGCCCCTAGCTGCAATAGCTATCCTCTGCCACCACTGTTCAAAGCAGTAATGCTTCTGAATACCAGTTGCTTGAAACCAAGGGTTGGTTGCTGGTTTCCCACAGGTATCTGTTTGGCCACTGTGATACTAGGATGCTGGACTAGGTGGGCCATTGGTCTGATCCAGCAGGCTGTCCTTATGTTCTTATGTTGGGAAGATACATGGTGCATTTTAATCACTAAGGCTCTCCTCATCTTGCTCTTGGTAAAGGTCATCCATCAGGGTGACCAATAATCTGTGTCATCCAAGAATACCGACAGCTGACCTGCCACAGCCCTATCTACCACCCTCCCTAAGAAGAGAGTATTTGCAACTGGTTGGTAGTTATTCCAAATCATGTATGGTTTCTTTAGGGTTGGCCATACCGCTAGCTCTTTCAACCCCCTCATGCAATAAAAGCATTAATCACACTCTGGACCCACCCAGTAACACCCTGCCCCACCACAAGATGATGTTGACAGTGGTCAATAGGACACATGGTCAGGCATGTAACCACAAGCAACATGTCCATATCATCAGGCTGCATAAACACATAACAGACTGTGGCATTGGGTCCTTCGATTGGAACTGCAATTACTGTGCAGTCAAGGCCACTCTGAATTCAAGTGAATTAATCCTTAAACTTGTGCAGCCAGTTGGTCACAGCAGGTCTTTCAGTGCCTCAGAGATTCCTTCACCCCAGTGGGACCACCCAATATAGCCAACAACTAGAGGATGCAATGTAGGTCTGTTTTGTCATTTGCACTGCTGCATGGCAAGCATGATTATGTGGTACTAATCATGCTCTTATCATCTTCAGAGGAAGATTCATGCCACTTGTGCTCTAGTCTTCATTCAGCTTGCTTTACAGCCCATGGCGCTCCAGAATGCCAAGGCCTTAGGCTTTACAGTGCCAGAGAGGTGCTCAGGAGGGATTGTGTCAACTGCCCATCTCATCTCATTGTTTCATAGGGAGACCATGACTTCAACATAACTGTCAGCTTTCTCCATTGGAAGATCTCCCAAAGCATACCAGTCGGGTTCCATCAGTCTCTGAGGATGGGACATCTGAATCTACCCACCAACCTTGCGGGATTTGGGGATTGCTGCCGCCAATCCAAACTTTTCCAGATAATGATAAGGGAGTACATTGCAAACTCCTTATCTTCAGTTCATCACGTATATCACTTGAAGGAAAAGACTACATCAGTGTTGCCCAGTGGGTTGGATAGATGACCATTTGAGACAGCCTCCAGGTTGTCGTGGAGACCATGAGGTCCTACTCCAGCCCAATGGTAGCCTCTGTGTGGATATTGAAGTTATCTGTGACTGTCATTCTGAGGCCCTCCAGCACCAAACTGAGACCATCTCAGTCAGGGAGACCACTGGGTAGTAGGGTGGCCATTATATCATCAACATGCACAATCTCTCTCTCTGGCCCAATATAATGGGTGAGATTCACCTAACAATCTTTGGCAGCAGAAACCCTGTACAAGGACATTAGCTTGCAAAATGTGGCTTCTCATCCACCCAGGGAGGAGATTCTTTCATCTAGCAAGCCCAAATTCTTCCCTTGACAAAACATTTGTTAAAGTGTGATGTCAAATTCCACCCAGTGATTTTTTTAAGGACAGTGCATGCTTTCATAATTTAAGAAGAATGGATTAATGATGGATAAATCTGTAAATATCTCATATATAATAGAAACCATTTCCCCCTATTATCTAGATACATATGATTTGTCTTTTGAAACAGAAGGCACATGCTCTTTGAAATAAGCTGCACTGCATTAGTTTTACAATATTAATCAAGACTCTGCTTGTTATAGCCTTGGATTTAGTAATAAAATGAAATGAAATGAAATAAATTCACTACCTTTTCTATTATTGTTTGAGTGAAGAACTACCTAGCCATAGTAATACCAACCCTACAAAAACAGTCATACCTTCAGTGAAAAGTAATGTCCTGATTATGATACAATGAAAGCTTATGTACTTTGCACATAACATGCCCTATTATCAATTATTCGTTGTTTTTTTGCAAAAGAAAAAACAAAATACAAAAAGTTGTATGATAGGCTAAGAGTATTAGATTTTATTTGTAATTGTTTGTCTGCCAGCATTCAGACAGGTTTTAGAAGAACCATATTGCCACGAGTCCTTATGCTAAGTCTGAGTGGGCCACTAAAAGTGTGAATTTATTTGACATTACAGTTTTGCCGCAACAACCTAGGTGTTGGATAGTTGAGCTGATCAGTTAAAGCTTTAATGCAGTGGCAGTGGTAGCCATCCAGATGTTGGTGGGCTGCCGTTTCTATCAGTTCCAGAAACATGGCCAATGGCCCGGCATGATGTGAATTATGGAACACAGGTCCCCCATTTCCACTTTAATGTATCTCTGCACTTGGAAAAAGACAGGGAATCATTTGATGTCTGGAGAAGGAGAAAGGAATATGAAGCTACTGTATTTGAGCATTATGTATGCTAGTTGTAGACAGAGACAGTATAAACTGAAAGAGAAAAGGACAGATGTGTTTGAAGTATCAGAATGTGGGAGAGATGATCGGTTTGGGAATGCTGCTATCTCCTTTAATGTCCACGGTGTTAAAAAAATGTCTCCTTGATCTTAATTGAGAGCGATCTAGATCTTATAGCAGGTTTTGAATATCAGAGCTGTTTTCATTTTTACTGTTGGCTATGCATTGGATCCCTGACCAATGCCAACCATGGATTTAGAAGCCTAGATTATAAAGCATGTAGAGAATAGTTTACAGCAGGGATAGTCAACCTTTTTATACCTACCACCCACCAATGCATCTTTCTTGATGGTAAAATTTCCTTACCACCCACCAGTGCTTGATGGAAGGATTCAACTTATGCCGTAGAACCCCCTACCACCCACCTAGAATCCTGAAACACCCACTAGTGGGCGGTAGGGATCAGGTTGACAACCCCTGGTTTACAGGGTCAACTAGAGTGTCCCATTTGTAAACAGAAGGACCTTCCTTATGGAATATTGTTGAAGTGGGTTGAGCAAAAGTCCAGAGGCAATAGGCATACAAGAGAGGTGAATTTAGTGTGTCTGGAAATTCAAAGTTTCACTAGGGCTTGTATATGACTAAGTCATACTCAGAGTAAACCCACTGAAATAATTGAACTTAAGTTAGTGAACACCACTGATTTAAATATGTCTACTGAAGATAAGTTGGTCAGATGCAACCCTATGCTTTTAATCTTTTAAGATTTCTTTATGGTTTGTTACTCATTCTTGTGCAATCAACAAGAATTACATGATTGGCAATGCAAATGGATTACAGTAAGGAGATCGTAATTTGCTTCTATCTTCCTCTCCCAGGCAGACTTTACCAGTATTGCTCAATTGGAATAACTCCATTTTTTCCTTCTCCGTAATGACTTATCAAGTCAGCATAAGCCACAGAGCACACAGTGTGAGTGGCTTTTAGAAGCCATGTCAGAAATATTTCCTATTGGCTCTTCTCCCTCAACCTTTCTGCTATAGCATCTCTGGGATCTTTCATTTAGCATTGCCCCCAATATTTACTATATTGGTCAACAACATTGCACAGCAGATAGCATACTTCAGAGTAACTCCTTCAACAATTTTCTGTGGGAAGTTAATTAGCAAAAATGTTACATGGGAAAAGAATATTGCCCTTTCTCCTGTGTTAAATGATATAGTGCTTATGATATTATTTTTATTTCAAGCACACTGGGTTCTTTTTTTATTATTACATAGCATCTGCAAGGTCAAAAGACATTTATAGCCTTCCTTTCCCTGTATGATTGCTTAATTTTGCTGTGGTGTTTGATTATGTTAACATTTCTATCATCGTCTGAGGGAGGCAAGGCTAGATATGTGTAATATTTTTGTTAACAAAGCATCTCCTGGCACCATTAAAGCTGTTTGCAGTGCCCTGGATTAATTTGCAATTCTTAAGGTTTCCCCCCCCTCCCCTCAGTAAGAAATACATTTATCTGCATTGTACATCATTAAATTGTCCAGTGTCGGCTGTATAATTTTAACTATTAAGTTTTGAAGAGCTGCTAAGAGTTTTAGCACTCAGCTACTGTATAAGTAATTCATGAGCCTGCATTTAGCTTTGTAATATTCTTTTATTGTGTGCTTTGAAAGGACATTGCCCATGGCTTTTTTGTCAGCCCTCCCTGACAAATCTAAATGCTATACTCATTGGTTTTAATATACTTCAAGCAGGATCCCCCTAGCAAATGATTATGTCCTTGCATCTTCTCCTAAGCAATTATTTTCAGAGTGATAAAATAGATAGTTTGCTTCCCTGTTTGTGGAGCAAACAATTGATCATGCCAGTATTGCATATTTTCCCTCAAGGATAATGCTTCTACCACTTTCCTATGAAGAGAACGTATAGTTTGTGGGTGGAGGTGTTGGGCCTCTGCAGAGATTTTGGTTGTCCCTTTAAGATCTGAAAGGATACTTCCTATACCCACATAGCTGTGAGGAGAAGATTTTAATTCCGACCCCCCTTAATTCTCACTTGCAAATCACTCCATTTTGAGTTACATAAACAGACAAATATCCCCTAATTTGTAACACAAAGCTTTGCCTTAAATCTTATAAATTATAGTCTTACATAAATATCTAGACATTTGTGGATATTGGACGATGAACACTACTGCTTGTTCGTTTGTTTTGTAATGCTGGTGTTTCTCAGGCAATTGAACAATTACTTTGCAAATATGTTTCACATTTATTTTCAAACCATTAATTCACAACTACCTCACAATTTGTAGGGCTGGCCCAAAATATTTTGCTATGCGGCGCAGAACAGCAATGGGGTCTGCCTCGTCCAAAATTAAGTTGCATAGAACTGAAAGCTAGCCAAGTTATTTTGGCATGTAAGGTATAAAATCCCACAGATGTCTCTTCCTGGGAGTAAAAAAATACGACAGTAAGGCATTAAATAAGTAACAATTTGCTACCCTTTCATGACCCCCAAAGATCAGTTGCCTGAGGCGGCTGTCACACGCTGCCTAGCAGTAGGGGTGGTGCTACGATGGTGGTGCTACGATTATGCAGTGGCTATTTGTGGAGGGAGTTTTTTCCTGCCTGCCCAGGTCTCTTTGACACCCATGCTTGGGATGTCAGGCTCAGTTTATACAGTTCTTTACCCTCAGAATCAGGGATTAAAGATTGTAAGGATTGGCCTTAATGAACAGGCAGCCTTAATTCTACAAAGAGCCAGTGTGGTGTAGTGGTCAAGAGCAGTAGACTCATAATCTGGGGAACCGGGTTCGTGTCCCCGCTACTCCACATGCATCTGCTGGGTGACTTTGGGCTAGTCACACTTCTCTGAAGTCTCTCAGCCCCACTCACCCTCACAGAGTGTTTGTTGTAGGGGAGGAAGGGAAAGGAGAATGTTAGCCGCTTTGAGACTCCTTTGGGTAGTGATAGAGCAGGATATCAAATCCAAACTCTTCTCTTCTTTTCTATGATGCACCCCACAAGTGAAAATTACACAGGTCCAGAGTCAGGGCAGGCAGGCACAACTCCAGGCTCCTATCATGTATACATGCTGCAATGTTTGAGCTAGGTGTGATTCATCCTACTGTAAAAATGTTTTGGGTATCCTGCTTTTAGTAGCCAGCTTTTACAGTATATATCACTATATAAAATTCCAATGCATGTTTCAGAATACAGTCATACATCGGGTTAAAGACGCTTCAGGTTAAATCTTTTCAGGTTGCGTCCTGCGGCGACTTTACTTCCGGGTTTTGCCGCTCGCGCATGCGCAGACGCTCAAAATGACATCACGTGCGTGTACAGATGTGGCAAATCGTGACCTGCGCACGCGCAGACGCGGGGTGCATTCTGCTCATCGTGCGAATGGGGCTCCAAAACAGATCCCGTTTGCATCCAGAGATACCACTGTAGAAAGTTAGCATAAAGAACAAAATGTCAATTTCCTTGGAAATTCCTTATTATTCCCTATACTCTTGCAACTTAAATGCCTGTCAGTTTATCCATTAGTCCTATACTGTATATTTATGTAACCATTATGTAAATGTGCATGGGAAGTCACTCTTTCGCTTCTTGGCAATCAGGATTTTAGCAGCACAGGCACATATTTTGTACATTTATTGCCAGGGTGAAAAATACTGAATGTTTCGAATGGAGAGGTTTGAAAATGCAATTCCATAATTGTGCTTGCCCATGATGATTAAAATACACTTCAGAATAGCATTTTGTAAATTTAATGAGTCAGGTTCAGGATGGATTTGAGTATCAAAAGGAATCATTTATGTGTGCTTTTTTCCCCTTAAAAGAATCTAGGCGGAATTCCTGAAATCTCACAAAGGCATAATACACTTCAAAGCATACAATTGAGTTTCTAGAACATAATAAAGATAGACCTTCAGTTTCTGCTGACTTTTGTGACCATGGTGGACTGAATGCTTGATGTTGCTAGATCAACAGCTGCCAAAACGATCCTCTCCACTCCCTTCCTCAGTTTTGTTGAATGTTACAAAATCATTTCAGAGAGAGTAGAAATGGGCACTGAATAATTATTGGGTCAGCAAAATGGAACACATATTCCATCTAATGCTTTCAGAGCACCTATGTTTGCAACATGTATGCTGTTATAAATTAGCAACACTATGCACTGTTGTTAATTAGCAATTCTGAAAATTAATATTCCACCCAGCTTCATCTATTTCTCTACTGCAACACCAGCAGCATCATTCAAATTTCAGAGCTTCCAACATATAGCAGAATTATTGGAAATGTTATGGGTGTGTATGTTGCCCACCATGACTCATCTCTATGGTGTCAGTCAAGGAGCTTCTTTCAATTTGGAAAGAAATGAAGGATATAAACTTTAGTGATGCCCCATGGCACAGATTTAGACTCTGCTCTTTGGTTCTCTTTATGTCTATAAACAGCAGCAACTATCTGTTTCTAGAACTGCAGTGTTTTGACAGGTGAACTCTTAAATTAGTGGTAAATGGATTATCTCACACATGCTTCTGATTCAGAATGGATATTAAACCAGATGAGTCTGGAAGACATCCTCCCAATGCCTGAGTTGAATCTGGATTTTGAAACCCATTCTGATCTAGAGAGCCCTGTTGTGCTCTTTAACATCATCTAGGATAAGTTGGGCTTACAAGCCTGCCTTATACCTAGTGCCTCACCTGGCATCATCAATCTTACTAGATGTGTGAGGCGAGTTCCCATCCCTCCGTATAAAGCTGCTCAGGCTTAGAATAAGAACACATCAACTTAAGATTTAGGCAGACCATGTAGTCAGGAGAAGGAATGCAGAGCACAGAAGAGAGAAAAATAAGCACCTCAACTTTCTTCAAGAATTAATCTAGCACAATTTAATCACAAGGTCAGAGACAGAGTGCAACAAATCTGCCACAAGGCTGCAACCACCAAAGGAGGTAATTAGTGAACAAAGTTGGCTCACTGCATAACTGCTTTGATGCTTTGGGAAAAGAGGTCTTCAGATCTTCAAATGGAAGTGAGACTGATGCTTTTTCCAGGCAGCCCAGGGTAAGGCTTCACTCATGGAACAGGCAGACTGTCATGGAATCCACTGACCAGGGAGTCCTTATTGAAAACCTAAAGGTCACCTCAGCACAGTCAATATACCTAAAGCAAATTGTGCTGGATAGTTCTTGTGTAGAGGCATCACTAGTTGATCCTTTTTTGCTATTTTTTTCTAGCAAAACCAGTAAACAGAGATGGAAGCCACTTCCCATGTTATCCTTCAGTAATGAAGTCATCCAGACAACATAGTGGTGTTAGCAACGTTAACTTGGCCTATGAGTTCCTATGGATTCCAGCAGACCTATGTGTTTTGCAAATTTATGCTCTTATGCTCTGATGCCCCCTCCTGTTGCTGGTGGTCTGCTTGGGCCCTTTAGGGTTTGTGTGTAGGAAGTTATCTTGGTCACAGCTAACAGTTCCTGCCAATACCTTCCTTCCTTCCTTCCTTCCTTCCTTTTTTTCATCATTCATCATTTTTTAATTTGTATACCGTCTTTCTGTCTTACAATACTCAAGGCGGTTTACAAGCTGAAGAAACAAAAAATGTACATCTTATAACAATCTAATGGAATACAAAAATGTGATAATAAAACTTTAAAATGGCAACCTACATAAAAAAGTAACATTCAACAATCATTAGAATAGTATTAAATAATAATAACATATAAAAGTTAATCAGAAATCCACTCAACAGTTACAATAAATAATTTCTAAACTATAATCAATAAAACAACAGCAAGCCCTTTCTTTCTTTCTTTCTTTCTTTCTTTCTTTCTTTCTTTCTTTCTTTCTTTCTGTTGGGGTGAAATAGATCTGGGGAGGGGCAGTTGTTGGAAATTTCAAATCCCACCCCATCACAACTCTGAATCTAAAAATTCCATAAGGCAGACACATCACAATTTCCTTTTCTTATGTAAATATTTATATGATTAGAGACTTTTAATTTGGGGCATATCCTACTACTTTTTTGTTTCGTTGCCATAATCTCTGAACATATGTAGGGAACATATGGCATCCATGGGTTTCTTATAATAAATTATTAATATTGCCACTGATGTAGTGACTTGCAATAATTACTATGTTGTTTTAATTGTTTTTAATTATTCTTTTCTTTACTTTGCTTCTAATTAGAAAAAATATATTTATCCCATTGCTTGTGAATAGACTAAAATTGCTTTGACTGTTTGTTTTCCTCTTCCTTCTCCCTGCCGTTCTCATCTATGCTTCCACTATTAATATTTTTCCCTAAAGCTCTTGAGAACAATAAGCATTAAGCATTGCACCACTAACTTTTAGATGATTTTACAGTTTCGGCTGTTACAATGTAAATGATTGGTTGTTGTTTTTTGAATATTGCAATAGCAAGATGTAAGTTGAAAGAGGGATGCTGTTGTGCTGTGCAAATTGTTCTGCATTAAAAGACTTTATGATGTGGGAAGTACTATGCAATCTGGTGGAATAGTTTTATTTATTTAATTTATTTCTAACGTTTAATATCCCGCCAACTAATACAAAAGGGATTAGACAGCACCCACAAGGTAGTATTAAATTATGCTTTCATTTTCACGCTGTCTTTTAATAACAAAACCAAATTTTCTTCTTGCTTGGTAACTGGCTAAGTAAATAATCAACGACCTTAACACAGGAGAATTGTACTGTGAGAATTTCTTTTGTATATACTCACAGGATCTTTCTTTTTATGTGTGTGTCCATGCTTAGTGATCACAGTAAAATTCCTGTAGCTCCATGACATATCTAGTTCAAATTAGAGTCCCACAGATTTTTTGGCAGCTTTGGGGGAGCTTGCTACAAATTTGTTCATTTCTACCAGTTGAGGTAGAACCAGTTGAGGGACGCGGGTGGCGCTGTGGGCAAAACCTCAGCGCCTAAGACTTGCCGATCGCATGGTCGGCGGTTCGAATCCCCGCGGCGGGGTGAGCTCCCGTCGTTCGGTCCCAGCTCCTGCCCACCTAGCAGTTCGAAAGCACCCCTAAGTGCAAGTAGATAAATAGGTACCGCTTTATAGCGGGAAGGTAAACGGCGTTCCGTGTGCTGCGCTGGTGCCGGTTCGTGAGAGCCGCTTTGTCACGCTGGCCACGTGACCCGGAAGTGTCTGCGGACAGCGCTGGCTCCCGGCCTCTAGAGTGAGATGAGCGCACAACCCTAGAGTCTGTCAAGACTGGCCCGTACAGGCAGGGGTACCTTTACCTTTACCTTACCAGTTGAGGGGCAATCACCTTTTCTTGTCCCCCCCCCCCGAATGTCTCAGGAGCACATGGAATAGAGTTGTTTCAGTTGGGCCTCTGCAACCTCATTTTAAATAACGGTGCTCCCCCCAATTAAAATTATTGGGTTTTGGACAATTTGCAAATATTAATATAGTGTTAGAGGGTCCTTTCTGCTGAAACTGATTTTTTTTTATAATCTGCATCAAATGCCTCATCTTTAGTCCAGTTAGACTTTGATTACTGAAGTTTTTAAATATATATATATATATATAATTTATTCCCTCTTTCTTTTAGTTGATGGCTGTATTCATAGAGCTGCCGGCCCCTGTCTAGTCGCTGAATGTCGCAACCTGAGTGGCTGTGAAACTGGACAAGCAAAAATTACTTGTGGTTATGACCTGCCCGCAAAATGTAAGTAAGATACTTTCCCCTCACACATTTTTTAAAAATCAAGCTGAAACTTTATACATACCTCACTTCCCAACACGATAAATCAAGTGAGGCATTCACTTACCAAATTAGCAGTAAGATTAAATTAAGCGTGCTTCGTGATGACCTTTGTCCTTCGGAGGAATTGAGATGTTTTAAGAGGCTGAGCTTCTTTTGAGTAAGGGAAACATGCGTGTTTACGTTTTGAATCATAGCAGACCATAGATTGTTTTGCATACGCTTGTGTTTATGAAAAACCTTCAACAGTTTTAACAAAATGTACATTATCAAATTGATCTGCATGGTGGACAGCTTCTATAAATGGTGCCGATATCTTGGCTGTGAAATGCATTTTGAGCCATGGCGATCAAAGTGATGTATTTTGTGTTTTCAGCTGCTGTGTATAGGCTGATTGGCAATTACTGTGACAGCATCTGTCACAGTTAAGCATTCAGTGGAATACTGTTCTCAGCACCAGAATGTTTTCTCTCTCTTTGAAAGTCGAATTGTCAAAATTCCCATTATATGTAAATAGAGGGAAAAAGGTTATTTTACTGACCTTCTTGCATAGCTATTTAGCCACACTTGGGAAAGTAAACACTGAAATAGCAATTGTTTGCAGCCTGGATGTAAAATGACACCACAAAGAAGTGGGGCATATTGTGCTCAAATTTTGGAACATCAGGGCAGTATTTAGCAATCCAACTCAGTTGTGTGAGACTGTGTTGCAGGAGCTGGAAATTTTTGTGCTCTCTTTGTTATATGATGTTCTGAGTTTGCGGAGCGGGGGTGGCTAGATCCCCCATAAATGTGTTATGACTTTGTGAGGGGCCAGATCCCCCTAAATTCTTAGATTAAGTTAATGTTAGGAATAAATCAATGCTTGGAGTATTAGTGGAAGCTACCAGATGCTGAATCTAGCAGCTTCAAAAAGACAAAGCCAACCAGTTTCCTATGCTAAGAAGAAGATGGGTTGTTATTAGCAAGGAACAAAGAGTACTTGGCCATTAGGAATGATTGGCAGTGCAAATGTCAACTGGGAGGGGAGAGAGATTTTCTGTTCATCAGGCAATGGCTTTTCCACCTGCCTTGCCCCATCCTCCAGATTGTTACAATAAAATAAAAATAAAATAAAATAAATATTAAAACACAGCATTTCCTCATCCTGTCCCAACAATTAGAAAAGTGTACAGTGGTACCTCAGGTTACAAACACTTCGGGTTACAAACTCCGCTAACCCGGAAGTAGAATGGAAATCGCACGGCAGCCGTGCGGCGGCAGCAGGAGGCCCCATTAGCTGAAGCGCTCCTCAGGTTAAGAACAGTTTCGGGTTAAGAACGGACCTTCAGAACGAATTAAGTTCGTAACCCGAGGTACCACTGTACTTCTTTAAGTGTCAGGGTCAGATTTGAAAGGCAGTCTACATTTTATTGTATTTTCAGTCTTGATTTGCTCATCCAGTATGTTCATCGCAATTTTCCTCCATGGGACAAAAGAAGAAGACACAAACTTTGGATGTTGTAACTTGTATGTGAAGAGCTAAATTTCAGTGAAAAACAAGAAGCAATAGGCTGTTTTGAAAATTCAAGCTTATAACTATGTAGAGTGAACTTTCTGTGAAGTTGTATATGGGTGTGACAGTAAAAATATGAACAAATAAAAAATATTTCCAAATAGACAAATATTATTACTTATACTATGTGAAATAGGAAGCTTGCATGTGGGAAACAGATGCCTTGGGATGCACCAAATGACTACCTGGGAACCTCAGACTACAGCAGTGCTATAAAGCAGCACGGAATTAGAGTTTCCATAAAGACACATTTATGTCAATATTTCTATATCCAATTTAGATTATTTAATTATTACGTTAACACAAGATTTAAAAGCCGAGAAGCCTGTAGATCATCCAAGGACCTGGGGGCTGCGAAGGATATATTTGTGTGTGTGTGTGTATTCTCACCCTTAATAGTTATAACTACATTATGAACTACCTCAAGAACTTGGTTATAATGTATGGCACGGCAGCTTAATGTTTGGCTGGTGGTTGTTTATTCTTTCATTTGTTCAAAGTATTTTTACCCCGCTCTTTAGCTGGGGGCAGGCAGAAGGCTCTCAGAGTGTCTTGTAACTATGACTAACATGAGAAGACAACCCCCTGCTCTCAGGGTTATAATCTACAAAAATGCAGTACGAACAGAAAAGGGATTAGTAGGGAAGAGGAAAAAAGCAGATGAACTGGTAAGAATTCAAGAGTATCTGGTGTATTGGTGGAGCCAGTTGAGAAGCCTTGTAGCCTGATTTGGTAGGAGAGGAAGGAGGCGGATGGAGCTGGTTTCTCTGGGGAGTCCAGTGACTGGTCTGAGAGCATTTGATCATATCTTAATGGTGAAACTAAGGCAGTATAATCTGATCAGTTCCTGGATGGGAGAACACTGTGTGTCCATATAAGTTACTCTGAGCTTTCTAAAGGAAGACTGGGATATATGCCTAGCAGAAATAGGTAAGGCAAAGGTAAAGGTAAAGGACCCCAGGATGGTAAAGTCCAGTCAAAGGTGACTATGGGGCACGGCACTCATCTCGCTTTCAGGCCGAGGGAACCAGCGTTTGTCCACAGACAGCTTTCTGGGTCATGTGGCCAGCATGACTGAACCGCTACTGGCGCAACAGAACACCGTGACGGAAACCAGAGCGCGCAGAAATGCCGTTTACCTTCCTGCCGCTGTTGTTTAGTCGTTTAGTCGTGTCCGACTCTTCGTGACCCCATGGACCAGAGCACGCCAGGCACCTCTGTCCTCCACTACCTCCCGCAGTTTGGTCAGACTCATGTTTGTGGCTTCGAGAACACTATCCAACCATCTCATCCTCTGTCGCCCCCTTCTCCTTGTGCCCTCCATCTTTCCCAGCATCAGTGTCTTCTCCAGGGAGTCTTCTCTTCTCATGAGGTGGCCAAAGTACTGGAGCCTCAGCTTCACGATCTGTCCTTCCAGTGAGCACTCAGGGCTGATTTCATTAAGAACGGATGCGTTTGATCTTCTTGCAGTCCATGGGACTCTCAAGAGTCTTCTCCAGCACCATAATTCAAAAGCATCAATTCTTCGGCGATCAGCCTTCTATATGGTCCAGCTCTCACTTCCATACATCACTACTGGGAAAACCATGGCTTTAACTATACGGACCTTTGTTGGCAAGGTGACGTCTCTACTTCTCAAGATGCTGTCTAGGCCTGTCATTGCCCTTCTCCCAAGAAGCAGGCGTCTTTTAATTTCGTGGCTGCTGTCACCATCTGCAGTGATCATGGAGCCCAAGAAAGTAAAATCTCTCACTGCCTCCATTTCTTCCCCTTCTATTTGCCAGGAGGTGATGGGACCAGTGGCCATGATCTTCGTTTTTTTGATGTTGAGCCTCAGACCATATTTTGCGCTCTCCTCTTTCACCCTCATTAAAAGGTTCTTTAATTCCTCCTCACTTTCTGCCATCAAGGTTGTGTCATCTGCATATCTGAGGTTGTTGATATTTCTTCCGGCAATCTTAATTCCAGTTTGGGATTCATCCAGCCCCTTTCGCATGATGTATTCTGCGTATAAATTAAATAAGCAGGGAGACAAAATACAGCCTTGTCGTACGCCTTTCCCAATTTTGAACCAATCAGTTATTCCATATCCAGTTCTAACTGTAGCTTCTTGTCCCACATAGAGATTTCTCAGGAGACAGATGAGGTGATCAGGCACTCCCATTTCTTTAAGAACTTGCCATAGTTTGCTGTGGTCGACACAGTCAAAGGCTTTTGCATAGTCAATGAAGCAGAAGTAGATGTCTTTCTGGAACTCTCTAGCTTTCTCCATAATCCAGCGCATGTTTGCAATTTGGTCTCTGGTTCCTCTGCCTCTTCTAAATCCAGCTTGCACTTCTGGGAGTTCTCGATCCACATACTGTTTGAGCCTTCCTTGTAGAATTTTAAGCATAACCTTGCTAGCGTGTGAAATGAGTGCAATTGTGCGGTAGTTGGAGCATTCTTTGGCACTGCCCTTCTTTGGGATTGGGATGTAGACTGATCTTCTCCAATCTTCTGGCCACTGCTGAGTTTTCCAAATTTGCTGGCATATTGAGTGTAGCACCTTAACAGCATCATCTTTTAAAATTTTAAATAGTTCAGCTGGAATACCATCACTTCCACTGGCCTTGTTATTTGCAGTGCTTTCTAAGGCCCATTTGACTTCACTTTCCAGGATGTCTGGCTCAAGGTCAGCAACCACTTCCTGCCGCAGTGGTACCTATTTATCTACTTGCACTGGTGTACTTTCGAACTGCTAGGTTGGCAGAAGCTGGGACACAGCAACGGGAGCTCACCACCGTCGTGAGGATTCAAACCGACCTTTCAATCGGCAAGTTCAAGAGGCTCAGTGGTTTAGACCACAGTGGTTTAGACCCCTCCTAGCAGTAAAAGCAGTAAAGGAATAGGGTCATAACCATATATACTAATTTCAGAGTCCTGTGGGAGACCGCTGTTGCTTATGGACCTACAGTGGCATAGTCCATGCAGAAGACAGAAATATCAACAAACTTGGAGAAACGCCAAGGTTTCTCTTTAGAAAATTCTTTAGAAAAATGAGGAAAGCCCAAAATAGCTAAATGGAGACTGAGCATAAATGAGCATCCTTCTCAGTGACCATGTAATACTTACTGACTGTAAGTGGGAGAGCAAAGGGAGAATGAAGCAGAGGGGCAGGAATCCTGAACACACCTTTTAAAAATAGGCCTTTTTAAAATTCAGGATCATACCAGAGGTTTTATGCTGATCTTAATTTACACACACCAGAAATGTATTAACATAGTCACTACCCATTAGGTAACACTGTGTGGCTATTGATTTATCTTTCTGATCAATTTAATGTTACAATGTAGATCAATCCAAAGTGATAATGTAAATGTGCTCGCCAAGGCAATTCCTGCTGTGATATAAGTAGTGATATTGGCATTATCCACAGTGGGAATAATTAGCCCGTTTAATTAGAGATTAGAAAGCACTCATTGTGTATGCATAATAATCTTTCTTTATTTAAAACTTTATACTTGAGGTCATTAGCCTTAAGGTGGGATGATTTAAATCTACGTACTTGTTTTTATACCATTTAGGAAAATATAATTAAATCAGTACATTACATAGATATTAATTGCAGTACATTGGTTACAAACTGGACAATAAATATTGCTGTTATTGTTAAGCATACATTTATTTTACGTGTGTGTGTGTGTGTGTGTATCTATATATCTGTATCTATATCTATATCTATATATATATAAAACAGACACTGGTCTTTAGTAAAATATAGCTAGAATAATACAGTGATGGCAAATGTCAAACTGCACATGATACTCCTCAACTGCATGTAGTTTTCCATAACCTTTTTTTACACCAAATGAAATAGTGGAGGCTGCAATCTGCAGTTGAACCCCTGTGCAGAAATCACAGAATCATGGAATTGTAGAGTTGGAAGAGACCCCAAAGGTCATCTTGTCCAACCCCCTGCAATGCAGGAATTTCAACTAAATCATACATGACAGATGACCATCCAACCTCTGCTTAAAAACCTCCAAGGAAGGAGAGTCCACCACATCTCATGGAAGTCTGTTCCACTATTGAACAGTTCCTACTGCAAGAAAGTTCTTCTTGAATCTCCCTTCTTGTAACTTGCATTCATTGGTTTGGGCCCTAGCCTCCAGAGCAGGAGAAAACAAGTTTGCTCCATCCTTCGTGTGACAGCCCTTTAGATATTTGAAGATGTCTATCATATCTCCTCCCAGACTTCTCTTTACCAGGCTAAACATACCCAGCTCCTTCAACCTTTCTTAATAAGACTTTGTTTCCAGACCCTTTATCCTTTCGTCTTGTGCAAGGTTCTTCTTAAAACAAATAAATCTGCCTCTCTCTATTCCTCACTAGCTGTCTCCCCTCCCCCCCAAAGAATGCATATCCATGTCAGCATTGGACAAAAACTGTGCCCAAATAGTATCACATGCAATGTCCTTTGCATGAAGAAATCAGCTGTTGAGATCTCCCATTTCAAATTCTCTCTGTAGGCCGAGTTAGACAAGCCAGTGTTTCTGAGCCTCAGCTTTCTACAGCTTTTCGCTCTACGCGGGGCTGCCCTTGAAGCTGTCCCAGAAACTCCAGCGGGTGCAGAATGCAGCAACGAGGCTCCTCATGGGGTCTCTGCCATGGGAGCATATTCACCCAGTGCTTTTCAAGCTGCACTGGCTCCCGGTGGAGTACAGGATCAGATTTAAGGTGCTGCTTTTGACCTTTAAAGCCCTTCACGGCCTAGGACCCTCGTACCTACGGGACCGCCTCTCCCGGTATGCACCACGGAGAGCCTCAAGGTCCATAAATAGCAACACCCTAGTGGTCCCGGGCCCTAAGGAAGTTAGATTGGCTTCAACCAGAGCCAGGGCCTTTTCAACTCTGGCTCCTGCCTGGTGGAACGCTCTGCCTCACGGGACCAGGGCCCTGCAGGATCTGATTTCTTTCCGCAGGGCCTGTAAGACAGAGTTGTTCCACCTGGCCTTTGGCTTGGAGCCAAATTGATTCCCTCCCTCTCTTTCTTTTTTCTTTTCCTTCTCCTCCTGCGATGAGGCTACATTTTAATATTTTAATGTTTCAATATTTTAATGTTGTATTTTTAATTTTGTTTTTAAGTTGTAATCATGTAACTTGTTTTTATTATTGCTTGTAAGCCACTCTGAGCCCGGCCTTGGCTGGGGAGGGCGGGGTATAAATAAAAATTATTATTATTATTATTATTATTATTATTATTATTATTATTATTATTACAGTGCTTAACTTAAAATAATGTTGCCAGTGTTGCACATGTATTCATGCCATGGAGGTATCTTACTTCTCCATGATGTGTCTTTTTCATTGGGTAACATTTGTCAATATTTAATGGGGAAATTGTGCTAAACGTAATTTAATGAGCTGCGTGCTCTCAAGTTTAGGGACTGTTGCTTCCTTATTAGTGTGAAAGTATCCACAGGAGGTTTGCTACCCCTGTACATCCAAGAGGAAGGGTGTGTTTTCTGTATATAGCAAAGATATCTTGCCACCAGAAGAAAGAAAACTACTTGTAATTAGATTGAGTCCAACAGGATTTAGTCTGTGATTTAGGATAGGACCTTTGTGGACTTGCTCTCAATTTCACTCCTTTATTTGACTCTGATACCATAAATCTACAGAACTACTGTATCCACAATCTACCTGCAAGGCTCATAACATTCAGATCCTAAGGGGGAATACTTCAGAAAGCCAAGAGTTTTGAAATACCTGGGACACTGTTAATGATTAGAAGTGATTAATTATGATGTTCCAAGTAAGTTTTAGCATGTAATAAGAGGAAATGAGGCATTAAAGAGTATTTATGCAGGATAATTCAGAGATAACTATAAAAAAATACTACTTTGGTTTCTGAAGTAGTCTTAAGAGGAAAATGGGAGGAACATCAGATATAAATAACTTGCTTGCCTTCTTATAGACTTAAAATAGCTGTCACTTTAGATAGCTATTACTGTTTGAAGTGGAGAAAAATAATGCAATATCACATTCACTGATTAAGTCTTGTCGAACGTGTACCAGAAGTGGGAAAGAAACCCTGACATTAACATTGTAACAAGAAACTGATACTAGACCTTACTGTATTCCTGTTAATGACCAGCAACAAATGCTGAGGTGTGATTGCAAGGCCACATTTAAATTCCCACAGTGTAATGAGAAGGGCCGACTTCCTGACACTAGAATATTCAAAGTA
This sequence comes from Podarcis raffonei, assembly GCF_027172205.1. NCBI lineage: Eukaryota > Metazoa > Chordata > Lepidosauria > Squamata > Lacertidae > Podarcis > Podarcis raffonei. The sequence continues at coordinate 13,344,863 of NC_070604.1, read as the reverse complement.
CACGCAGATGCTTTATGAAAAGTGCCATTTCAGCAGAAAGACAGTACAAAAAGGGGTGCTTGAAAGCAGGAGAAAAGGTTTCACATTTAAACTCTGCAGAACCAGGACTTAATCTGTCAGTGTCCTATTTTAGCATCTTAGTCAAAGCCAGGGGGCAATACTGCAAGATTTTCTCCATTCTGAGTCAGACCAAAATAAAATGTGTATGTGTGTGTCGTGTGGTATTGTGAATGCTACTGCCAGTTGGCTCAGTGAATTTGTGATTGCGAAGGTTGTAAATTTCCCATTGAAGCCTGACCTCTATGGGCTGATTCTATATTATGCAAGGAAGATAAAACAAATTGTATGTATTTGCATTTCTTCAAAATCTAGATTGCAGTAGAGAAATCGCATCACAATTCCTACTGTGTTTTTCCCCCCCTTGTCTTGGGAAAACAAAACAAAAACCAAAAAAACTCCACCCAGTGCTCTATCTCCAAGTTAAGTATTGCATGCAGTGCTGGAAAGACCATAGAGGTCAGGCAATCAGCCTTACAGGGAAGCACAATTAATGGGATATCTACCAAGAGCAGCAATGTAGTGATCCCTTTGGTAGTGCAGGGAGCTCATCATGACAGCCACCAGTGTCACACTTCCAAAGAAATTATGGCACCTCTGCTGATTTATTATTTATTTAACAAAATTTATATTCCACTCACTCAAACAATAGACTTCTAAGTGGCTGACGAAAGACAACCTAGGATATTCATGAAAAACACTAATAAAAGCAAACATTAAAAAGCTAATGAAACTTTGACCTTTCTGAAGTGTACTTCTGGGTTTAGTTTGCTTTTGGCCACATATTTTAAAATCTGTCCTTAACTGCATAGAAAATGTTTTTGCCTCATATTTCCTGTTTCATTTATTAGGCAGGGCTTTATATAGTGAAGTAAAACCAGGCTGTGTGAAATAGCAGGCTTCCTTTAATTGTGAGTTTCTTTTAAAACCTTGAATCAGTCAGGTGATTTTGGCCTGGATTCAGCTAACCTGCTGCACTAACAGAAAGCAGTGCAAGGGCTCTCTCTGGCTCAAAGGGACTTCACCCTTCTTCTTCCCTTTGTACTCCTGCCCTTCCCCAAATACTCTCTGGAAGGTCAGGAGAAATCCCAGAACAGCACATGGGTGGAGGAGAGGGGTATCATTCTATCTGAAAAACAGAAAAGCTTTTGCTGGTGGATTGATCAGAAGTGTCCAACGTCGAATTTCTCCCTTTGCTTTTTCAGCACAAGGTGCTTTTGATGTTACTCATTTTCCTAAGAACATTAGCTCTTATGTTTAAGTTTTTGGAATTCTTAAATGCAAAATACATAGCAGGAGATTGGTAGATTTTAAACCCAGATACTATTTTATTTGAGAAAACGGGTCATCCATTTGGAAATAAATAATCCTCAGCCTTTCAAAAAAAATTCTGAACTGGAAAATGACCACTGAGATTATTAAATTAAATTTCAGGAAAAAGCGAGATGAAAAAAAAAGTTTTCTTTATTTGTCATGAGTAATTTGACCAGCTGCTCAAAACTGCGTTTAGGGTGTTCAGAATTTGTGAAAATATGCTTTACAGAGATGGTGCCAATGAGCTATTACTATAAGGCCCAATTATTCCCTCTCTCTCTCTCTCTCTCTCTCTCTCTCTCTCTCTCTCTCTCACACACACACACACACACACACACTTACCTGGTCCAATATTATTGGGGGAAATTATATAACCAAAGAGTATAGGGGAAAAAGAGAGATATACAGTATAATAAAATATCATTATGGTCTATAAGGAACTAAGATCAAGTATGTAAGAAAAGATAAAAGCTACAGATAATACATAGGAGGCCCCTATGTTTGCATTATCGTCATGTAAGTTTCTTAATATGAAAGACAAACAATTTCAGGCTCATTTGTACAACCTTGAATTACACTGGCTCATTCCCATGCTTTCACAGACTTAGAGGGGAATGCAAAACCTGCCTTCTGCTTCTGGATGCATGCTGAGCTGCAGCCAGATAGGGTTTTTGTACTCAATCCTAAACACCGCTTTTATGAGAAGTTATAATCTCTGGAATCAGTGAGTGTCTAGGAGTCGTGGTCAGGTTGAAGAGAACCTTTTTGCGTTCATGGCAGGAAAACATCAGTCAGTGTGGTGTAGTGAGCCAATGTGGTGTAGTGGTTAAGAGTGGTAGTCTTGTAATCTGGTGAACCAGGTTCGCGTCTCCGCTCCTCCACATACAGCTGCTGGGTGACCTTGGGCTAGTCACAGTTCTCTGAAGTCTCTCAGCCCCACTCACCTCACAGAGTGTTTGTTGTGGGGGAGGAAGGGAAAGGAGAATGTTAGCTGCTTTGAGACTCCTTCGGGTAGTGATAAAGCAGGTTACAAATCCAAACCCTTCTTCAGTCTGGATTGACAACAAAAACAAAAAAACAAAAAAACATCAACAACACAACTGTGGCTACTCCTCCTTAAAAGTCCTTGTGAATTAGCCTTCAGAATGATAAGTTATGACTCTGATAACTCTCAAAAGCCTCAAGAACTTAATCTACCAGACCATGACTAGATAACAAAATTATTCAACCTGGAACTCAATAGGGAGGCGAAATATATGGTTTGCAAAGGCAAACAAAATTACCTACATGTTGCTATAGTAAAAAAGCTGCTCATCATTTAATTGGTAAATAAGGTTATGAATACTTACCAGTGAATAAGACTAGCAATGCATGCTAGTCTTATTGTTAATTGTTGCAGATTTATCCCTCCCTCTTTTGTTTTTTTTCTGACTTCAAAAATGCTATAACTGAGTGACTTGTGGTTTAGTAATGTGAAAATATTGCTAATATATAGTACAATTTTATGGGTACTTGGAGTCTGTCACCCATAATATGAAAAGAAAATCATGCTTCCTTTTCTCAGCTGTTGCTCTTCTTAGTTATATTAGCAATTGTAATTTACATCCTCTTGGTAATGGGTTTGTTTTTCTCTCTCTTCAGGTTATAGTATTCTGCATTCAATCTCTGTTTTGAAAGGGAGTTTAACTGATAGGGTCACATAGCTATTTAGTGCAATATGGGAGAAGATAATAAATTTGACTTTTAGTGTCTAGTGTAGTAATTGTATCACATCTATATGATGAGTTAGTACAGTGCTGGAGCCCCCTTGATTGATTGCTATATTTTAGAATTAAATCCCCTACTATAGTTACCCCTTTGGGGAAGACATGATTTAATTTAGGTCTTCAGTTTGTAGAAGGAAAATCAAAATTATACTTCTGTAAAGCTTAATTTTCTGCCTATTTTTTTAAATCTTATAATTTTTTTTGGTTCTTGAACTGGTTTCTAAAACCCACAGCAAATGGTTTTCAATTAATCCTAACCATGCTGCTGGCTTTTGTGTAATAGGCAATTACCACTGAGATCTGGATTGAACCCATCAATTAATTTTACATAGGCCAATGAGTGGCTGCCAAATGGTAAGGACTTTGTTAGTACTGACCTGAACTGGAGTTGAACCAGAAACCTGTAATTGAAAACTTCTATAGCTGACCCATTACTAATCCAGTCCCACCTGCAGGTCTTTATTACTTCAAGTACGCAGAAAATCACATTAGACACAGGTGTGCCATGCCAGATTTAGTGTCTTCAAGGAGCACAGTAGTCTGGGTTTGTAAAACTCCATTCAATGTGAAAGTTGATTTCCTTTTCTCCCCAGAATGCAAATTAGCAGACGAAAACAAAACAAGCCTCTTAATGTTAATGTTTCCTGGTTTGCTATGGAGAAACTACAGAAACTACAGATTTAACAGCTGAAGTCCATGTAACACATAGCTTATAGGTGAAGTTCAACTATACAGTTGCTCATTTTCCATTGAGTTTGCATATTACTGCTGACTGCACATATCGGACAGACAGAGACACCACACACACATCCCTTTTGACAAACATTCCTACTGAAAGGAATGAGAACTGGGCGAAAGCTAACAAAATGAATTTCAGTAAGGACAAAGAGAAGGTTCTACATTTAGGCAAGAAGAATCAGCTGCACAAATATAAGATGGGGGACACCCGACTTGCCAGTAGTACATTTGAAAAGGTTGTAGGGCTCTTAGTAGATGACAGGCTTAACATGAGTTAACAAAAAATCCTAACACTATTCTAAGCTGCATCTACAGTAGTATAGTATTATAGTCCTGCTCTGCTTTAGTTGGACCACATCTGGAGTACTGTGTCCAGTTCTGGAAACCACAGTTTAAGAAGGATATTGACAAGCTGGAATGTGTACAGAGGAGGGTAGCCAAGATGATTCAGGGTCTGGAAATCAAGCAGTATGAGGAAATTGAGTATGTATGTAACTATGGCCTGTACTCTGCTAACAAGTTCCATCAAGGATTTCTTCTTGCAAAATGGAAATTCCTCCCTTTTCCTCCCCATGCCTCATTGGGATGGGGAAACTCCTAGAACAGATTTAGGTAGAGCACAGGGGAAAGAGAAGGAGAGAATGTTATGTTTGCATAGGGAGAAATTGCACTGACAGAATATTCATATTAGCATTATGATGGATTCCAACCTTAAGGTTGGTATTTGAAAAGTGGCTTATATAAGTGGCTACTGTGTATCCAGCTTTTTACAAGGGGCAATTTTCTTTCTAACATGAACTTTATGTAATCGAAATGTTAAATAAGGACCTATAGATCTATGTATGTAAAACAATAAGGCATATTGAGAAAGAAGGAATATATATGTATGTGTTAATAAAACGAGCTCCATTTCTTTATAGTAATTTTATACTCCAAATTAACAGCTGCAGTACATGTAGATTGGCTTGATGATTTTTACTAATTCATTATTATTAATGTTTTGTGAATTTGTAGTAGAACATCTTAAACTACATACAAACTGAAGTTCAACTTTCCAGCTAGTGTAGAAATTATCTTTACCATATTGTAGTATATTTTGATGGACGCCACGTTCCCTTTTATGGAAAGATATAGAAATATCTGTTTTCAGAATTTTAGCAGACAAAAGTAAGTTATTTTCTCTCTGAGTCTCTGCAAGCACTGAAACTGTAGATCACCCTGAAGGGTAAGCAAAAGGAAGTACTTCATTATGCAATATAAAAATTACAATAAAGACCTGTGTTTTCTCCTCTTGGTGCAGTGTGACCTCCATGTTGGTACAATAATTGTAAATATTAGATTAACTGGAAGGTGTTGTTGTGGCGCATACATAGATTCTGAAAGGACTAGGGATCTCAATGGAGGATAGAGGCTGTCAGTAGCTATTAGCTGTAATGGTTGAGAATTAAACTTTTCTGCCCAGAGGCAATATATGTCTGATTAGCCTATGCTGGGAAAAATATAGATATCACTGTCATGCCTTGAGCACTGGGCAGGCAACTTTCAAAAACTACTGGGATTTCGTTGGACCTTTGCGGTAACCAAGCAAACCAATTGCTACGTTTGTCTGTTCCATCAGTTATCACAAGATGGAAACACTTCTTAGGCAATATGTGCTCTGTAGATGCCATCAGCTTCAAAGCACTTTAACTGTCAGGGCTTCCTCACAATAAGTCTTTTAAGTAAAGATTAACACATTAATTGAGGGACGCGGTTGGCACTGTGGGTTAAATCACAGAGCCTAGGACTTACCAATCAGAAGGTTGGCGATTCGAATCCCCGCAATGGGGTGAGCTCCCGTTGCTCGGTCCCAGATCCTGCCAACCTAGCAGTTCGAAAGCACGTCAAAGTGCAAGTAGATAAATAGGTACCGCTCCGGCGGGAAGGTAAACGGAGTTTCCGTGTGCTGCTCTGGTTCGCCAGAAGCGACTTAGTCATGCTAGCCACATGACCCGGAAGCTGTACGCCAGCTCCCTTGGCCTATAAAGCAAGATGAGCGCTGCAACCCCAGAGTCTGTCACGACTGGACCTAATGGTCAGGGGTCCCTTTACTCTTTTAACATATTAATTATCTGAGGTCTTCTGGAGAAAAATAAAAATGCTAGAACCATGCTCCCGCCCCTCGCAGGCTTGGGTAAAAAAACCCCATCATTCCATCCTTGACAGCCCCCCCCCCAAGTCTCCTAGCATGAAAGCAGAGAGAAGTGCAGAGGACCTACATCTCCAGTCGGACTCTTGGCTTTGTTTTTCTGATCAGCAGTCTGCTTATCAGTGCATGGGGGAGCTGACAAGTGAGGGAAGGAAGGATCAAGCCTCTTTCCTTTCTCCATTTGCCACGGTTGCCCCTGACCCTGCCTGTTTGGGGGAGGCATTGTGAACCTTTGGATAAATGTGTGAAGGTTAAGAGTGCGGCTTCATTTCCTGTTCTGATCAGCCACACACCCCTTGGCTGTACAGACTACCTGAAAATGGTCAGAGAGTGTAGAATTGTAGTTAACGAGGTGTTGAGAGTTCTCTTAGGAATCCCTCCCTCTCTAAACTACAGTTCCCATGATTCCTTGATGCAAGAGGAGGTCTGCTAAACTAGTGTATGGAACAGTGCTTCTCAGTCTTTTAAACCCATGCCCTCTTTTAGCTAACATAAAAAATAAAATACACCGTCAATCTCCCTTCCCCGAATTATTTTATTTGAATTTTCAAAAGGATTGAAAGATTGTGATGCTATAAATATATTCTACACACGCACACGCGCACACATATTTTTTAAAAGACACGGTGGAGTATTCCACCAGTTAAGAAACACTGCTACAGAAGATGTACATTTAGTAGTGGTGGCCCACAAATTTGGGGGTCTGCTCTATATTTCATAATTCATATTTCATTGAGGAAGTCCTCAAATATCAAGAAAAATCAGCCTTCCACTCTCTTTAATTAGTGTGTTTATGTGTGCAATTTGTTGGTATTTTTAGCCTTCTCCTTTAAAAGAAACCCAACCAACTTCAAGTTGTCTTTCTTCTGACAGCTGCTGATTGAGAATTAGTATAATGGTTTTTTTGGCTTTCCTTTTTCATTTTTTTGGTTGAAAATTCTCTACACCCATGCATAGAAAGGATAATTGGTAGTCCTTAGTCTCTTGAGTGAACTGTGCTGCATTGCGTTGTGTGCATGGAAAGAGAGTTAATAACACTTACTTTTTAATCATCATGAAAATCTAGAGAAGGCAAAGTATTCTCCATAAATATTAAGCCACACATAATATAAAAAAATGTTTTCTGCACATTCTTGCTCTTTCAGGTGTTGAAAAATATTTGATTGTGATTTCTTAGTTTCAAAAACCAGTCTTAGCTTGCCTTCTGATGACACAAAGATATAAGATGTTCCTTTTCATAGCAGAGCATACGGCATGATTAAACCTACCAGGCTTTAACTTGTAAATACTTGATAAAAATAAATGGTGCAATCAACAGGAAGAGGTGCACGTGTGATAGTTTGGGTGTGAAAAATCTTAGTTTTGAAAAATCAATTTGTGTGAATTTCACATGCTGTCAGAAAATGACAGACTGATGTTGTGTCCTTTTAGGTGTTTTTTTTTATTGAAATGTGTTCTGTATCAAAATGCAGACTTCTTTTCTCATAGTTCTAAAAACCTTGTGGGCCATCCTGGAATGCACCATATTATCAGTTCAACTGCACTTTCATAGTATTATTATTATTACTACTACTACTACTACTACTACTACTACTACTACTACTACTACTACAGAATGCCCTCCCATCAGATGTTAAACAGATAAACAACTATATTATTTTTAGAAGACATCTGAAGCAGCCCTCTATAGTGAACTTTTTAATGCTTGATGTTTTATTGTGTTTTTACATAGTTCTGGAAGCTGCCCAGAGTGGCTGGGGCAACCCAGTCAGATGGGCAGCATATGATAGTAGTAGTAGTAGTAGTAGTAGTAGTAGTAGTAGTAGTAATAATAATAATAATAATAATAATAATAATAATAATAATAGTAAATTCATTCTGAAAGCTCTCATTTTTTCACTGTTACAAGAATTTTAGTCCACTGACTGTAATACTAAACTGAACACGCATAACAAGCCTCATATGCCCTCTCTCTCTCGTGTGTGTGTGTGTGTGTGTGTTGATTTCATTCATTTTTAAAGCCAATTATATACTGCCCTTCAGCAGTCCTTCCAGGGCAGTTTGCAAAAATAATATAAAACACAAAAACCAAGGTAAAATATGTTGCATTCAGTGCTGCTGTTCTGTTTACACAACAGTCTTCCACATGTGAAACAAAACTTCCCTGTCCTCTCCGGCCACTTTCAACCCCTGAATGTGAGGTTCGAGAGATGAAGGGAAAGACTTGCTTCTTGAGCAGAAACCAACTTGCACAGGGCTGGATACAATTCAGTGGTCTGCATATGTTAAATAGCGCTATGTATCTAAGCCAAGGAAATGAAATGTCTTCACCCGGTACAAAAATATTAGTAATGGTACTGCCAGGCAACCATTTTAAAGAGAAGAGCGTTTTATAAAAGTGGAACTATATCTGAGAAGGCCCTCTGTCTGGTTTCCCCATACCTCGTGTCAGATAAGTGCACTCTTGCAATATTTTCATGCAGATGTTGAGTGTCACTGATGTCTATATTTGTGCCATACTTTAACACTTCGGCACCAAACTTTCTATCATAACCATATTGACCTACCCAGTGTGGTGTAGTGGTTAAGAGCGGTATTCTCGTAATCTGGGGAATTGGGTTCGCTTCCCCGTTCCTCCACATGCAGCTGCTGGGTGACCTTGGGCCAGTCTCTCAGCCCCACTCACCTCACAGAGTGTTTGTTGTGGGGGAGGAAGGGAAAGCAGAATGTTAGTCGCTTTGAGACTTCTTAAAGGGAGTGAAAGGCGGGATATCAAATCCAAACTCTTCTTCTTCTTCTTCTTCTTCTTCTTCTTCTTCTTCTTCTTCCCATCCCACTAATCGCCTTTCTCAACAGCTGTTTACATTTTGGGGCATTGTGCTTGCAAAAGGTTTTATAAATGTTAAGATAAATTCCTTGAGTCAGTGTGTTGTCAAGACATTAATTACACATGTGCTGCAACATGTGCTAAAATGGATAGGGATCTGAAACTTTCAGGGAGAACTAGTATCATAATTCTTAACCAATGGAACTCAGTGTGGATTTTGCCTGCAGCTTCCTTGGAGTAAAACCAGCCACATACATTTAATTTGTGGTTTCAGGCTTCTGAGGATTGTGAGATTGTGAAAATTGTATATTCGTGTTATTTAATGGATGGGTTACTGTGAAGAGAAATAGGATGCAGTCATCCGTTTTTGTTCCTGTATCACCAGCTTGAAACATTTTTACTTTAATAGTCAGAATGTTCAACCAAGTTGATCAGGATTGTAGTTTGTAAAAGAAATTTCATAATGAGGCATTGACAAAGAAAGCAGGTATTTTGCATCCTAGTAAATGGAAGAATCATCTTTACTGGGTGAGCAATTTGGTTCTTGAACTTGGCCATTTCTTTAACTTTCGTTATAGTATACTCAAGAAGGCCATTATGTTGCAAATATCAAAATGTAAGTGGCTTTACAAAATGGGACAGTAGCTCACTCTTCTTGGAAGAAAATTATTATGTCATCTTGAATTTTATTTAGCATAGGCCACAATGTACTTTTCAGCTAAGACAGAATTTGAATTGACATTCCTCTTGGAATCAGTCTAAATTATTTTTGCAGGAAGTGATGAATGCATAATGTTATTTGTTCATCTTCTAGTACATCATGCATGTTATCTTTTATTTGACTGAGGAAGTTGTATATTCTTAGCATATTCATACGTTCGTAAACCAATAAGTGAGTAAAATTGTTGATCCAGTATAGGTCCTTGCAAAGAATGCTGTTTACTAATTTTAAAGACCTTGTGTGGCAATATCATTCTAGCTTTTAAGCTGGATAAATTATTCCACTTCTCCCAGGCCTTTGGCTAATTAAACAATCTATGGCCTTTTAAATGGGGGGGGGGCAGTGTTTTTCTTCTAGAAAAAAAGGTGCCAGTACCATGAAGTTGAGTACTAGTTAAAAGTTCCACACTTTTAACTTGTGTTTTTCTTTTAGAAAAAAAATGGTGCTGGTACTACATACCCTTGGGTACCTGTAGGAAAAAAAAAAAACACTGGTGGGGGTATTGTTTTTCTTTGCTATTATGGTATGTATTTTTGTGTTGTTATATTGTAAACCACCATGTGATCTTTGGATGAAGGGTCGTATAGAAATTTAATAAATAACAATATCTAAAGGAAATAAATTTATTGAGGAAGTGATTAGACAGAGTGGGATTTCCACAGGGTGGGGATACTCTTAAGCAGCATTATGGAGTAACAACTGAGTAGCAAAACTTTTACGTATTTTTTATTAGTATTCATTTAGAAGACTTAAAGGCTGCCTTTAAGAGCAAACTTACACCATAAAATAACCATAATAGTAAATATCATGAAATATACAGTCATAAAGCTTTGATAAGCTGTCAAGCTATTTATTAGAATGCATAAACCACATAATCAAAGAGGGTTGTATCTAATGAAATTGTTTTGTTCGCACAATGACTTCTGTTTGCACAACAGAACTTCCCCTCTCCCTATAGCTCAGAATCAATTTAAAACAATTATCTATATATAAATAAAATCAGATTTATTTATTTTTTAATAGGCTGAGTAGGCAAAGAAACAGAATTTCACTGCAAACACTACAGTTTGTATGCAGTGCTGAAGGAAAAGTCCTAGCTGAAAAAAATCACAAGTTTTAGAATAAAATACTGACGATTATTCAGCAACCAAATTATGTGAAAAAGTAAGGTTCTCAAAGATTATCTCTTAGAGTGCTTTGATATTTTTTAGTGTGAATCTGTTTTCCACAGTAAACAAATTTACTAGAATAAAGCATTAATCTCTTTATGTATTTATTTCTGTTCCTTTTTCTTTTGCTGACTTTGAATCAACTAGCAAAACCAGTGTTGTAAGATGGGATTTTATCTATCAGTGCCTCATCTTTCACTTTTCCTTCTGCTTTTAAAAAAAATAACACTGCTGGCTTTTGCTTTTCATTTCTGTGTTTTACCAAAAAAGTTATTGTGGTTTGGTTTTCTCCTCACTTTTGAACTATTGCTTGGAAAATCCATTTGCACTTTTTGTAAGGTATTTACATTTTGTTTTTACATGGAAAGCATTTTGTCATATAATTTTGTCAGTTCAGACAACTGGGAACATGTTTAAAACTGACTACTGTGTCAGGTTTGTATTAATGCTGTGTGTACCTCCAAACTGATCAAAACATGTGGAATACTCTGACCTTTACATGTCATAAGGCTGATTAAATTGGGGGTGGGTGGGCAACAAGGCTTACTGAAGCAGGACAATTCAAATTATGTGGCAATTATTTTTAAAGTGCATGTCAGTTTATTTAAAGCTTTCCTTTAATAGTCCCATAATTTTAGGATTATGAAGCAATTCCTTAGAACGTTAGGACAGGAGAGCTCCCTTGGCAAGAGTAGTATTTTTAACAAAAAGCTTTGTCCTGCACCACATAATGAAGGATATTTGAGAGGCTTTGTGCTGATTGTTCAAGACATACAAGACCAGGAAACTTCACTTTGCATTCATTTGGAAACATCATTCTACCAGAAGCTATCGGAAAGCTGATACAAAAGTGGGGCTCAACTCTGTGTTTGGAGCTGTTTACAGGTTTTCACATGGCATTGTAAAGTGGCTGTCTAGACTTCAAGTGTTTTGGCTCTTGAGATTAATTGATGCAAGAGGCTAGCTCTCGTTTCCTCTAACCTGTGTCTTGTGCACGCATGTGTGTATATTACTGAGACTGGTTCTGAAGTCTGTTCAATATGCTGATTTGACAGGTTTTGTTTTGGGCAGTTCCAGGCTGTGTTTAAATTTACTTTAATCAAATGCTATCCGGCATTCTGAGTTTTTCCTTGCAAAAACTTATGGAGGGAGGGATGTCCAGGAACAAGAAACTGACTACATATTCTCAGAGGGCACACTAAGGAAGATTGCAATTCAAAGAATGTTCTGTTAGTTTTACTACTGGGATTCACTAATCTCTAAGTGCTTCCTATTATCTCTGGGCTTACTTTAGCTATGTGTGGTGTGAGGAGAAAACAATGCAGGAATTAATGGCTTATAACTGAAATGTGGTACATCTGCTCTGCAGAACAATGCATGCTTCTCCAAAATGCTGAGCGCTTGAATCATCCATTCATATATAACCTTATAGGTCTGCGGCTATTTGCTAAGCATGTTGGAAAATGTGAACCTAAATTTGTGTGTTCATTTTTAGATCCTCGAGAATCTACCTTTAATGCTCCTGCCCTAAAGGCTGCTTTATACACATGGCAGCTTCTCTTAATCCAGCCATCTCTTTATTCCATCCAGGAGACCTTCCTGAGACTTACTTATGCTCACAATCACATGAAGTTAGGAATATGTGTACCAAAAGTGTATGCTATACAGCTATACAGGACTGCAGCAGTGCTTTGGGAAGCTGCCATAATCACCAGGGCTGTGTACCGGATTCATCTGAGGCCTGAACCCAGAACCAGGGCATCAAGCAGGAAGGAGAGGCAAACAGGATGGGAAAACAGTGGGGATAGAGCCGATACCTACTTGACTGGTGGCTGGGTCTTTCTGGGAAAAGATAGGCTGAGACCCTATCTGCCCGCGGACTGTCTTGCCAGAGTGGTGCATGCTCTGGTTATCTCTCGCTTGGACTACTGCAATGCGCTCTATGTGGGATACCTTTGAAGGTGACCCTGAAACTACAACTAATCCAGAATGCAGCAGTTAGACTGGTGACTGGGAGTGGCTGCCAAGACCACATAACACCGGTCTTGGAAGACCTACACTGGCTCCCAGTAAGTTTCCGAGCACAATTCAAAGTGTTAGTGCTGACCTTTAAAGCCCTAAACAGCCTCGGTCCAGTATACCTAAAGGAGCATCTCCAACTCCACCGTTCTACCCGGACACTGAGGTCCAGCGCCAAGGGCCTTCTGGCAGTTCCCTCACTGTGAGAAGCCAAGTTACAGGGAACCAGGCAGAGGGCCTTCTCGGTAGTGGCACCCGCCCTGTGGAACGCACTCTCAAAGAGAACAACAACAGCCAGACTTTTAGAAGTCACCTGAAGGCAGCCCTGTTTAGGGAAGCTTTTAATATTTCATGAATTAGTGTATTTTAATGTTTTGTTGGAAGCCGCCCAGAGTGGCTGGGGAAACCCAGCCAGATGAGCAGGGTATAAATAATTTATTATTATTATTATTATTATTATTATTATTATTATTATTATTATTAGGCTCTCCTTCCTTCCTGGTGTTCCGCAGGATCAATGTCTCTGCTCAACATTTGTTGAACAGTCGTTGAGCAGATACATCAGTTCTGTGGGGTGAGAGTGTTGCTGCTGTAGGGTACTAGTGCTGCACCACACATGATTAGTAGCTGGCCGGCAGGAGGATCTGAACTAGTGTTGTGTTGATCACTGCTGCTCCTTTGTAAGTGGCTTCCTTTGCGTGAAGATTATGGCATCAGAATGCAACCAGAAATATCAATTTAAATGGCTATACTTTTTTCAGGTTGTTAGAATAGTTTGCATATCGTTAGATTCCTTTTGGATGTTTTTTGGGAAGCCATTCATAAATGAAGTAAATAAATATTTATCTAACTGGACAGTAATATTTCATTGGATACGCCATACCTTCTGGGACCTACACTAATAGTCTATAAAGTGGTACCTCGGGTTATAAACACTTCGGGTTACAGACTCCACTAACCTGGAAGTAGTACCTTGGGTTGAGAACTTTACCTCAGGATGAGAACAGAAATCACGCGGCAGTGGCGCGGCGGCAGAAGGAGACGCCTGTTAGCTAAAGTGGTACCTAAGGTTAAGAATGGTTTCAGGTTAAGAACGGACCTCCGGAATGAATTAAGTTCATAACCAGAGGTACCACTGCAATCATAATTCCTTAAATTCCCACTCAGAATGTTATCCAGAGCCCATTTTCCTGCTAAATCTCACTTATACCTGATACTGAGATACGTACTCATTTGGAGCTTTCATAATAGGTTTGGCCTGGCCTTTTGTCAATGAGTTTGCACACTGATCAGTTTACCTGACAAAATTGTAAGGAATTCAGTATTCATTTAACATTCTACTTGCAGCTACATTTCCCACCAGCATCTCCCAGGCGTAGGTTTACACTTGGCCTTGGTGTGCAATGACATTTTCAGTAAGGTATGTATTGGGGGGGGGGGGACGACGAATTTCTGCTGGACATGAGAGTTGACTAAAATGTATACCATTTGATGTTAAATGTGTTTTAGTTCTTTAAGTCTGATGCTGTTCTTAAACTATTTTCATCAATGCAAAGGGCAAGGCACAAATACAGAGATGTGCCAAAGCTTTCAGTTGGGTTACACATACATTTCCACCTTTCTTAACACTCCCATTGAAAGTTCAGCACATTTCCCATTGAAAGTGAATATGCACATTTCATCCATCAGCATTCTTTGCACAGTGGTTAGAAACTGGATTTACTTTTGAGTTAATGGTTAAAAGCACAAACCCTGGAAATTCCATATTGCTCCACATTTCAGAGCATAACCTCAGCGCAGATAGCTCTCCCACAGTCTCAAAAGTGACTTTCTGGGTTGTGGGTTTGTTTTTTGTTTAAACACTTTTTCCTTTAAAAAAAAAAGGTGACATGTATGTACATATGTGTTCAGCCTTTACATTAAAACAACATTCCAAAACATTGGAACATCAGGGGCATGGCTTTGTTGGGCACGAATCCTTATTTAGAAGCACAGTTCTGCATTTATGTGCATGGGAAACCATTTCACAGCAGACAGACCTGATGTTCATCTGGGTCACTGTTTAGAGGTGGCCTTCAATGAAGTGTCCTTTGGTGGACCCTGGGAGAGGTACCTGTCTGGTATATTAGGAACACTGTGGGAAGTGTAGATAGCTGGTGGCTCTTAGACACAGCCGCATGCAGAACATCCCTAGACAGGCATCAGTGCAACACTGACTGCCAACAGATGCTGCATGATAATTCTGGGCCACATTGCACAGTATAAACTCAATCCAATGTGTTGTCGAAGATACACAAAAACAAATCGCTGGAAACGTGTTTCTTGTTGGGGACACATCTGTACAGCAGATATTCTTAAATTAAAATCAATGGCTTGATTCCTATTTTTTTAGTCTTTGAACTGAGGGTAAGCTCCATTCATGCAGCACACACTTTAGATCCATTCTAATGGGATTAAACAAGACATTTGGGGAAAGTTTGAAAGTGTTCTTAGTTCCATATTGAATGTTTTTTTCTCCGTCACTTGAGACTACAGACATTTACTATCTGTATGCTTAATGTTGCCCAGTCTATTGATTTTTCTGCAGTATTGTTAGATAGATTAAAGAAAATTCCTGCATGCTGAAATTGTGTGCTTTGCTTCAAGGAAAGCATATAGCTAATGTAGGCTGTCCCTTTAATTCTGAACTGTATGATAGTATTATCTTTCTAACTGACATTATCTGAGGTTTGCTGAGATTTCTTGTTAATAAATGACTCCTCTTATCTAGGCCTGCTTTGATTGGTTGACTGAAGTTTTGTTAGTCAGTGCTTTCTCAGTTGTTGCCATTGGCTACACTCAAATTCTTCAACAGGTAGTAAATGAAACTTGAAAGTTTCCCAAGACAAGAACAGAGCTCCATACCAACTGCCACACTATGTCATGGTGTAGTTATTTCCTGACTTAATTGCTGATAAGCCATGAGGTAATAAACTTACCTGTGTAAACCTGCTCATCTTCCCAGCTGTTTGTCTCTGCCATACTCATGCAGGGTGTGCTAGCCTGACAAAAAGATAAAAGGAACCTGACAATTAAATTTTCAGCTGAAGTTTCTGCTGAGGTATTGGCCTGTTTTAGCGGCAATGGAACCTTTCTGAATCACCACCTTTGACCTGATATTACAGGGTTGGCCATTTTTGAGCACTAAAAACTCAGGTATGGTATCCTTCACAATGAGGTGTGCTTGACAGTAATGTGCAGTTGTAAAATGAAAGGCATGCTTTTGAAGGGAGAGGGGAAAATCTCAGTGCTGCTCCCAAAATCCAAATGTTGCAGAATCCAGGATGAGTTTATTTATTTAGTTTATGTCATTTATGAATCACTTCCCATAAAACATCACCCCAAAAAATTGCAGTAAAAACATATATAAAAAACATTTCAACTCCAAGCCACCCCAGAGTGGTTGGGGCAACCCAGTCAGATGGGCAGGGTACAAATAAATTATTATTATTATTATTATTATTATTATTATTATTATTATTATTAATTTATTTATTACAGAAACAAACGGGGGTAAAAATACCCACTTAAAAAACTTGATGGAAGAGGTGCTGAACCAGAGACAGTGTCTCTGTGTGATGTAATGGGAAAGAGATCAAAAGGGCAGGTGTCCCCTAACATAGACATCAACTCTATAGGACTGAGGTGTCTTCTTCAGCCACCCCAATGCTTGTTGAGAAGGAGCTGAGCCCCGCTCCCAATCTTGAGGGGGCAGAGAAGGTTGAACATGGAGCCGGGCTCTGGGTTTGGCCTCCTCCCAATGGTCAGCCTCCTCCCAATGTGACAGTCAGCATCAGCACAAACATTCTCTGAGCATCCATAGAGCAGGGGGTGGAATTGGAACTGATGTCCCTGCTTTGGGGCCCTGTTTTGATTCAGTCTGAAAGACCTGATGTGTATACAAAATATATAGGTTCTAGGGTGGTCATGTGGACCCTGCAGAAGACAGACCTCTCTTTGAAGGACTGTCCGAGTACAGAATTGTTTGAAGGAATTCTTTCTTTGAAGGGCTATCCAGTTCAAGCTCAGTTTAAAGATAACTGAGGTGGTACAAGTCTCATTGAAAACAGAGAAAAGCTTTAGATTTTTGAGTAATTTCCTTTGCAGTTTGACAAAAAAACCCATTCTCTCTTGTTGAATGTCCCTGTTCCAAATCAGCCCTACTATTAGTTAGTGTGAGATGGCAGATTGCTGGGTATTGATATCTACCTTTAGGTATTGGAAGGGAGAGCTAGGTGTGCCACATGACCTGTCTTCTGCCACTTCAGCTTGCCCTCAGGTGCAGTGGAAGATGCCATCTTGTCATCCCTGTTGAAGTAAGACTCTGCTGGCAATCCAGTCAGCTACTGTACATGGAAGGGAAAGTGCGATCTTGTTCTTTGGCCCAGTTCCAAAATGTCTTGAGCTGGTTCTGTGTGCCTTTTGACACAAAAAGTGGAACTGAAAAAAGTTCAGGCCTGCTCTTTAATCTTACATGCCATAGGTGACCAGGCTTAAAAACAACTCTGGGTCACACCCCTAAATTCAGTTACTATATTGAACCTTCAAGTAAGTTTTCTTTCCTCCAAAAAACACTTCTGTCAGTTGATTATTGACTGTGATATTAGTTCCCATAATGTAAGCAAGCGAAGTTTTTCCTCTGCAATTTCTAGGATTTTGTAATTAAACTGATGTAATTAAACTGATGATACCTCTTGAGTATTTAGTTGCATACTCTGCAGCCTCTGTACAAAGATGTAGAATGACTGTTAATGGAGGGAAATGAAAGTAGTTGTTTTTACATGTTCTGCCCTTGTATTAGTTTCATAAAACTAATTTCTTCATTTCAGAAACCAGATTCACACATAGGCACACAATGCAGTTTAGATGCACTGCGATCAGTCTTCTGGTATACAACAGGTCAGAGTAAGGGAGAAGAAAATGAAAATGAAATTGAGAACAAGAGAGAGGAATAAAAGTGAGCGTGTCTTGAATCAAGTTATTTAATCCATATTTGGCTGACTAGTTTTGCTTCTTTGAGGAAAAAAAAAGTATAGCTGCTGATAACACTAATACCTCAATGTGTGTGTGCATTTAATGTCTCTGTTTCAGTAAGCAGTTTTACTAATCCGTGTAGCTTTTTTTTTTAAAAAAATTAGGCAATAGCTTCTATTCATGTTCAAATGCAGTTAGAGAAAGGTTGTTTTTTAAAAAAAGTTTTCTGAAATATTCTAACGAAATTTTCAGGAAAGTGTTGTATTCAATTATGATAAGCTCTGTTTAAAACCTGAAGTTTGAGTAAGATTCATATGTTGGCATGAACATTTGATACCAACGCAGCAAAAAATACTTGGATGCAAAGGGCAGGATGCAACTAAGTTGTGTTAACAAAATATGGTCTTCTTCCCCCCTCTC
Organism: Podarcis raffonei; assembly: GCF_027172205.1. NCBI lineage: Eukaryota > Metazoa > Chordata > Lepidosauria > Squamata > Lacertidae > Podarcis > Podarcis raffonei. Next base: position 13,326,631 of record NC_070604.1, on the reverse strand, counting down.
TTCCCCCTGTGCCACCCTAAATCTTCTCTGGAGAGTAGTGAGAACCCCCAGAAGAGGTTTAGGGGGAAGTCCCATTGTGCAAGGAGATCTCATTCCCCTGACACATACTCCCCCCCCTTAGCAATGTGTTGAATTGCATCCTGAATACCAATTGTCTGATACCTATTTTAGAACAACCACAAAAATGGAATAACGTAATGGTGTATTCAAAATTGAGAGAATTCTCTCAAAGAATTCTCTGTGGTGTCATGTTGAATAGTTGAGTTAACTTCGTAAACATAGTTTCACTTAGATGCAATTCTAACTCAAGTCAGAGTTGCATCTAAACAAAAATCACTTGAGCGGAGTTTGCTCATGCAGCCCTAGAGTTTTCTTCATGGTCCACTATCTGGGGTGCCACGCTTTAACTACAGTACTTTGTTTCAGTTGAAAGATCTGAAATATTCATCCCTACCATACACTCTGCCCAAGAAGGAGGTATGTTCAAAGGCCTTTAGCCAATAGCCCCTGGAACATTTCCCTTGGCTGTGGAGTGTATATGTTGCATTAGGAGGCCTCCTCTTATATCTAAGGTACGCCCATGGTATTGCACATCTGTATGCCTTTAGTTTTCTTAAAAGAGAAGAGACTCTTAATCCCTGCACATTGCATTCACCACAGGCTGCTAACTGCTCTTGAAAATCTTAAGGGGGAAAATAGTTATAGGTAAAGCCATGGAGTGTCATTAAGATATGTATTTTACAAAGAGGGGATGGGGAATCATAGTTAAGGTACTTGTTTCATCATATCAAAGTACTGATTGGCTTGTTGGATGATAGGGTTCCAGAATTAAATAGAGAAGAGGTTCACGGTTACAGTGGTCACATTCAAAGGAGGTGTCATGGACTGGTTGAAAGCAGAGGAATGGTGGGAGGTACCAGCTGGGGAACCTCCAAGGGAATCATAGAATAGTAGAGGCGGAAGGGACCCTGAGGACCACTGACCCCCTGCAATGCAGGAATATGCAGTTGTCCCATACAGGGATTGAACCTGCAACTTTGGTGTTATCAAGAAGGCTCAGAGCCTGGGGAGTAGCGGTGGGACAATGATGAGGGGGAAGAGATGTCGGAAGCTGAAGGTGTAACAGGGCTTAGTGAGCCGGGAGAGTCTGTGGCAGAGAGAAGTCAAGAATTAGAAGCTGAAGCTGGCGAGTGGGACAAGGGAGGTCAAAAGGCAGAGGTGAGTCAGGCTGGTGAAGACTCACAGATGTCTCCCCCTCCTACTGCAACAAGTCTCCCACCCCTTGTTTCCCAGAACCAGCAGAGGCATGAAAATGGCGGAGGAGAGATTGGCCACATGCAGGCGCAGTCTTCAATTGCTTGCGAAAAGCCCTGGAGAGAAGGGGACATAAACAACTGTGGGGAGCTGGGGACCTTCAGTCTCAGCAACTGATTTCATGGAGGAAGACCCACTAGGAATGAGCTCATTAGGCCGGATACTCTGCCAAGCCCATGGAGATCGTATTTTTGCTAATAAAGAGTTAACTCTAACCTTGAACTGTGTGATTACTGACCAGCATGCTCTGCGACAGGAGGACGGGACTTTCTGTTTCTTATAGCAGTTGTGTTGAAGAGGAAATGTATGGATGCAGCTGTTTTCACTCAAAATTACAAGCTTCGTTTGCTAAAACTCCCCTTTCAACGTAGCTGTTAAAGATACAAATAGCAGTATCTTGCTTTTCCCTGACTGATCTATACCTGTACATATACTTTGTATCTATTGCACTATGCTCACCAACCAAAATCTGTTGCTGCATGTGAGATATATAGGAGCTGCATGAAAATGGGGAGATCCTACTAATCAGGGTAAGAATTATATTTCCCTTCTCTGTGTATATGCCTGGTGAACTTAATGTATTAGGTCCATCTCATGCAAGTATGGTTGAAGTGTATTATGAAGACATCACCTTTAGATCTTTTCACTGTTGTACCATTCATTTCATTTCCACCTCTGTCCATAGGAGGAAATATTTTCCTATTTTTGCAGATTGGAGTTTTAAGATGAGTAATGATTTTCACTCTTTCTTAAATGCGTTTGACATCATGAATGAAATATGACTATGTTGACAAGAGATGCTTTTTGAGAAGTGTTTCTCATCTCACTCCATGGCAATGAATCTATAAAGCAGTATATGAAACTACAATTGGTTGATCTAGCTCAGGGGTTGTCAACCTGGTCCCTACTGCCCACTAGTGGGCGTTTCAGGATTCTAGGTGGGCGGTGTCTGGAGTCCAACTTACACTCGAGTAGGACTCTGGCAGAGACACATGCCCGACTGGCATGTTCTCTCCCTCCTGGTCAATCGTTCGGGTGCTTCAAAAGCTTTCTTCAGCCCGAACAGCACAGTGACCAATGCCGATTGACACGGGCACACTTAGAGATCTGCAGAGTTTGCGCAGTTGCGTAACAGACCTCAGCAACTCAGCATTTTGGCTAATCTACTTTATTTACATATAAACACACACGGAGCACTGCAACATGGCTCCCTCTCTCTCTAGCATTAGATAGCAAAGAGAAAAAGAACAAAGGACAATAGTCCCACTTCACGGAACACAGTAACACAAACATCCTGTCTCCGTCACTTCCCACTCTGTGGAGTCAAAACACATACTGTCTTGTGAAAGACAACAATCTTATGACTACAATCATGGATCAGGATAGGGGGTTCTATGGCACAAACTGAATCCTCCTTCCATTGAGCACTGGTGGGCGGTAAGGAAATTTTACCATCAAGAAAGATGCATTAGTGGGTGGTAGGTATAAAAAGGTTGACTATCCCTGATCTAGCTCATTCTTGTCTATAATGACGGACGGTGATTCTTCAGGGTTTCAGGCATGCGTGTTTCCTAGTCCTACCTGAGAATGCCTGGGATTCAACTTCAAACCATTTCCATAAAGCATGTACTCGACCACTGAACAATAACCTATTCCCAGCATACATGTGTTGGCCTGGATCACAACTAGGCCCCATAACTTTTTTGGGGGGTGGGGAGGTACTGCAGGAGGTAACTGCAAAGGTGATGCTGCTGAGACATTCATGCCAGTAGAAGCTGAATTAGGATCTAAGCTAATGAATGTATATGTTGTAGATAAATGTTCTCCTGGCTTCCAAAAACAACCTGGGAGAGTGCAAAAGATTAGGTCAACATGTATGCATAGTACTTCTACTGAGAATGATACGAAGTCATGGTTTGCTTAAAATACATATTATGTTGGTTTTCATTTTTATACATCAACTGAATACATTGATTCGTGTCTTCACCAGATGTACTAGAACATTTTTAAAACATAGTTTTAATTGAAGGGTCTATTTACAAAAAAAAAAAAAACACTTCACTAAGCTTAAATTACTTAATGCTGCACATCCTCTGAAATGTAATCACTTCCAGATGGAGCGATTCATACTTCTCAGAGTGTGTTCATTTGAGAGTAGATAGGATGTTTAAGCGAATGCATCTGAGAGCACCCTTCTGCATAGCAGAACCAACGTCCTTTTTAAAAAATTGAGCAATCTAACTTTGAAAATAAAGAAGTAGTTTAAAAATAAACTTTATTTGAATGACTTGTCTTTAACATAAACTGCATTTCTGACACAGGCAATGCTGTTTGCATTCACCACCGTACGTGATGCCACTGAGGGCGGAAGAAAGGGGAGGCAATGAAATGAAATCTTAGTCATATCATGGAACGATAAAAAGTGAAACAAGGGCCTGCCAAGCCCTTGGAGCAAATTTATCAAGTGCATTGGAACATGCTGTTTCCTAAGAACAGTAACTCTTTCTTTGGGAAGCGGGAAGAGCTGAGGATTTTTATTTTATTTTTTTATCAAAAAACACGGTTGTTTGTTTCACCTCAGACTTAATCAGTGTTTAAAAGTTTCTCAAGAAGCACTGGGAGAAAATAGTGGAGCTGAGGGGGGAGGTTTAAGGTTGGGATTGTGGCATCTTTCCTTGGAGCAGTACAACTAGTTTTAGGGGTGTGTTACCCATAGAGGCTAGGGGAGCTGGGCGCCAGGGAAGAGGCGGAGGCTGGCACCTCCCGGCATCAGTTTGCCACCCTCACCCTCACCCGCCATGCCGCGCTGAAGCAGCGCCACACCTGGAGCCTCCACCTGCCATGGCCACCATGGCATGAAGTGTCCAGCTGAGCCAGGAGGCGCCGCCAGAGGAGCTGCCTTCCAGCCGCTGCCCGCCTCCTCCAGCCCCACCGGCAGCGCTGTCCTCCCTAAAAAACTCTGGGAAATGGGGGGGGGCGGCGCTGGAGGGAGCTTTGCACCACGGCGCCAGGTATGCTTATGGCGGCCCTGACTAGTTGTCAGCGATATCTGCAGTGCACACACCAAAGCATTGTGGCAGGATCTGTGTAGTATATTTGGACTGAACCTGCCATCCTATTTGCCAACCTCCCTTGTTTGTTTTAGTGTATAATGGCTAGAGTCTGGCTGTAGTAGCACCACTCTCTTGAAATTATGAAGGGAAATAAACTAAAACAGAGACCTGGCCTAATTTGCACAGTACAGTGGTACCTCGGGTTACATGCGCTTCAGGTTACATACACTTCAGGTTACAGACTCCGCTAACCCAGGAATAGTGCTTCAGGTTAAGAACTTTGCTTCAGGATGAGAACAGAAATCGTGCCCCGGTGGCGCAGCAGCAGCGGGAGGCCCCATTAGCTAAAGTGGTGCTTCAGGTTAAGAACAGTTTCAGATTAAGTACGGACCTCCGGAACGAATTAAGTACTTAACCTGAGGTACCACTGTAGTCAATAAAGGGGGCCAAGCTCTAGATTTCATTGAATGAGTCATTCACAAAACAATCAAGTCAAGAAAATGTCCATGTTCCTCCATGAAACTAGCCTTGTTAGGATTAGGCCTCCCATAAGAGGCAGTTTTAGGGTGGTGCAACTGGTGCGGTCGCTCTGGGGGTACCAAAACAATGCTGTTGAAGGGAATGCGAGAGGCAGGTGGTTCCAAATTTTAGCATTGCACAGGGGGCCACTGACATTTGAGAGCTCAAATTCATTCCTAAAACTCCATGTACAGTATATATAGTTACTCAATAAACTATGATCATTTGATCATAAAACTAACTTGTTTGGTGCCACAAATAATTGGCTGAATGAATTTAATTGGTAGAAAGGCAAAAGAAGTCTAAATATGATTTTTTACATATTGAAAAATTGTGGAAGATTTGAAGAGAACACGTTTTGTAAAGCCAGAGTCATGAAAGTGCACAAATGCAAGGCTTTCTTTTCTGTCTTTTAGCTCTTCTTCCTAGCACTTGCTGCTTTTTCTTCTGCAGATGGCAGATTCCAAAGTTTGCTTCAGTGACAGCTCTTCCAACCTTGAAATCAACTAGTAGCTTCATAACTGAAGCAGCTGTGCAATCTTATGACAGAAAAAATAAAACATTAATAATGTTTATTTCCTTGTCCCTCTTTCTTTTTTAAAGCAAGGGTGGGGAACTTGAGGCCCTCCACAGTGAGCCAGTGTGGTGTAGTGGTTAAGAGCGGTAGACTCGTAATCTGGGGAACCGGGTTCATGTCTCCGCTCCTCCACATGCAGCTGCTGGGTGACCTTGGGCTAGTCACAGTTCTTTGAAGTCTCTCAGCCCCACTCACCTCACAGAGTGTTTGTTGTGGGGGAGGAAGGGAAAGGAGAATGTTAGCCGCTTTGAGACTCCTTCGGGTAGTGATAAAGTGGGATATCAAATCCAAACTACTACTACTACTACTACTACTATTCTTCTTCTTCTTCTTCTTCTTCTTCTTCTTCTTCTTCTTCTTCTTCTTCTTCTTCTTCTTCTTCCAGACGTTGTGCTACAGCTCCCATCATTCTTGATCATTAGCCAGGCTGGCTGGAGCTGATGGGAATTTGAGTCCAACAGCATCTCGAAGGCACCAAGTTAAACCATCCCTGCTTTAAGCAACCATGCCCCATATATTTCCAGCCCAGAAGATAATGATTGAATAGATTTAAAATGGAACCCTGAGGTTTATTTCTATGAAGGTGACTTACATGCGTCAGAAGACACCGTTCTGGTCCTATCTGTTTACCAGTGGCAGTGTTTTATAGAGAGCCCTTATTTTTAAATGTGGAGTGATAGAGATTTGAATTTGCTGCACATTTACTTAATTATGCTTCCCACATATTTCACATAAACATCTGTTGATCTGCAAGTCAGCTGGAAACTAAATATAAATTGATTGCATTGTGTGCAATTTCATCTTTCTGCTTAGTTGAAAAAAAATGCTAATATTGTTTATATATACTACATTATGGAATATATGGCTTTAAAAAAACAACAACCCAGCCATTTCCCCCCTGAATGCAATATAACTTAGTAGTAAATAAGTTTTGAAAGCTTGGGGTACTGAATATATTCTCATACTGCTCAAATGCTATGAGATCTATGTATAGTTAATGGTGTGTATCCAATCATCTTTCCAGGTATCTTTTTCTCTCCTTTCTATATTCATGAGATGCTACTCCAGTAAACCATGTGAAATTTGTAATAACTCTTCTGGTGCAATAATTTGAAAATGTAGGAGCCCACATTATCAAGGACGTAAAAAGAGGCAATATAAAATACCACAATAACTTAATACAACCATTATGGAGCAAATGCCAGAACAAATAGAACAAATAAATCAGACATCCTATGAGATTGCCCCAGTTTGTGAAGCTATCCCTAATACACGAATGTTTTGTGTATTCATTGTGTATACATGTTTGCCTTTTGTTAAGGACGCTTTTCTTAGAATGCAACCTGAGAGTTAGCATGAACTAGGAGAGCAGTAAGGACAGTTTTCATACATTGCACGGTTCTGTGTAGGAATTTATTTGAACCATATAGGTGGATTGTAACTTGTGATAATCCTACATGCACTTGTCAACAATTGTATCCATAACAACTGCAGCAGCGAATCCTGCATGTATGCTTGCCATAGTTTATGAACTAATTGTGGAAAGTGTGAAGTAGTCCTAATACATACCTGCAGTGCTTTTTTTCCTTAAAAAAATGTTTAGGGGTACTCTCATTTTCCTACTCATATTGAAATACTGCCCCTCAATGAGGCCAAACTTAGATTCCAAAAAATGTTTAGGGGTATGTGTACCCCTGTGTACCCCCCAGAAAAAGCACTGCATACCTGCATAATGTGTACGTCATTTGCAACTATTTAACATTGCATGGATGTGTTTCAGGATCCAATGAGTTGTGAATAAATCTTCTGCTTGTTCATGGGAGATTATGGCTTTGATTCTGTCCCCACCCTCATAGAAGTCCCATATGCTCTTGTTGCTCAAAATGTTGCTCCAAAATAGAATGATTCTGCCATGTAGGTTCAGGAGCATCATGAGAACATGCACTCAGAAGAGAAATCCTGGTACAAACTCACATAAACCGATGGTCCTTGGCTGTAAAATTTTAATGTATCATTGCAACTTCTTCAGGAAATTAACATTGGAATCAATGCGCTTTCTTAATAATGCCCCCGCCTTGTACAAAGCCAGTTGAGCAACACCATGTTTTCTATAGTTATGTTGTTGTTTTTATGTGCCACAGCAAATTAAATATTCTTTACATATTTTCAGATTGCCATTTATGTAATTCAAATGCACTAAAGATATAACATCAGCTATATTGTGCACAGTATGTGTTTCTATTTCTTAAAATGATTTAAGAAAGTCATTTTATCAATGCCTGAATTTCTGTTACTTTCCTTCAATTGGTGAGCCCTGTACATGTAGCCTATAACTCACACAGGAGACCCTGACATTAGTGAGCAACAATGGAAGCCCACTTGCAAATATATCAGTGCTTTGTAATTCTTCATTTTAAAGACAAATAGAAAGCTCATGGGGCTGAAGTGCTTCCCATGAAAACGAAAAGGTTGGCTGTGCTTATTCGTTGGATGAAGAATAATCTAAAACATACATTTTCAGTTATTGTGCTGGGCTAGATGTATACAAAGACAGGGTCTGCTCTTCTTTTCCTCCATGGTAGTGAATTACAGGATAAAGTAAAAGGGCTTCTGTGGCCTACCACTGTTCCCCTAGCGTATCAAACTGCTCTCTACTTTTATGTCTTAAGGCAAGGGTCTGGTTCCACACAACCTCTGCAACTGTGTCTCCAATTATAGCCATCTTGATGTGTTCAACAGAATGAAATCGTGTCTTGAAAACTGAGCAAATTCATGGCCCCAATCTTTCCATCTCTACATCCTCATTCTGGCTTCGGTTGGTCATGCTACAGCGTTGCAGAATTGTAGAAGCTGGTTTTTATGCAGACAATTGGTTCTAGGACTGATTAGCTACTGAGTTGAGACTGAAAACAGGAACAAATTAATGTTCCTGTCTCTTTGTCGTGAACTGGCAGGACTATGTGGAGGAGCAAGAGGATCCTGGCGAGGGGTGTGGCCAGGACTGGGACACACTGGGGCAAGCTGGGGATGGGGAAGGAGAGGTTGGTGTAGGAAGTATGGGGTGAGAGAGGATGGGGGGATTACTGCACAGGAACCAGAGCAGCAGGACCTATCACCAGAGTCAGAGGGGCCCCTGTCTCCACAAATATCACAGGCTCTGAGGCAGGCTTCCTCAGCCTCGGCCCTCCAGATGTGTTGAGACTACAGTTCCCATCATCCCTGACCACTGGTCCTGCTAGCTAGGGATCGTGGGAGTTGTAGGCCAAAAACAGCTGGAGGTCTGAGGTTGAGGAAGCCTGCTCTGAGGTGTAGGGAACAGCGGGCACGGCACACCAAGAGACTGAGGCAGGCAAGGGCTCACAGCCCAGCTCACTTGCTGGCCAGGTGGGGCTCGCTAGCTCTGAGAGGAGATGTGATTCCTCAGCTGGAGGAGGCTTGGCACAGGTGAGGGTCACCTGCCTCATCAAGACCAGATGCTGCAATCAGCATGCAAAGTACAAAAGGGCTGCAGAGCTGAGGCGCTGAGTCTGCTCGACTGCCAATGTTGATGGATGTCAGCTTGGATGCTCCAAGATCTCTGCAGGTCTGTGCTTTGGCTTAGACTTTGGACATGTGGATGACCCTGGACTGGGGACTTGATATACTGACCTGCCGCCAGGTAGGACAGGGGTTCTGGATACTCTTCTGTTTTACAGATGGAATATGCAGGGCCAGCCTGAGACTGGTCTGGTTGCTTCCCCTTCCCTCCCATGCTCTGCAGTCCTCCTGCCCAGTCAATTGCTGACAAAATGGTGGTAGCACAAGCATTTCCAGCTGTGGTCTGAGAATAAGGGTTCCTTCCTTATTGTGGATGAGGTTCTCCAGGGAGTGTCTGCACTGCTGGCTCTTTCTGGCACTTTAAAATAAAGCTTAGAAATAGTTAAAATCCCCTTAAAACATTTTGAGAAAACTCCCCTTCTTCAGGGGAAGCCAGAATTGTCCATGGCACTAACACTGTGGGATAGTAAACAGAAGAGAAGATGAGAGATTGGTGGTAGTGTCTGGCAGCCAATTGGCTAACTGGTAAATTGCAGTGCCGGCAGTAGAAGGGGGTCCATAGTTGAACACCCCTTTCTATGTGCTGCCTGAGCCACATTGCTCCACATGGCTCATGATAGTGTCAGCTTTGGGGGGGGGGAGAGAATGGCAGTCCACATATTCTGCCAGTGCACAGCCTCACGGGCAAACTAAAACCTTACAATTTTTTATATTGAGTGGCTGAATAGAGTTGTGTATTTTTGTAGGCATGGTGATTGGAATTATCTGTTAGGTTTCATGGGCGTAGCCAAGGGGGGGGGGAAATAAAACAACAGAAATACTTAACTGACCAATCACGTTGGTTCTGCCCCTCTAGCAAAGTCCTGCCCGCCCACCATCATGAAAATCCTAGCTACGCCCATGTTAGGTTTTCATATCGCTCCAACATTTGCTGAATCGATTCGTTGTACGCAAATGTGATATTTGTATAAAAGACAGTTTGTTTTGCAATTCAGAAGTTAGCAGTGGGTTGTAAGCTATGATGCCACGTTGCATCTGATTGCAGCATCATGCATGAAGGCTGCATGAAGGCTCATGTACGTGACGCCAACACAGTGTGCAAGTGTGTTGTGAAAATGAGCATTCTGTTTTTGTTTGTTGAAGTACTTGAATAAAATACTTCACTTATGACAACCTTCAATGCATATATTGGTTGCTGTTGCAATGCATAGGGTGTGCAGTACATTTAGGTGTGGAACTTTGCAAAATGAGTTGCAGGAGCAGTTGTGCAACACCATGCACAAACATAAGCTTTCCATTTTGACAGGAAAGGATGCAAACAGGCTTTCTGTAAGAGGGGGAATCTTTCTGCAAACGAAATGACACCACTGGAGACAATTCATTGTGCTCTTGCCTTGGAAAACACTGGACACACTATCTTTGCTTTCAGTGGACTTGGTGGTGCATTAAAACACAAAATGCTTTTAAAGCAATAACCTTGAGCCCTTGTTTTGGGGTAGACAACAATAAATATAATGCATCCTATGGGAATGTACAATGGATTTTCACATTTACTGTATGCAGGCGTGGGGGGGGGGAATCAATAGTTTCCCTTTGGCTGTTTTAAGCCTTGTTTAGACTGAGCCTGGTAGATTTCTGGAGAGATGCCTTGAAACATAAACCCCTGATCTGGAATTTTACCAGAAATTAAAGTGGCACTAAAAAGAAAGCAAGAATGTGAATTGTGCTTCCTATTTTGCTTTGCAGATTTCTTTCAGCTGTAAAATTGATGGGCGTTTGGAAGAGGTGCATTTGTTTGGTTAAGTCTTGCTTTATTTTCGTAAACTATTGCTAAGCGTAAAATATATCCAATCTGTCAACTGTCCTGGACTAGGAATTGGGAAATGTAGGTTCAAATTCTCATTCAGCCATGAAGATGAGTGGGTGACTTTGGGTCATTTACTTTTTCCCATCCTGACTTACCTCATTGGGTTGTTCTGAGGAGGGGAAGGGGAGAAATACCATGTACACCACCCTGAGTTCCATGGAAGAAAGGTGGGATAGACACGTAAAAAAAGAAAGAAAATAAAGCAGTGATCAAGGTTCTTCCATTCCCAGATGGAGTCAAATATCAATTCCACCACACGGTCACTATTTCAGATATGCTTCCCCCCCGTAGCTTCTTCCACTAGGTCAGTAGTTGCCACATTTTCCTCTATGGACCACTTAAGAATTGCTGAGGATCCTGACAAACCACTTAATAATTTTTTTCTGCCTAATGTTTAAATTTTGGTTTCATAGAATTCAGATTGTAAAAAAAAAAAAGATACAAAAATAATATAAGCAAAGGACCCCCTGTACTAGGTGATAGTTTCCTCTTTTTTGAGGAAAATAGCATTTGACATTAATTATGCCTAGGAGTAGCACCGAGATTTTGGTTTCCTTTGGGCAAATGTTTTGTTTTTTGAATAGAACAATATGAATGTCACTTGTAAGTTTGCTACTGAATTTCAGGTCATAATACAGTGGTACCTCGGGTTATAGATGCTTCAGGTTACAGACTCCGCTAAACCAGAAATAGTACCTCGGGTTAAGAACTTTGCTTCAGGATGAGAACAGAAATCGTGCAGTGGTGGCACGGTGGCAGCGGGAGGCCCAATTAGCTAAAGTGGTGCTTCAGGTTAAGAACAGTTTCAGGTTAAGAACGGACCTCCGGAGCGAATTAAGTTCTTAACCTGAGGTACCACTGTATAGGAATGAAATTGATTATTTTACTTAATATAATTTATTCCATCTCTGATGATACCTAATTACAGAGCAATCTTATGTCTACTCAGAAGTAAGGCAAATCAAGTTTAATGGGATTTGCTTCCAGATAAAGGATTGTAGTGTCAGAGTTGTATCCAATGACAATCCTTATGTTGACAGAAGGCTCTTATATCCTAGAGGCTTCCATCACAGGAAGTTGATTATCACCAGTTCACCACCACCACCTAAGCTATTCCAAAGGGTTCCCTAACCCTCCAGTTTCCGTGTGCTGCGCTGGTGCTGGCTCGTCAGAGCAGCTTTGTCACGCTGGCCACGTGACCTGGAAGTGTCTCCGGACAGCGCTGGCCCTCGGCCTCTTAAGTGAGATGGGCGCACAACCCTAGAGTTGGACACGACTGGCCCGTACGGGCAGGGGTACCTTTACCTTTAACCCTCCAGAACAGATTTTTTAGGGTGATGGGGGCTTGCAGAGGGAAGAGGGAATCTTTGAAAATTGTCTCCTCTCCCATCTCAGTTGATAGAAGTGTTCGCTGGATCAAAGCATCTTCTGTCAATATGGGGGACACCGCTGGATACAATCCTTATTCAACTTTAAACCATTTACTTGATTAAAATTGCCTAATGGTTATAGGGATCGCATCAATATAGTTGGCTGCTAGATCTGCTCTGCTTTGTGTGTAAAAAAAACATTTGTACCACAAACAAGATGCTTTGTGTTCTGTCTCTTTCACATAACTACCGTACTTTCATTTATTTCATTTTTTTAAAGAAATTACGTTGTTGTCAGGTTTGCAGGCAAATTGATTTCCCTCCCTCCAAATTGTGCAGGTTCTTCAAACCTGAGGTTTTTCCACCAGCCTGATTTGAAGGTTTATGGAGGATATGCTTAATTGTTGAGAAGGTACACAGCACATTCCAGAATCAAATTTTGGTTGTCAGCAGGGACTGCCAAGCGTTTGTTAATCCAACAACCCAGTCTTTTACTGCCAAAAGGAGGCATGAAATGCTGCAATGGCATGTATTATTTTTCCCCTCTGGTGTTTAAGCTCTGGAATTAACATTTTGAGTTGCTATCCTGCATTTCTTAGAGATAGTGACTTTTAGTGCAAGATGCACAGCAACCTAGTCCCACTGTGCTTCTCCTGAGGGAAAGACAAAGAAGATGAGGAAGCACTTCATGCGGAAAGGGTGGCTGTATTTATGCTTGAGAAGGTTTCATTGTGTTGGAAATCTGTTTTAAATTTAGTGCCTGTGTTTGGATTAGTCCCCCCCCCCAGCCAACACACTTTTTTTTTTAGATGCGCTTTAATGATTTGGAATTTGCTCTGAGTCTGGTTATGCACAATTGGAAATGAATTTAAATAAATAATCCTAAAGCAAACAGATGATTCAGAATATACACGGAGCAAATTTGTTGAGCTGTATGTGGTTGTTTTTCAAAGCAGAACCACACTTTAAAGGAAGCTGTAAATTTTAATCATATTATTGTGTTTTTATGAGCTGCATTTCATCCATTTACGGCTGCTGCATTACGAGTAGTGATGGTGGATAAACTGTGCCAGCTAGGCAGCAAGCAATGCCTTTGATGCTCTCAGCCCTGTCACTTGAGCCGGATTTGTCAGCTGTGGTTACAAACTTCCACAGCAGAGTGCAATCTCTTCCTTCTCAGTGTAGTGGGATACTGTCCCAGCCTCCCCTCCCCCCTTTTAAAAAACTGATTGCTTAAATTACACATTCATTTACTGGTGCTGAGTGCTTTGTTGTCTGCAGGCCATTCATTTGCCTCACAGCTACCATTTGAGTCATTAGGGCGGTTGCTCCATCTCAACCATTTTCTGGAGTCATACCTCTTCCAGGATAATTTGAGGCAGGCTGGATTACGTTCCAAGGAACGTGGATATGTACCCAGTCTAATAGCTTCCAGACTCATGAAACAATTAATTCCATTATAAACAAAAACCAAGTGAAAGAACATTAAATGACTTAATTACTCTGTGGTCTGTGTGTATGTTATGAAGGTTCATAGCATCATGTCCCCTGCCTTAAAGGTAAAGGGACCCCTGACCATTAGGTCCAGTCGTGGCCGACTCTGGGGTTGTGGTACTCATCTCGATTCATTGGCTGAGGGAGCCGGCGTACAGCTTCCGGGTCATGTGGCCAGCATGGCTAAGCCTCTTCTGGCGAACCAGAGCAGCGCACTGAAACGCCGTTTACCTTCCCGCCGGAGCGGTACCTATTTATCTACTTGTACTGCCGTGCTTTCGAACTGCTAGGTTGGCAGGAGCAGAGACCGAGCAACGGGAGCTCACCCTGTTGCGGGGATTTGAACTGCCGACCTTCTGATCGGCAAGTCCTAGGCTCTGTGGTTTAACCCACAGCGCCACCCGCATCCCCTGCCTTACTATATAGCAATTAGTGTGCATGGGTGATATCCAGTTGTTGGTCATACTGGAGAGTACACCCCTTGACTTCAATGAATGTAAGTCTTTTCGGCTGGATTCAACTAACGGATCCTGCTAGCGGAAGTCTGCACAATGACTTTTGCAAGTGCAACTGGGCTTTACCCCCTCTTCTCCTCATGTGGGCCCACCATGCTGCATCAGTTGGCTTGTGGGAGACCCTCTCTCGAACAGTGCATGGTGGGGAGGAGAGAGATTATTCCATCAAGCAAACAGGATGTCCTGAGTTGATAGTGCTAAAGAGATTGCTCCAAGTTGAATTCCTCTCATGGTTTTCAGTGGAGTTTGACTTAGTTGTATATCACCCTGCATGTGTTTGGGGATGGGTGGGGCGCAATCAATAGGACACCCAGATTGGTGACCTGCTCGAGGAGCTGACTGTTTGTGGTACTATCCCCTTGCCACAGGTTGCATAATAAAGAAACCTTGAATGCTATGACCTAAATTTTAAGCATTTTCTGGATTGATGAGAAAGTGGTGGTGAAATTGTAATTTGCAAATATTTAAATTTCACCAAATCATCCAGTTCCTTGAGACATTTTTTATGATAAATTTTGAAGCAAAATTCGAACTCACATTTTTAACTTGAACACTTTATGCTGGTTGGGCTCTCTTTAATATTTTGATGTTTGCAGGGTTCAAATATGGATCTCATAACCTGTCAAATGCCAGATACTACTTAGTATAAGAACATAGGAAGAGTTCATTGGGATCAAACCAAAGACCTATCAAGTCCAATGTCCTGGGGACTGTAGTTTGTTAGAAGTGCTGAGAGTTCTTAGGAGACCCTATTCCTCTCACAAAGCTACAGTTTCCAGAGTTTCCTGAGAAGAGGGGTTGTATATTAAACTACTGAGAATTGTAGCTCTGTGCTTAATGATGATGATAGTCATAATTCAAATGGGAGAGAGGCATCATACAGGGACTAGGTACAGTCTATGTTGTGTAGTGTGCACAATACCGCCGTAGGGATAAGTCAAGTACCTCGGGTTAAGAACTTAATTCGTTCTGGAGGTCTGTTCTTAACCTGAAACTGTTCTTAACCTGAGACACCACTTTAGCTAATGGGGCCTCCCGTTGCCACCGCGCCGCCACCGCACAATATCTTTTCTCATCCTGAAGCAAAGTTCTTATCCTGAGGTACTATTTCCAAGTTAGCGGAGTCTGTAACCTGAAGCGTCTGTAACCCGATGTACCACTGTATCAGGAAAACAGAGGTTGAGTAGACCAAGGGCTGACATCGATAGCAGCCAATTTTTGGAAAATATGTTACACAGGGGTCTCACTGGCACAAAACTCACACAGTGTCTAGGATCAGAAGGTCTGGCAAAAGGTAGCAAAATAGGAAAGGAAATTTTGAAGTCTGAGGAGTTCCTAATCAGGGAGGCCAAAGAATCAACAGATGCCAGCTGAATCTAAAACAGGAATATGTGAATTAATAACTAATGTAGTGTTCATATCCAGGTCTTAGTGGAAGCCACCTGTTGCTATGCATCCTTTATTGTAGGGAAGTTTTTATAATAAATAATAATAAAATAATAAAATTTTATTTATATCCCGCCCTCCCCACCCGAAGCCGGGCTCAAGAGTGGCTAACAACAGTAAAATAATACGTGTTGAGAATAGTGCAATATAGCAGCACTGCTGAGTATGTACCACCCCAAATTTCTTATACTGTACTAGGTTGCATCTAGGACTGGTAGTTGTGTTATTATATTATATTCAACATAGCAAACAGCAGAATTATGTTTCAAAATTACAGTGAACATAAGTGTATCCTTCAGAAACTTTCCTATTAAATTGAGTCTTTTGTGGTTTGGATTTTGGGGCATTTTAGTATGCAGATACAAATCCAAATTGGATAATAGTCATAAAAACATTGGATTTGCAACAGCATTTCTTTCAGAAATTGTTCACCTGTTGAAATGACAAGATACGGAGTAGAAGTCATCATAACAAGAGTGCCATTTGTGGTCAAATACATTCTTCACATACGCAGTATGTGTGAAGTGGGTGCAGGGAAACCCATTATATTAACTGTCATTCTGGTTTTTTTTAATGGGGAAAAAATGAATTCAGCTGTCATAACTTCTTAGAGTTCTGGCGGTTTCTCTTCAGCACTTGAGGATTCTGTTCTACCAATCTAAATTAGAATATATGCCATGTTTCAATTGCTTTATGCGCCTTATAGTAGATAAAATATGTTAATTTGTGTAAATGCTGTTCTGAGTGCAAATGCTTATGCTGAAAGCATGCTTATCTTTAAAGCTGCATGTCTTTCATTCTTGGCTTCTTTTATATGCACACTTTATTTTTTTTAATGCATGTCTTAATATTTGAGAATACTTTTTAAAGAAAACATTTGAAGCTATGTGGGGGGAAAACTCATGACTTTTTCATAAATATTCATAAGCTCATACAAAATCTTGTTACAGTTTTCTTTCCTGAGTTTTTCTGCTAGGTCCCCCCCCCCCTTCAGACCTTTTAATGCTTCATTTCATTGCCATAGATTAGCAAATATGGAACACTGGTTTGCTGATCTATTATATACTTGACACCATTTTTTTTAATGAAGGAAGTCGGTATGTTTTCTATGGTTATATTATGTGTTATTTTCTCTTACGTGATGGGATTGGGAAACAAATGTCAAAGTGAGCAGGTTGTGCAATTAAACTCACAGATTGGTAACAAAGAACTTAATTTTCAGTTTAATCAATCTGCTGCAATTATTTGCCTTGATTCAAATATGTTGGCCACTATCTAAAAAGCTTCTTGAGGCATGCCCAAATTCTTGATCATATGCAAAGTGATTTTTGACAGACACGAATACCTCTTCAATTAGTTCCAGCCATGAATGGTAAAGTCAAGAACAAACCTTGACTTTTACACCATGAGTCTGGGTTTGGATGACACAACAATAATCTTGCCTTGTATTTATTTAAGCAACTGTATGTGTGGCCAGAAACACCCAAGTGTAATTAAAGCTTCAATCCTAAATAGACGTGCTAGAGAAGCCACATTGAACACAATGAGACATATATCTGAGCAAGCCTTCATAGGCTTGCAATGCATGCCCAAGTTCCCCTTCACTAAGTAATAATGCTGCTTTGTTTGAACATGACGTTAAGCCAAACCATGACCTAGCACGAAGGTGCACACTCCAGGGGAGAAGATTGTTGCGGCTTCACCAGTCATTCTTCTCATGCATTGAGCTAAGCCAGGCTTCCTCAACCTTCGCCTTCCAGATGTTTTGAGACTACAATTCCCATCATCCCTGACCACTGGTCTTGCTAGCTAGGGATCATGGGAGTTGTAGGCCAAAAACAGCTGGAGGGCCGAGGTTGAGGAAGCCTGAGCTAAGCCATAACTTGGCTTTAGCATGTCATCCAAAGCGAGGTTTGTGGTTTAGTTCTATCCAGGCCAGTGCTTTTTTTATTTTAAAAAAATGTTTAGGGGTACTCTCATTTTCCTTGTTGTTGTTGTTTAGTTGTTTAGTTGTGTCCGTTTAGTTGTGACCCCGTGGACCAGAGCACGCCAGGCACTCCTGTCTTCCACTGCCTCCCACAGTTTGGTCAAACTCATGTTGGTAGCTTTGAGAACACTGTCCAACCATCTAGTCCTCTGTCATCCCCTTCTCCTTGTGCCCTCAATCTTGCCCAACATCCGGGACTTTTCCAGGGAGTCTTCTCTTCTCATGAGGTGGCCAAAGTATTGGAGCCTCAGCTTCAGGATCTGTCCTTCCAGTGAGAACTCATTTTCCTACTCATACTGAAATACTGCCTCTCAACGAGGCCAAACTGAGATTCACAAGATGTTTAGGAGTATGCATACCCCTGCGTCCCCCCCCCCAGAAAAAAGCACTGCTCCAGGCTATAAAAAATAAAGGACTTGTGGTGTGTGGGGAATAGCTAAACCACAAGGCTGGGTTCAGACAAAATGTTAAGTGAAACTACGACTTAGGATAGCACAGAATGCAGGCCTCTTTAGAGCTTGTCTGAGGCCTGGGGCAGGAGTTTTGCTAGAATAAAGTTATAAACTCAAAAAAGCAGCTGGTCCCTGTCAGTGACCCCTGACTAGCTTAGCCCTCTGAGGCCCATGACAAGTGTACCCAGCTTTACCCTACCCCCCCCCCCCGCATGGGCCTGGGGAGGAACAAGCATATTGGGATCCTGCATGGTTATATCTCAAACTATGAACCAGACCATGATTGTCTCAGAATAGCTCTAAAACATGAAATAAGTATCTCAGATTTAGGTCTTTGAGCAGCCACAGCTGTCTGAACATCTACGCATGCTTTTCATTGGCACTCCAATAGGCCCTTCCCCACTAAATATGCTAGCTCTCCATTCTAGATGTGTTCATGTCAGTTTGTTGTTAAGGTATTTTAAAGTCGCAGACGTAGGTGCTTATGCTTAAAGAAATTTGAACTTAAGCCATTAGAAACAGCTACTTCTGTTTTGTTGGCTTCAGTGGATCACAACTTTGAAGAGACAACATCCTTTGACATTAACTAAGCCCCTCTCTACTATATAGGTAAAGGTAAAGGGACCCCTGACCATTAGGTCCAGTCGTGACCGACTCTGGGGTTGCGGTGCTCATCTTGCTTTATTGGCCGAGGGAGCCAGTGTACAGCTTCCGGGTCATGTGGCCAGCATGACTAAGCCACTTCTGGCGAACCAGAGCAGCGCACGGAAATGCCGTTTACCTTCCTGCCAGAGCGGTACCTATTTATCCACTTGTACTTTGACGTGCTTTCGAACTGCTAGGTTGGCAGGAGCAGGGACCGAGCAACAGGAGCTCACCCCGTCGCAGGGATTCAAACCGCCGACCTTCTGATCGGCAAGTCCTAGGCTCTGTGGTTTAACCCACAGCGCCACCCGCGTCCCTCTCTACTATATACCGCCTTTTATTTCCTTCTTGAAATAAAAGGTTGCATATAAATTGTTTTAATAGTAATAATAATATTGGCCAAATCTTGGCTGAATGATCTGCTGTTCTTGTTTGTTGGGTTTGTTTAAAGCACTGGAATTTTCAAAAGAAAACATTGGTACATTTGCTTAATAACAGAGTAATGCACAACTGCAGTATTTGTTAAATAAAGCATGCTACGTATTTCTACCCTTGAGATAATAATTCAGCATGTTATATCATTCACAGAAGATTAAGTGTATACCATGCTAGGGAGAAATGAAATTCATGTTCATTGCTGTAGAATCTGCAGAGTTTAGTGCCAGCTGATAATAAATGCCCAGTCAACAGCAATGCTAGTCTCTGTAATGAGAACATCAATGTAAATAAATCAGACATTATTGAAGACATTTTTCCCCTGTAAGAGGAAAATAAAATGTGCTATCTGGATGTTATTCACTGCTGATTATTCATCTATATTCATTGAGTTTCAGCGGGTTGGCCATTTAGGCCAACAGTTATGAAAATGGGATGCTTTGTGAGTTAATGGTTTTAGGGTTGCACTCGACGATTGTGTAAAGTGATGGGGCGAGAACAGAAAGACAGCAAAGATCTCAGATATTTGAGTTATAGGTTCTTTTTTTACTTCTTTGTGCCTTAAAAAATGCCTGCAGTATTAGAAGTGATGCCTAGCTGTTGAGTGTGTATTGCATACCTTAATATTCATAGGGTTGGAGGCTGACTTTGGCTGCAATTCTAACCGTGTCTATTCAGAAGCAAGTCCCATTGAATAGAGTGAGGCTTACTTCCAGGCAAGTGAAGTTAGGACTGCAGTCTCGGTCAATGAGTCTGGATCCACTAAATCTGGATCCCACCCATAATTTCCATATATTTTCCCTTTAATGATTTGTAAATTTAGAAGACTTTGAGACATAAACTTGTTAGAAACTAAGAGATGTGTTATCTATGAGGGCTGTGCCCTGGATTTAGTCAAATGTTGAATTTCATGCCAAATAGAGGTGCATGAGCAGGGGAGGGGAGGGCGCTGGCCTGTGGAGTCCTGCCTGCAGGAAAGCAGCCTCCAGCAGGTAAGCAGTGACAACAATGGTGACCTGCAGGGGAGGCCTCTCTTCACCTGGATGGCAGCGCCCCAGTCAGGTGAGTGGGTTGGCAAGGGAGCATCAAGCACCCCACTGCCCAGCCTTGGCATCAGGCCATGCCCCTCCCCCACACGCTGGCCACTCCTTCTGCATGCTGGTGAGTGCCAACCCTTTTTTTCCTAGGAAAAAAAAAGCACTGTTTTAGTATCAAGAGACTACAGTGCTTTTTTATTATTTTATTTATGATTTTCAATTTTCTACAATTCAATAATTTTACAATCATTTTAACAGTTCAAAACTTGACTTCCTTTCCCCTCTTTCTGTGGTTCATTAAATTTATTTTTTATATTTTCTGCATATTCCAAATTTACTTAATTTACTCATTTATTCATCTACTTTAAATATATACTGCAGGTTATTACAATAATCCCACTGATGTTCTTATCTTTTTACAGTTTATTTGTAAAAATTCAATAATCCATTTCCATACTTTTATAAATAGTTTATTATCTTGATTTCTTATCTTTCCAGTAAGTTTCTCCATTTCTGCATATTCCATAAGTTTTTGTATCCATCCTTCTTTTGCCGGGGCTTCTTCTTATTTCAGTTTTTGGGCAAGTAACTTTCTTGCCACTGTAGTCGCATACATGAATAAATTTCTATACAGTTTGGATAGTTCTGTCCCTATAATTCCCAAAAGGTGTCCTTAGACTCTCATTGATTTGGTATGGGTCCAATACAGACCTGAGATAGGAAAAAATGCAGTAGCTACTACTCTTGTTACAAAGAGCAGGTGTCAAAATATCCTTACTCTATTTATCGTTTTATAGCCTTCTGAAATTCAGACTGGCCTCATTTAAAACAAAAGGCGAGTGGCGGGGAACACACTAGTGTTTTTGAAATTGACCACAATATAAAAAACCAACCAACCCCCCAAAACAAGGCAAAACAAAAAACGAAAAACAACCACCTTCTATTACACTTTGAGTTCTCTTGTAATAGCAATTTATAGCAAATGCAGTGAGCTTGGAAAATTGGCAATATAGATACGTCCCTGGGAGCTAACTTCTAATCAGTATCGCTTAAGATGGATCTCTTTTAATCTCCTCCATGTGCATTGGCTAGCAACAGTTCAATGCAAGGGAAAAAGAAGCAGAAGGATGGGATAAGTTTGCTTGCAGCCACATGAGCCAGCAGCTTGCAGGGCTATCAAAGTTTGCACATCAATAAGATATGCTTTGTGATATATTGGTGGCCATAGCCGGGACAAGATCTCTCCAGTGTTCTGACTGTACAAGCAGGCTACTTTCATGTGAGAAGGGACAAAATACACTCTGCGGACAGCTAGACTATAAACACAGGGTGGGCTGTCGAAGAGGACAGCCTTGAAATCTATTCAAGAGGGCCCTGTTTTACTCTGTGTGGCGATCTCTCCAGCTGTTTGTCCACAGCCTCTGTACTCTTGAATGTATTTCTCACTTGAATTAGCATTGGAAATTTTGAACATGGCTTTCATGTTTCCTTTGGAGAAGGCTTTGGCTCCCATTGCGAGCAAGAGCAGCAGAGCTGCACCACAGTGGAATGGAAATGCTATTGTGTCTTTTGAGTAGAGCAAAGAACCATGAACAAAAATAAAAGCTTATGTGACCCAGCTGAGTGTGGAAACCAAATCTATGACCTTTTGCAGTATGGAAAGATGCAAGTGTTTTGTGGGGAACTGCAGTTGCTTGAGTCATTAATTCTCCATGATCATGTTTTCCTTGAATGTTTAAGGGTATTAAACAAATAAATAATTTTTTTGCATGTATAACAGTGTAGCTAGCTAGCCCTCCCTGCCTTTTATAATATTGAGATTTTGTATTATTGCTCAGTGTATCCTGAAGGCAACCAAGTTTTTCTCCACTTGAGAGAATATAATGAAATATAGCCTGAAGCTGAGATCTGGGAGTAGGGAAGGGGGGAGAAATTTGCTTGGTTTGCATTCTTACCTAATTTGCACTTCCTGGACCAATAAGCAAATCAAATCACAGGTAACATTTAAATTTTACACTTTTAGTTTTGTGACTATGGTCTCCAACCAAAGGTGTGTAGAACAATGCATATATTAACTCTGTTATATTAAGGGAAACTACTTTCAAAAATGCATGTATTAGGGAAAATTGCATTAAAATTGTTTATATTAGGAGAAATGTGCACAGAAATGCATACAAAGTAAAACCTGCAGATTGGTGCAGAAATTGGGCAAACTGAACTGAAATTTGGGGAAATGGAACATTTGGAAAAATGGAAAATTTTACAGATTTGTCCATCCCTGGATTGGGGTGTGTGTATTTGAAAGTTGATATATAGCTTCCCCTATTCTTCAGAAACTGGACCTGTAATAGGTAGGCTTCATTGAACCTTGGAGTCAGATATATAATTCAGATATTTATTTTCTTTATAACTTCCACCCCCCCGGCATAAAAATCCAAATACCCTCCACATGTAAACTAGAAGTAACAGAGAAGGGAGCTTAGCCCCAGAATCAATTTCTCTTGTCCTAAAATCAGCCAGTGGTGGTTGCGTTGGATCAGGGCCCTGACACAAAAGCAGAGGTTTACAGTTTCTCCACCAATTGCTCAATTTGCTGCGTGTGCACACACACGCACAAAGATAAAACACAGGTTGCTTTGCCTTCCCTTGTGGGTGGTGTTGCAACAATTTACAATGAAAAAATGGTGCAAGGGGAAAGGACTAAACCTCTTGATCTAAATTGGAGGGTTTTGTGACTGCTTTTAGAACATGAAAATTACATTGGGAGGAACTCGGTGTCACACGCTTCTGATTCTTCTTCTATCAGCGCAAGCAATTCAGTTCCCAGATGGAATGGTTCTCCCTTTCCTACCCCTGCCCATGATGTGCTGTTTTGGGTGTTCTCCTGACCCCTCTGAGTCAATTTTGGAGGCATGCAGGGGGAGGAGAGAGGAAGAAAGTCCTGTTGTGCAATGCTGCCCATAGTTTATATTGGAAAACACCATAGAAACTTTAATTATTAGACAAAACAGAAACACTCTAGATAAAAACACTAAAATACAATAACCTATTAAACATTAAAAGCTTCCCTAAACAGGGCTGCCTTCAGATGTCTTCTAAACGTTTGGTAGTTATTTTTCTCTTTGACATCTGGTGGCAGGGCGTTCCACAGGACGGCTGCCACTACCAAGAAGGCCCTCTGCCTAGTTCCCTGTAACTTGGCTTCTCGCAGCGAGGGAACCGCCAGAAGGCTCTCGGCGCTGGACCTCAGTGTCCGGGCAGAACGATGGAGGTGGAGACGCTCCTTCAGATATACTGGACCGAGGCCATTTAGGGCTTTAAAGGTCAGCACCAGCACTTTGAATTGTGCTCAGAAATGTACTGGGAGTCAGTGTAGGTCTTTGAAGACCGGTGTTATATGGTCTCGGCGACCGCTCCCAGTCACCAGTCTAGCTGCCGCATTCTGGATTACTTGTAGTTTCCAGGTCACCTTCAAAGGTTGCCCCCCATAGACCGCATTGCAGTAGTCCAAGCGAGACATAAATAGAGCATGCACCACTCTGGCGAGACAGTCTGCAGGCAGGTAGGGTCTCAGCCTGCGTACCAGATGGAGTTGATAAACAGCTGCCCTGGACACAGAATTAACCTGCGCCTCCATGGACAGCTGTGAGTCCAAAATGACTCCCAGGCTGCGCACCTGGTCCTTCAGGGGCACAGTTACCCCATTCAGGACCAGGGAGTCCTCCACACCCGCCTGCCCCCTGTCTCCCAAAAACAGTACTTCTGTCTTGTCAGGATTCAACCTCAAATAAAAGGGAGATCCGTTCACAGAACACATGTTTAACATGTAATTTATTTAAACATGGATGCTTTAGTTGAGATGCCTGCGTTACAGGGGGTTGGACTAGATAGGATCCCTCCAACTTTACAATTCTATGATTCTCAGGGCAAAACACAGGAGTACATGCATAGCTGGTTGCTCTTTATTTTTATATAAACATTTTGTTATATAAACACTGAACATATTCAGGTGCAAAATGCAGAGGTAAGGAGAGTTAGTGGTATTGACATGCTTGGCAGTTACCTGCAAAAGGTATATCGTATATCTTGTGACAGCTAGGATAAAGTTTCCATTGCTGTATCCTAGGGTAGGATTCAGAATAGGAATAGATGAAAGCGTCACAAGTTCCTTCTAACTTGCAAGAAAGCTTTAAAAAAGTTGAAGTCTGGCTGCCAATTCATTGAAAAAGATTGGGGTTTTTTGTGTTTCTTTTTAAACTCTCCCAATAAATGTGCATGTACAAAAATGTTGCGGGACAATAGTATTCTGAATGGAATATTTTCATACATAGCTGAAGAATGGTACTGGTTTCTTCTTGGAAGAGGCTTTTATCCCATACTATTTTTCAGCCTTTCAAAAAGAATATTATATTGTACTACAGGAAGGAACTATTTTGCGAAAGGTAGAAATGAAACTCATCCTTTCTACAAAGGAAAATGCTTCATTTTTTAAAGAGAGAGACAGAATGGAATGCTTGCATTTAGCTATTGACTTTCCAATCTCTTAGAGCTGTCATTGTCCTAAACTCACTTAGAATCACATTTTTAACTGTTTCGTGTGGAATCAAGTGCTTTGATGGAACCATTTCTGCTTTGTCAGCTGTGCAGGAAGCTACATAACTTTATAAACATGAGAAAGAACAGGACATCAAGACATTTGATGTTGTATACTATTTATTGCAATAATTTGCTAGCCACTTTTCCAGCACTCAAGGCAGCCTTCCTCAACCTCAGCCCTCCAGATGTTTTTGGCCTACAACTCCCATGATCCCTAACTAGCAGGACCAGTGGTCAGGAATGATGGGAATTGTAGTCTCAAAACAGCTGGAGGGCCCAGGTTGAGGAAGCCTGGCTCAAGGCCTTGTTCAAAAATACAGAACAAATGAAATAATTACAGTACAGTGGTACCTCGGGTTAAGAACTTAATTCGTTCTGGAGGTCCGTTCTTAACCTGAAACTGTTCTTAACCTGAAGCACCACTTTAGCTAATGGGGCCTCCCGCTGCCGCCACGCTGCCGCCATGTGATATCTGTTCTCATCCTGAAGCAGAGTTCTTAAGCCAAGGTACTATTTCTGGGTTAGCGGAGTCTGTAACCTGAAGCGTCTGTAACCTGAAGTGTCTTGTAACCCAAGATACCACTGTAAAACCTACAAGAAGAGAAGAGTAACAAGCTCAGCCAAAAGCCAGGTGCCAAAGTCCAAGCCCTCTTAAAGACTGGTGAAGACCGAGAATTAGTGCAGAAAGTTCATACCACAGCACTGGAGAAATGGATGTAAACCCCCCTGCTTCTCCTGTAACAGTTGTTTTAATTAATAAACAGAAATTATTTACAAGCCACTTTTCAGGCCAAGCCCTCCTAGAGAAACAGTCAGGAAAATAAATTCCCAATAAAAACCACATCATAATTACTAAACACACACATACACAAAACAGCAGCAAGATAAAGCAGTAACAAAATCACCCAGCTAAGAAGTCTGAAGTGAGGGAAGAAATTCTTATGTGGACTTGATGCTCAAAGCCAGGAGCTAGTGTGTCCAGGGGTGGGGGAAGTAACAGGGTATGTGGCACCCAGGCCATGAAAGTCTTTAAAGGTACATTGAATTGAACCTGTGAGAGAAATGGCTAGAAGGGGGGGGGGGAATACAAAAAGCTTGGTTTTAACAGTGGTTTGTGGTTTCCCAAATAATAAATGATTTATTTAATAAAAGCTGCTGTTTTCATTGAAAGGCTTGCAATTAAGGGCTCCATAGTATTTATTTTTGTCAATCAAATAATCTATTGAAAGTGTAATAGTAGACTAAATAAGTAACTAGTGGATCCATTTTTGTAATGTGAGAGAAGAGGAGGATTTTATTAAAAGGAGTACTGGATGGTGATAACTCCATATATATCCAATGCATTCAGTCAGACTGGTGTGAGAAACACTTTTGGTTTCCATTTGCCACCATTACAACCTGAAAAGCAATTCACTTTTTAAAAAAGGAAAAAAAATGAGTGCATTGAGGTATAATTGCCAAACAGTCTCATTCACGCCTGTTCATTTTATTTTGTTTCAAATTGGATATTTACTGCCAAGCAAGAAGGGACACAGATTGCATTTCCAGCTTCAGGAGGTCCCACTGGACAACTTCTAGTGATTTTAGTATAAGAATAGAAAGAAGGTATGGAAGGAAAATATGTTAGTTGCTCTGGCAGTACATAATATGAAAATGTCTTAATGAAAGAATGCATTCTCTGAACTTTGGGAATGTAGGGTACACTGTAATGCTTATTTCGGTTTGCAGCAGTCCACAGTACCTTGATTCCTAGAATCATGGAATCATAGAAAAGCAGAGTTGGAAGGAGCCACAAAGGTCATCTAGCCCAACCCCCTGCAATGCAGGAATCTTTTTGCCCAACGTGGGACTCAAACGACCCATGACTCTTAAGATTAAGAGTCTCATGCTGTACCGACTGAGCCTGGTTTGCACTTAATGCTAAGCTAAACAATGGCTTAGTGCAAACAAACATGTGCAGGCTTCTGGGAGATCACAGCCATTTTGATCCTCCTCAATAATTTTGCCTCTGCCCTGCCCTAAGCTAAATTGTAGTTTGGCTTACCATGTCAACTTGAATGCAGGCTTGTAGCTTAGCTCTCTCAGACAAACCAGAAGCTGTTAACCATAGAACAGACCAAGGTTAAAACTTGCAGCTTGTCAGGAAGGAGCTAAACCACAAGCCTTGATTTGGATGACACGCTAAGCCAAACCATGGCTTGGCTCAGCACAGCAGCCAAACCACCAGGGAGGAGTAAAGCAATTAATTATAAGTGCTGTCGCTGTTGTTGTCTCAGCTCCTAGAACAAACAGAAATGCTTGGGCGGCTAGATGGGTGTCACCAGCTTTGACTATCATCTTTGCAAGCCAGAACTGTGAAATTCTTAACCACACGTTGGCTCATATTTCTCCCTTCATTACTTATGTGCTAACATGCTAATGAGCCTTAACAGGCTGAAATATGTATCCTTCTGAGCCTAATGGAGACTGTTCGTTGTGGTGTCTACTTGCAGAAGTTTGCAGGTACTGTATTTGAAAAGTTTTATACTTGTATGTTCTCCGTTGTATGTAGTTGTCTAAATCGTATGGCCAACATCCAGTGCTACGTGAGCAAACTTCTGTTTTCTCAGTAACTCTTCACCACCTTCTCCTGACCACTGTTCTGCCTCCTCCTATCTGTTCTGAAGGGACCCTGACTACCAGAATAGAATTTGAGAGTCTGTTGTCTCTTCATTATCCAGCATCTCTTCCCAAGCTTCCCCCTTTGATCTCTCATTAGTATCCCACCATCAATCCCTAGGCTCTGAGCATTTCTCCCCTGAGGGTTGAAGCAAATGCCTCAGAAGCAGTGAATATATCTTTAAATAATTTCCACCTTGGTTAAGAACAAGATTAGGGTGTCATTTCTGTCACTTACCAGGACAGTGTGAGAATAGGGCAAAGTAGTAGTAAGCTGGGACTGCCCATGCGCACTGTTGGAGCCAACCCAATGCTACCACCAGTGCACCCAAATAACCATAATTTAGCCACTGCCCAGTCCTGCTCTGGTAATCAGCAGTGAAGCTGGTTTTGGGAGGTCAGGTCCACATCACCATTCCAGACACTCTTGCTTTAAGAATTTAAATGTCTAGCTTTAAAACGGTTTTTATATAACTTAATGGGCATATTTTTGAAGTGCTGTTTGCTTTTCTCTGACCTTTCTGTTCTTAACATTAGGATTGTCCTCAGGCTATTAAGAGTTTACTTTTATAAGCCCCGCCTGATTTTCTAGCAGATGTGCGGGTGATGAGAATCGGTTAAAACTGAATAAATCCCATCCCTGCTATTCGAATGGTCATTGCAGGTTTTCTGCAGGAACCCAACATGGTGATAGCACAGCTTCTGCAAATAGTGCCTATCTGCTAGAAGGAAGGGAAAAGCTGGACATCTCTTTCCACCCCCCCCAACCGCCCGAAGCAGGGACAGCACTGATTATCTGTTTGGGATCAGGAGGGGTTGTCAGAACTCTGTCCAACACTCCTCATTCCCTACAGAAGACAGAATGCTAATAATCTGCCTCAGTTTAAACAGTCCCCAGACAATGTGAATGGATATTCACACATGAAGCAGCCATGTTACCCAGATTGCCATGTGCAATGCGCCTTGGATGTCTATTTTTCACACTACTGGCACACAAAGACACAACCTGTCAACCAATCATAACCCAGCACAGAAGAAAAACAGTTCAAATCAATGAAGGAAACATTATAATACAAATTTTATATTGAACGTCAAGACTGCATGTTTGATTAAAAATGCCTGTAATTATTTGATGAGGTTGTTACTATGCTTGTGGTTGTTATTTTCAGTGGCATGGTATTTTATGAACAATAGGGTAGAATTTTTTATTAATAAAAAATAAACATCATTTATTTAGTGCCAATGGCGTAGCATCATGTGCAGAACAGAGAATTAATGCAAGAAGCATAATTTTCATTTGGCTACAGCCATGCTCACTGATGTATGCATATAAAAATCACAGAGAGGATAGCACCATACATCTTGGAACGGAAATGCACATTATCTTGCTGTATTTCTTAAAACAGGCCTGGAAGGTCAGTATCTGTTGTGTTGTGGATGGAGAGCTGGGGCTGAGAGTGGCTTGCCTAAGACTGGGATCAGGAAGCTTCTCTTTTGCATCTCAGCTTCTTAGCCATCACACTAATCCAGCTTTTAAAAAGATTTTTTTTACTCAAGGTGACATTAGCTCGCAGTATTTTATTTAAACTGCAACACAGAGAATGAATTCATTTTTCTCCTTGCAGAGGAAAAGTTGTATAATTACCTTCTGACACAAGTGGCCTAATCAAAATTTGTTGTCCCCACCCCCTCCGTTTTCCTCCATGTACATTTGTTCACAACATTAATTTATCCAATATTTGTGAAACTCACTCCCATAGCTACAGCAGCAACAATCTGCAGTGGGCAGCAGTTTCTCCCTAATGACATGAGCCCTGATGTTTGCTCATGCATAGTCTGTTTCCATTCATTTCATTCACATCTGATAAACAAGGCTTTGAAGTTAAAAGACGCTTTGTGCATCAAGACGGTTTTACAGGCACTATCATCAACCTTAGATTGTGATTAATGACCGTACTCAAACAAAATACGTCGGCTGCAATCCCTGTTGTCTGTTAGCATTTATACAATCGAAAGTAATTGGCAAGGTATCCATCTCATGCAAAGCTGTTTCTGTTTCTTTTTGCACAAGGACAGTCTGCAACATGTGGTTTGGGGAAAAAGAAGACGACAGTAACTCAGAATACAGTCATACCTTGGGTTGAATACGCTTCAGGTTGAGGGCTTTTGGGTTGCGCCCCACGGTGATCCGGAAGTAACGGAGTGTGTTACTTCCGGGTTTCGCTGCTCATGCATGCGCAGACGGTCAAAATGACGTCACACGCATGCGCGCAAGCGGCAAATCATGACTTGCACACGTGCAGACGCGCAGTCGCGGGTTGTGTTTGCTTCAGGATGCGAACGGGGCTCCGGAACAGATCCCGTTCGCATCCTGAGGTACCACTGTACTAAGAAAAACATAGGGGTGTGTGTTGGGCTGCCGGCCTCCGCCTTTTTGTATTTGCTTCCATATATAGTTCTTTGGCAGCCTTGTAAGATGGCACTGACATTTTAAAAGCTGAACAAGTTAAGCGATCAACCCAAACTACACAAATAATAAATTATTATTATGATTAATAATAATAATAATACCCTGCCCATCTGGGCGGCCCCCAGCAGAATATTAAAAACACGATAAAACATCAAACATTAAAAACTTCCCTAAATCGGGTTGCCTACAGATGTCTTCTAAAAGTCAGATAGTTGGTTGTTTCCTTGACATCTGATGGGAGTGCATTCCACAGGGCGGGCGCCACTACCGAAAAGGCCCTCTGCCTGGTTCCCTGTAGCTTCACTTCTCGCAGTGAGGGAACCGCCAGAAGGTCCTCGGAGCTGGACCTCAATGTCTGGGCTGAATGTTGGAGATGGAGATGCTCCTTTAGGTATACTGGGCCGAGGCCGTTTAGGGCTTTAAAGGTCAGCACCAACACTTTGAATTGTGCTCGGAAACGTACTGGGAGCCAATGTAGGTCTTTCAGGACCATTGTTATGTGGTTTCGGGAGCCACTCCCAGTGGCCAGCTTAGCTGCCACATTCTGGATTAGTTGTAGTTTCCAGGTCACCTTCAAAGGTAGCCCCATGTAGAGCACATTGCGGTAGTCTCAAGCAGGAGATAACTAGAGCAAGAATAGATAATGTCACTGAAAGTTACAGATGTATAGCAATAGCACTGTTTTTGAAAAAAAACTTCATCAAAGTTAGTGGGAGAATGCAATGCAAGGAGTGCCCTGCATGCAACATTAAGGGGCTAAATACAGATGCTCTGTTCCCGGCTGCTATAAAAACTTGTATCTGTCATAAGTGTTGCATTTACTTGCTAAAAAATGGCTTCACTTGCAATCAGTGCTACTGCACAGATTTATTGGGAAGCAGATCTTTTCACATAAGCTTCATGTAGTAATGGGGCTCTCTGTTCTCATTCATCAGAGCTATTGTTGTTCAGAAAGCTTAGCCAACATACATGAAGAGCCTTGTGACTCAACTCACTACAGGAAATGCTGAAATCAACCCTTTGTTGACAGCTTCTGTTTCTCTGAATGTGATGGATGTGGAGGGAGACTGGAGCAAATCTCATGTAAAAACAGCCATTCTGTCTTGCTTTAAACATGATAAATGGGTTGCTTGGGTGCATGGGTACTAAAAATTTTCTGTGCTTGAGTAAGCAGGTATGCTGTATCTGTGGTCCTGATCTCTTCTACATACCTTTCTCTTCCAGTTTGTTTCTAACACAGCCCCTGGTGGGAATTCCTGCCTTAAGCAGATATGGGCCCGATTTAGAGGCAAGAGAATTCTGTATATCTAGCTGAAAAACTTAAGTTTTGTGAAGAAATGCTGTAATGTCAACAGGCTGACTGGGACAGAGGCATTACAGAAGAGAAGAGATTTCATGATTTCTTCTTGTGGGTGTTCTTCAGCTATACAAATGTTGGATTGAATCTGATGGTGTCCTTTGTTAGCAGAAAGACACTTCCATTTCCACTAAGTGGCCTCTATTTCTGCCAGTGCCTGAATTCCTGAAGCCATGCACAGCTCACCCCATGCTGTTCTATCAAGGCTTAGGAGCAGCTTTTCAGTGGGAGGGTGGGTAGTGCAGTGTGGAGGAAAGAGCAAGAAAGGTGTGTTTTGTAGTGATGTTCCACTTGCACTTCTTTGTATCCAAGCCATTTTGTTCTGTACAGTCATAACCTTGGCTTGAAGTTGCTTCAGGTTGAGCACTTTCGGTTTGCACTCCGTGGCGACCCGGAAGTAATGGAACACATTACTTCCGGTTTCGCTGCTCGCACATGCGCAGATGGTCAAAACGATGCGGAAGTGGCGAATCGCAACCTGCACACGCGCAGATGCGGGTTGCGTTTACTTCAGGATGCGAACAGGGCTCCGGAACAGATCCCATTCGTATCCAGAGGTACCACTGTACAAGGAACTTTCTGCATCAGGCCCACTCAAATGCATCAGGCCCCTCTCTCCCTTATAGGCCCTCTTATAAGTCTGTGGGTTGGTCGAGAGGCTCCTCACTGGGTCTCTGCCATGGGAGCATATTCACCCAGTGCTTTTCCAGCTGCACTGGCTCCCAGTGGAGTACAGGGTCAGATTTAAGGTGCTGGTTTTGACCTTTAAAGCCCTTCACGGCCTAGGACCCTTGTAGCTACGGGACCGCCTCTCCCAGTATGCCCCACGGAGAGCCTCAAGGTCCATAAATAGCAACACCCTAGTGGTCCCGGGCCCTAAGGAAGTTAGATTAGCTTCAACCAGAGCCAGGGCCTTTTCAACACTGGCTCCAGCTTGGTGGAACACTCTGCCTCATGAGACCAAGGCCCTGCAGGATCTGATTTCTTTCCGCAGGGCCTGTAAGACAGAGTTGTTCCGCCTGGCCTTTGGCTTGGAACCAATTTGATTCCCTCCCCCTCTTTCTCCCCCCCCTTTCTCCTCCTGTGATGAGGCTGCATTTTAATATTTTAATGTTTCAATGTTTTACTGTTGTATTTTAATCTTGTTTTTAAGTTGTATTCATTCAACTTGTTTTTATTATTGCTTGTTAGCCGCCCTGAGCCCGGCCTTGGCTGTTAATGAGCTGTTTTTATTAGTCTGTATTTTATGAATGGTTAAAATATAACACCTCATATCTAAAACCAGCTGTTAAAATATAATTTGTCCTGACAGCAGCCCAGTGACCAATATCATCTGCACGCAAGTAGAAAGATAACATAGAGGAAGCCCATCTAACCCATCCTTGGGTATGACTTTCACAATCTGGGAGCAGCCACAGAAAAAGCTCGCTCTTGGCTTACCACCATGTTTCCGCGGTTGATGGGACTTATAGGAGTTGCTCACTTGAGGATCTTAGCACCTGGGCAGGTTTGTATAGGGAGATAGAACCTTCAGGTAGCCTGGACTCAAGCCATATAGGGCCTTATATGTCATAACCAGCACTTTGAATTGTGCCCATAAACAGACCCAGTAGCTAGTGAAGTTGTTCTAACAGGGAAGTAACATGCAGCCTAATCAGAAGGTCGGCGGTTCGAATCCCTGCGACAGGGTGAGCTCCCATTGCTCGGTCCCAGCTCCTGCCAACCTAGCAATTCGAAAGCACGTCTATGTGCAAGTGGATAAATAGGTTTTAAATACATAAAATCACAATAAGACGGGAAGGTAAACGGTGTTTCCGTGCGCTGCTCTGGTTTCGCCAGAAGCAGCTTAGTCATGCTGGCCACATGGCCCGGAAAAACTGTCTGCAGACAAATGTCGGCTCCCTTGGCCAGTAAAGTGAGATGAGCGCTACAACCCCAGAGTCATTCGCGACTGGACTTAACTGTCAGGGGTCCTTTACCTTTTTAACATGCAGCCTGTCACAGGTTCCAGTCTGGCTGCATCATTTTGGACCAGCTGAAGCTTGCAAACAGTTTCCAAAGGCAGCCCCGCGTGGAGCGTGTTACAGTAGTCCAACTCTCATATGGTCTTCACATGTTTGATTTCTGTTCGGTGTGTTGCAGATTTTATATTGGGGTTTCAAAACTTCTCATTCAGCAGCTGATCAATCCAGCTTGTTCCTTTATTACTGTTAAGGAAAAGCTGCAAACATGGTAACTACACCATCATATGTTTGTCTTTTTGAGATCGATCCAGTCATGGGTCCTTATTGTGGTTTTATGTATTTAACTGATTTTATAAATAAATCACTTTGTAATTTGGAAGACTAATGATAATAATTATGAATAACTAGCTATATGAAAAAAGCTGCAACTGAGCACTTTCAAAGTACTATTATATATCTATTTTGAAAGCACTTTCAAGTTGTTGTCATGGGTACGTTAATGTGGTCTCAATATTTAACAAAAGATAACCATAGAGAGAGGCAAGATTTATAAAACCAGCTTTTGTCTAAAACATGCACCTTGCAAGGCACAGACCTGTATGCATATTGATGAGAAACAGGAACCCAAATGACTTACATGCATGAATACTTCAAAAACACTTTTATTCGCATCACTTCTTGACAACCAGTCTGTCACTCAACAGAGCATTCAGATTTCTGTAAAAGAAAGTGCCCCTTTCTGAATCACATGATTGATCCTGACTATTCATTTTTACGATTGGGTAATTCCCCCTCCCTGCAATGTGACTGATACCTTACTTTGTGAATATGCTCAGATGGTAGCTATATGTTGCTGGAAAGTCTTTAAAAAAAATCTGAACAAGTTGAGTTTGAATCTGCAATTTATAATCTACTTTTCTCAAAAGAATGGTAGACATTGTATCATAATTTATAGAATGTATGACGAACATACATGGTTTTTTGCTAAATGGAGAGTACCTTCAAGAGATCTATAAATCTGAGCTGCTGCCATTGTTATCTGATACATCACCCATCAATGGAAAAATGGCAGAGTTTTTGTTGTAAAGTTCAAAGTTGACAGCAAGTTCAGTGTATTAGAGGTAATATGAACATGCACTTAGCAGGTCAAAGTTTATACAGACTGATGAATGAATGAATATTAACATTGTTATCTTGCTTAGAAAACACTGAAAAACCATTTCTAAGATTCTGTAGATATAACACAGTGTTTTGTTTTTCAATATAAGCAGCATAGTCAATATATATATGTTAAATTTTAACACATGTTTAAAAAGCATAGTTCACCTGAAGGGACAAATGCATTTGTGTTTTGTCATTGTTTTGTTTTTACCAGCTACAACATTTTGGCACGGGAAGGCCTACATATTTGAATAATTTTGTCAAAAAAAACAGGGAAGAATGCTAATTGAGTAGCTTTCAAATAAGTTTTTTTCTCTCTCTGTGCATTTGAACACATTTGTTTAAATTCAGGTAAAAGCATTTCTCTACTGTTGTGTGCCTAATTAAATGCCTGAAAAATAGTGATAATAAATTAACAACACATGTAATGTTCTATGTTGTTTTGCTTGGATCCAGGTTTAAGGTTGTTATGATCTGATGATAACAGTGGACATTTTGGTCATGTTTTATGGTACAATTTAATGCTGTTTATTGTGAAGAAGCAATCTCTTTACAACTCTATTTAGTTGGTGCTTGTTTTTACATATTGCACTTCATAATAAAAATTAGTACATCACTTGCTATGCAAAATCTGTAAGTGACTTACATAAAGCACAATAAGATATTTACAAAGAAAAAGTTAGATACATTATTATATCTAAAATACAGTGAAGTGATGAATCTTATGAAACAAGGCAAACCTGCTCAAATAATTTGCTTTTCAGAAGGCATTTAAAGCCTGCTGCTGTTCCTGCCTCATGAGCAACGTGTGGGTGTTCCAGAGGGTGGGTGCCACTACCAAGAACACACTTTTGAGATGTTGCAAGATGGCATTCTGTTACTATGTTAAAATAGTAGCAAAATTCATAAAGCTTTTTTTAAGAGGGGTGGAGAGAAACACTGAAAATGTGATTTTCTGTTGTTGTTTTAAGCCGTATGTCCTGTTTTGATTATGATGTTTCAGACAACCAGGTGATAATTCAGTTATGATATGTAAATATGGTAGCATGAATCCACCGTTTAAAATTCTCTTTCTCAAATTGCACTGCTTTTTGATAGTAATGTCCTCAATAAGATATTATGCTCAGTAAGTATTGTGATGCAAACTGTGGACCTTATCCGCCTTTCTGTAGTCATTACTTCTATTCAGTTGGTGTCATTCTGACATTTTATGATAACCACTTTAAAGGTATAGGGCAATAATATTCACTGTAATTCACTGAGAAACTGATAGAATTACGTATCAACAATTCAAAGAAGTCCTAATATGGAGAATTAGTGGGCAATTTGCAAAAATGCTGTTGGCATATGGGGAATTTGATCATACAGATAAAAACAATTTCACCTCACTGTCTTTTGTTATATTACACTATATAACATATGGCCGCCACCTTAAAAATTAGCTTTGAGGGTCTCTGTTGTGTATCGTTTATGTTGGTTGTATCAGCATTACTTGGATTGCTCAGAATGATCTTGTTTATAGGGTTTTTAAAGAATCAAAATGAGTACATTGAATAAAATTTAACTCATAATTTATTTTGGCTACTATTCCAGTTCAAGTTTTTGGAGGTTGTTGAATGTCTGCTGGCAATTAGAGAATGTAACAAGCCAATATTTTTAGGATATTGGAGGTAAAATCTTTCACTTCTCTGTCTCATCTCTAGTTTAAGCTCCATTTTTTATCTCAATATTTCTGGGAAACATTCTTCTGTTAATACTTGGAATCCCTAACAGAAAATTGATCCACGCCTATAATTTGAGAATTGGTGTCTCTTACTCAAGGGCTTTTCATGTGAAAGTGACAATCCAACAAAACTTCAGTACAACTGGAATAGTGAAGCTATTGGTTTAACAGCACAGAGTACAGCAACAGCTGTCTGTTCCAGACAAAGAGGCCCTTTACTGAATTTGCATAGTAGAATCTAATAAGGTTTAGGCCCTGTTTAGCATCTGTATTAATAGCATGGTGGCGCTGTGGGTTAAACCACAGAGCCTAGGACTTGCCGATCAGAAGGTCGGCGGTTCGAATCCCCGTGACAGGGTGAGCTCCCGTTGCTCGTTCCCTGCTCCTGCCAACCCAGCAGTTCGAAAGCACGTCAAAGTGCAAGTAGATCAATAGGTACTGCTCCGGTGAGAAGGTAAACGGTGTTTCCATGCGCTGCTCTGGTTCACCAGAAGTGGCTTAGTCACGCTGGCCACATGACCCAGAAACTGTACGCTGGCTCCCTCGGCCAATAAAGCGAGATGAGCGCTGCAACCCCAGAGTCGGCCACAACTAGACCTAATGGTCAGGGGTCCCTTTACCTTTACCTTAACACAGAGATGCAATGATAATGATATTACGATAGTAGAAGTAAGCTAAGCCATTAGCAAATTACTTCTTAGTTGAGGAGCAGTTTACAGTTTCCACTAGTTGCAGAATGGCTACTTTCTGAACTATGTAAAATTTCAATATTTGCCCAGGTGCCCTCAGTGGTTAAGAGTGGCTTGGAAAGGTAACAGAAGCATTTTTTAAAGAGTCATCTGTCTAACGTGGTTAACAACAACAACAACAACAACAAGTAGTATTTTTAACACCAGGTCCCTACTAACCCATGCAACGTAATTATTTCTATGTAGTGGGGTTTATTTTCTACCCAAAACCGCTTAACATTTGAACACCTGCTGCCTCACCTCCCATTCTTTAAGATTTTAACCCAATGCAGACTACATGGCTTCGACATTTGGGGTGGATCTACACACAGAAAAAAACCTGGTTTAAATAAATAAGAAATTAAATTGTTATAACAAAATACTATACTATGGAAAAACGCTATGGAAAATTGCATATATCCCCCCCCGTTCCATCAGGTGTTGCTTGTTTATAACACATTCAAAATGCTGTTTCCTTCTAATGTTGCTGAGTCCCAGCTGTTTTCCCTTCTCTCTCTTTCTCCATCTCCAGTTCTCTGCTTACCACCTAACCGGATGAGGAACTCAAAAGCTTCCCTTTTTTTGATATTTTGATAATTTGGTTTTAACAGGGATTTGAAACTTAATATTTTTAAACACATCAATTAGTCATGTTATAGATAACTTATTTATTATGAGTCAATATACTCATGCTTCTGCAGTATTGAGCGAAATGGCTTCTTTATTACACACATGCCCACTTTAGCTGTTTAAAAGTAATGCATGAGAGCTCTAACTGGGTTAGAGATGTGCCCTACCTGCCCACCCCAATGTCCTTGTATACTCCAGGCATTCCTGTTCTGCCCCTGACCTTCCCATATCTCACAGGAAGGTCTGGAAAGGGATTTTAACCATTTTGCAGAGAACCTCCTCACAGTTGGCAATTCTGCATTGTCAGGGATTCCAATCACAAGGAAGCTTCCAAACCCATTTAATAGGCAACACTAGGAAGACACATGAATTCCTTCCTGCTCCATGTGGGAAGTTTGGATGGAAGATGAACATCCAGTTTGTGAGGATATTGGGAACCAGGGCAGCTCTCACACTCATGTATTCTTTCTGAATGACTGAAGAGGGCTATTACACTTTCATAGTAATTGACCTCAAATGTATTGATTTGTTATGATTAAAATTAAATGTTTCCAGTGCCTTATTTTTAAATTAATTGATCAGAATGTGAAGGAAATCCATCACTGGCAGTTTTAGCCAGTCTGGCTGTTGCAATAAATATATTAGTCATAATTGTATTGGCAGAAACTATGCTCCTTGGGTTACCTAGAGTCCAGGATTTCAGATGGAAAGAAAACCCTGATTGTTTATCTTTATGGAAGAAAAATCTATTAACTTTAAAAGGCCAGAGGTTAATGGAAGAAATATTTGCCATTATCTTACAAAATGCTGCTCAAAAATGTAGAAAGAGCTCTCACCCTCCAACTGATGCATTCTAAAAATATGACCTCATTCTACTATCACTGAACAGAAGATAAAATGCAACTGGGGCTGTGAATATTTATTTATCTCTAGCAGCTAGTAAGGAAGCATTCTTCATTACCCATCCACATCTGTAGGATTATTTATACATTTGTTAGCAAAGGGAGGGGAGTACAAACAAATATTGGACATTTCCTTAAGGTTTTTAAAAATGAAATTCAGCAGAGTCCTTCATATGTTTTCTCAGAAGTCCCTCTGGGTTCAGTGAAACTTACTCTCTCGTAAGTGTGTATAAGATTGCAGATTTAAGATATAAAACTACCCTGAAGAAGTCTGTCCACATTGTATTCATAGGCTGGTATCGACTGTTTGGCAACAGGGAATTTTCATTAAATCATCTGACAAAGATGTTCATATAATCCCCTATGTAGTAGAAAATATTGAAAGAGCTGATTAAAATGGATGTGGGAGGGGGGGCAATATTGGCATTGTAATTTAATATAGCTTCATTAGAGAGAAAAGCATAAAAAGTGAATATGTGCCCTTGTATAAATTAACAGAAAAGGGCATTGTTTTTGCTGTAATCTATACGGTTGCCTGCCAGAACATACAGAAATGTGCAGCAGCATGTTTTCGCTCTGCAACAGGCTAAGGTCTCCACCACTATAAGTGATAATTCTTAACATCACAGTCCTATACATCAGAACTCAGAACTAAATCCCACTAGGCTCAGTGGTACCTTGGCATCTGGAAACACAAAATGGCACATACAAAACGTTAGCTAGCATTCCTTAAAGCATCCTTAAATTTTTAATGTTTGACTCTCCCACAGCCCATTATGTATGTAATTAAATAAAAGGACCCAGTAATCTTTTTATTATATTAAGAAATACTTGAATTGAAGGGGACATTACTGTTTTTAACGCAATGATTCTTCCACTGACAGTTGTGTTCACTTATGTGCCAGCTTGTTGAGCCTGAGCAGGTGAGCAAACCATGATGGACCAAGCCTACCATGATATCTGAACCCAGAGCTTTAGTGTGTTCCACCATAACAAATCATGATCACTAAGCCAACAACCAACTGGTGCAAGGCTGACATGAAGGGGTTTAGTGAAACAGGAGTGATCACTCATAGTGTACATCTTACTCTTGTTAGTTACTTAATGTTTCCATTTCATCTTTGGCAAAATTGACGTCTACAAAAGCTGGGGAAGGAACCTGTTTCTAAATCCATTTGAATTTCAACTTCTCTGAGGCACGCATCATAGTTTATGTGAGGTGCAGTGATGTGGCTGGTAAAATAGGCGTGTCTCAGGCCGAGTCAGAATTTAGAGCCAAAATTGGGGTTCTGTCAGGCAGTCTTACTGGTCCCACAGCCTATTTCCCCCCGTTTGTTTAGGTTTCTGCATGATCAAAGCTCATGTACTTATGGAAGCCCTGATCTAGGCCCAGGGCTGAAACATCATTGTCTTCATGTAATAAATAGCCATGCTGTTGGGGGAAGGATAAGCATATTACTGTTGCTTCTCCTTTTAAATATAGATTGTATTTTTAAAAGAATGTGATCTGATTTTAAGCTTTGGAATGGCATTATCAAACCTAACTGGACAAAAAGAGAAAGGTTTACTTGTAGGAGAAATAGTTGCTATCTGTCAGACTGGAAATGGAGTAGGACTATAGACTGGTTGAACCTTGCAAAATATCCTTTCTCCCCCATCACATGGCCAGCATATCCAGCCTTGAGTTTCTACTACATAGCAGGGTTGTTCTGGCTGAAAGGAAGAATTAAAAGCTTTTTCAAGGAAAAAGGCTGGGAGCGTTGGACTTTGTATTGTAAAACAATCAGTTTCTCTTCTGTGGTGAAGGCATGCCCTTCAGATCTAACTTGGGGAAGTGGTTTTATAAAAACCATGTATAAGATGATCATTCCTAATATACTCAGAAGGGCTATATTTTTGTATTTTTTGAAAGCTGCTCTTTTGTATAGATGTGTGTTGTGATGTGACACAGAGCACAGGATTTTAAGCATCATGTGGAAACTTGACAAAGTAGATAATGGGCATTTACATTATCTAAATAAAAAAGCTAATTATATTGCAGTGTAGAAAATGCACAAAAGAAAAAGTGCCAGTTTTTTTCATAATCTTTGCTAATGGATAATAGCTGGGTGCCTTATATTGCTTTGAGTTGCTGTAATAGATCCAATGGGATTAAATAGCGCAATGCAATATTTGAAGAATACTAAAATCTTGCATCCGTGACGAAGGAACCTTTTTTTTAATAAGGGGCGATGTCTCCACCATTCAAAAATATCATGGGAAGAAATCAGAAAATAAAAGGTTCTGGTTTTCATGCCTTCTGAAATGGCAGATGGAAGCTCTTCACCATGGATGGATCTGCCTGAATAAATGGTGGTGCAGTCTCCCCGCCCTCCACGCAAATCCATTTGTTTATAGAGCTGCAGCCTGTAATTCCACTCCTGAAGAGGATGATTTCTGACTGCCAGCACTAGTTACTGCTGTCCTTTTACCTCAAGAAAATTCCATAAGCTCATTGTGCACTGTGTGAAGAAGTTAATTGGTATTGCATTATGTAAATTGTTACTGTATTTATATAAACAGAACAATAAACTAAATTAGCAAGCAATGTGTTTTGCCCTACCTAACCAGCTTTGAACTTGCTTGAAACTTCTATATTTGTATGTATGTATATATATATATATATAGAGAGAGAGAGAGAGAGAGAGAGAGTTCTTTTCCTCCTGTCTGGATGCCCATTTCCAGAGATCATCGTTGGGAAATTTCTGCTTAACCCTGTGCCAGTTGTGTTGCAAGATCCTACAGAGTACCACCCTGTCTCCCATGCTTTTTAACATGTAGATGAAGCTGCTGGGAGATGTCACCTAGGGATTTGGGGCACAGCATCACCAAAACACAGATAAAACAAGTGCTTGATTATTTTTTGCAGGCAGGCAGCAATGGACTGGATATGGGCCCATAACCTGAAGCTGAATCCTGATAAGCATTATTGGTGCGTTGTTCTTGTGCCCAGGAATTAGGAAGATGGCTTGCTCCGAAGGAGTAGTTTTGCAATTTGGGAGTACTCCTAAATCAACACTGTACTCCTGAATCGGCACTGTACTCCTGAATCAACACTGTCACTGAAAGTAAAGGTGGCTTCAGTGTCGAGTAATACCTCTTTCCTACTCCAGCTGGTACATATGAAACAGGATAGTCTTGCCACAGTGATCCATGCTCACTTTGGGACTAGATTATTGCAATGTGTTCTACAAGGGGCTACTGTTGGAGACATTCTGAAGGCTACAAGTAGTGCAGAACGTGAGTGGTGTCTCCAACCAGAATCATAGAGTAC
This sequence comes from Podarcis raffonei, assembly GCF_027172205.1. NCBI lineage: Eukaryota > Metazoa > Chordata > Lepidosauria > Squamata > Lacertidae > Podarcis > Podarcis raffonei. The sequence continues at coordinate 13,284,881 of NC_070604.1, read as the reverse complement.
TGTTTCTGCATGAGTTGTGCTGGCTCCCAGTACACTACTGGGTCCACAGTTTTGATGTTAATCTGTAAAGCCCTAAATGCTTTGAGACCCAAATGCATGAAGACGCTCCTCTCCCAGTACCTGCTGGCCTAGGTTTCCAAATCTGCTTGAGGGGGGGGGGGAATACTCTGCTTGTGGGTCCTTGATAAGAGAAGCGTGTTAGCGTGGTACTGTAGAATGAGGAATGCTTTCTCCTTGTTGTCCCTCTCATTGACGAGTTTCCAAGCAAGTTTCAAGATGCATCTCTTCCCTCAGTCCTTCAGGAGAGTCTGACACTGTTCTATCTCAGATACGTATATTTGCTTGCATTGAGGTGATTGTTGGATTATTGTTTGAAGTACTGATTAAATAGTTTGAAATGGTATTGTTTAATTCATTGTTTTAAATGTGTTTTTGTATACTGCCCTAGAAAGTGATGGACAGTTAACAAACTGAACAAACAAATAAATGGCTCCTTAAGGAGGTGGCACTTTGGAATAAATAAATAAATATACTGTAGATATGCTTTCCCTCTCCAACCTCAGTGGACTTCAAACCACTTTGCAAGGCAAATGTGCATTTCAAATCCTGCAAAGGGAAGACAGTTTGGAGAGGGAGAGGTGCAGCAGAAAAGCAGAGGGGACAGAAGCTTCCTCTCCTCCAGCTGTTGTCACAAAATTGTCTCTTCCCAAAGCTGATTTTTCATAGAAGAATGAGTTTTTGAGTTTTGAGTTTTTGATCATGTGCTAAAGTTTTATGCTCAGGATCTGATTACATGATTGTAAACTTTCACCTTCTAAGGTGAAAGACTGGAAATCTACACGTCATTCCAAGAGGTCATACGTAGTTTGGGGATAAAAGTCATTAAGTGGCATCTTAAGGAAAAAAGAAAGCTCTTTTATTTTCAGTAAAATATTTTAACAGTCAAAAAGTCAGATGAGCTCCAAAAAGTCAGTTCTGCAGTATGTTTTCATGATAAATAAGGACATGCACCGAACAAAGTTTGGCGCTTGTAATTTTACAGACAGTAACATTAGGCTTAACTGATAGTTTAAAAACTGAGGTAGATAGAAGTCATAGATGTTAGTTAATAGCCTTAAAAGGAGCTCTACCCCAATGGGCATTTTTTTTAAAAAAATAGTCTGCTGTTTTCTTTCTGATGTGGAATCTGGCTGTGCTTGTCACTACCGTTGTCTGTTCCTATTAATTCTTTTTCATTAGAAGGATGTTCGCCAGGTCTGACAGCTGTATACTGTATGAGCACCTCCAATGCTTCCCACTGTTTCAAAGCAATTTGCTTGGTGACTGTGAAAGTTGCTGAGCATAAGTAAGGCTGAGCTTTGTGAATTGATGACAAAGTCAAATTTCAGCTTTTTACTCACATCCAGAGTTGGTATTATGTGAGGGCAGTACCTATCAGTGTTATCCCTTGGCTTATCACCACAGAAGTTCAGCAGTGCCTCTTAAAAAGATTGACAGCTAGAGAGTGTGACCTGCTACTTTCGAAATAGGGCTATAGTGGGGAAAGAGAGCTGAAAATGATGCCAATATACTTCATATGTGGCAACCAATGTGCCTCTTTGGTTTCAGATAGTACACGGGTACTATCGATTCTGTACTATAGGATGCTCTAGAGTCTAGAAGGCTTAGTTTGGCCCGAATCGAGTATACACTTTCAGAGTTAACACTAAAGACATTGCTTCTGGTTAATGAGCCACCATAGCCACTAGAGGACCGTGAAAATTTGTGTCCCATACTTTTTAGACTAGTCTACCCATGTACTAAGGGACGCGGGTGGCGCTGTGGGTTAAACCACAGAGCCTAGGACTTGTTGATCAGAAGGTCAGCGGTTCGAATCCCCGCGACAGGGTGAGCTCCCGTTGCTCGGTCCCTGCTCCTGCCAACCTAGCAGTTCGAAAGCACATCAAAGTGCAAGTAAATAAATAGGGACCGCTCTGGCGGGATGGTAAACGGCGTTTCCGTGTGCTGCTCTGGTTCACCAGAAGCGGCTTAGTCATGCTGGCCACATGACCCGGAAGCTGTACGCCGGCTCCCTCGGCCAATAAAGCGAGATGAGCGCCGCAACCCCAGAGTCGGTCACGACTGGACCAAATGGTCAGGGGTCCCTTTACCTTTACCTTTTTACCCATGTACTATCTGAAACCATGGTTGCCACATGTGACCCCCCCCCCAGCTCTCCTACCCCACTATCAGGCTCTGGGGTGACAGTTCAGTTTGTGGCGTTGAGATATATACAGTCTTGCAATGCATGCCACCAGGATCAGCTTCCTCTTAATACTCTCTCTAATAATAGAATATATGCTCAAAGAGTTTATGTACAGTGGTACCTCAGGTTAAGTACTTAATTTGTTCCAGAGGTCCGTTCTTAACCTGAAACTGTTCTTAAGCTGAAGCACAAGCTAATGGGGCCTCCTGCTGCTGCCGCGCTGCCGGAGCATGATTTCTGTTCTCATCCTGAAGCAAAGTTCTTAACCCGAGGTACTATTTCTGGGTTAGCAGAGTCTGTAACCCGAAACGTGTGTAACCTGAAGCATATGTAACCCGAGGTATCACTGTACTGGGAAAATGGGGAGAAGACAAGACTCAAGATAGTTTACTTGTTTCTAGTTTACCTGTGTCCAGCTCTATTCACCTTTTGGCTACCAAGAAATCAACCCAACATGTTAGCGTGTGCCTGACATGTGACTGTTACCACCTGTAGTCAGATGATGTTCAGCGCTGAAGATAAACTAGATGATTTCTCTAGCTGTCTAGGGGCACAAGGCATTCTGTGCAGATTATAGCCGCATGGATATGAGTGCTTAGGCTGCCTAGCTGTACTTGGAAGTCATTTTCAATAAAACCAGTGGGTTGGTTCTGGACTAAGTTATTTAGGTGCACATAGGTCCCATAGAATCAATTGGAAAAGTTTGTCATGGCTTAACTGAAGTCCCATTGGATCCAGTACAATGCTCTCAAACCCATTAACATAAAAGAAGGTGCTCATTTGAAACAGAACAAAAGAGAGAAAATCAGAACTGCTTGTGTCTTCGCCAATAATTCAGTTTGATTTCTCATTCATTTTAATCTTCACTTCGTTTTCCCAAGCAGTGTGTGGTCTGGCCTGCTTGCTAGTTGCAGCTGCTTACTCTGTGAGCATCTTTCTGCATTTGCCCCAATTTCTGAAAATGGCACATGGTGTTCTGGATTGTGTTGGTTGTTCTACTGGGAGCTAATAGAACAGGGGGTTGCTGCCTCATAGCGGGAAGTTGGGCCAGATGGCCTTTTCTCTTTCCTTTATCCAACTTGGATTCCAGGATTAGGTGAATTGGTGAAATGAGCCATGCTTCATCTGTATGTAGCTTCCCTTTATGCAGTACATTAAAGAGAACACATTGGCAGCATACATTATTTTGCAAGATTTTCAGCTGTTCGCTTTTCAGCCTCTCTCCCTCTCTCTCGTTGCTAGTGTTGAATATATTTTACCCAATAAGCAAAGATACTATAATTGCAAATGTTTCTGATTTTGCCTTTCTCCAGTAGCACTATTCCAGTGCCAGCTGCTCTAAATTAATGCTCACTCAATACAAGGCGAGATGACCCTCACTGCCTGCCTTCAACTTCTCATAATTTCAGCAGCTCATTGCACCAAAACAAATTGCATGATCACAGGTTAAGCAAATGGCATTATGTGTCATATCTGTGTCCTACAGTATATTGCAACCTTTTCTTTCATTTTGCTCTTGCCACCTTAGTGCCGAGAGGCTGGAGAGAGTGAGGCAAGGGGGCATCTAATTTGCAGGAAGCAGATCCATATTTTATTAATTTTAATCAAGAAGTTAACAGTTTAGTGTTTTGTGCTTTTTTCAATCAGTGTATGTAGAGCTGCCTGTTGTTATTGTTTCGGAGTCCTGATGAAAATTTTTGTAAGGACCAATTCAATATCCACTTACCTGCACACACTCCATTGAAGCAAATAGCCCTGTACCTTTGTAAAGTCATAATTCAACTACTCTCTTAGTATGTATGTATGTGTGTGTGTATGTATGCATGTATGAAATTTCCTTAAAATGCAGCCATAAATATGCCATATATTTCACTTTGCAGGAACATTAGTAGATAGAACTCGATACAGATGGTAACTTCAAAAGGGTGATGCTTATCTTTTATCTTGTTTGAAACAGAATTTCCCCATAAATCTTGTTGCATAGCTATTTATTCCTTTGCGTATTTGTCTTCTGATAGCCTATAGAAATTTTCATTTAAGGCAAAGTGGCAACTCCAGCAAAAAATAAGTGAAGGGTTCTCTTTTGTAAGTTGTAATTGAGGTTATGGCATGGGAGTTTGCCTTTGGCAGATTTCTATTACTGAGAAACTGAAACCATGATTTTGGCTGCAGTGTAAGCAAAACAAATTAATTATTAGAGACATAGGGAGAATTAAATAACAGGAGCGGGTTATCTGGAGTGAAATACAGTATATTGACATTTCTAGAGACACAGGATTACTGCAAGCAACATAGTATTGAATTATCTAGTTCTCGGTAACTTCGTGGAATTGCTTTGCAAGGATTAATGCATTATTTTGATTACCATATTAGTGATCTAATACACTATAAAGTTTGCTTGGAAAACATTTTCCCTATTACATAAACTGTTAATTTGATGTTGGCAATTACCTTGAGGTGTGATAAGCAGGGCTAGCCAGGTAAAAAGTAGTATAAATAGTAGTGTATGTTATTTTATTTGATAAAAATCCATAATTAGTCACAAGGGAATTAGCATTAGTGAAAATGAAAAGCAATGATAATTTGAGAAAAGTTGTTTGTGAAAGATTAATTAGAAAAATGGCTCTAATAATTGCATGTAACTAAGCATATGGCCAATGTTAAGTATGCATATGAATTAATACAAAACCCTTATCCTGTAACTGAAGATACTATGTTTTCATAAAAGTTTGCTGTATTGTTAATTGAAAGACAATGTTAGCATACAGTTGTGGGGGGTACACTTTTATTGGTTCTGGTTCAAGGGCATTTTCTGTTACAATATCAAAATGCAAAGTATTCATATTGTGAATTGTCCAACATAAATAACTTATCAGATAAGATTTTATTTGATGCATACCTAACATTTCACTTACATCCGTATAATCAATTTTCATTTTGTCTTGTTCTTCATATACTGTGCATACAGTAAAGTTTATGTGTGGGCCCTTTTGATGCAGATATAATTAACTCACAATGACTGTTTCTGTAAGCCCACTCCAATGGAAAGCATTGCTCTCCTGTGCATGAACAGGGCTGAATGATGTCATCAGGAATGGATAGTCTTGGTTGCAAGTTAGTTGAAACAAAGCACTTGTATAATTCAGACATATCACATCTCTGCTAATAATGTCTCTCTTTTGGATGGATCTGTTTGTGTATGCATATACACAATCCAGCGGGATTTACTCCCAGGTAAATGAGTAGAATTGCAGCTCATCAGAGTAATCTTATAAAAGGTAGACCATAGGGAAAAATATTGATTGGAGTACAGTGGTACCTCTGGTAAAGTACTTAATTCATTCCGGAGGTCAGTTCTTAACCTGAAACTGTTCTTAACCTGAAGCACCACTTTAGCTAATGGGGCCTCCTGCTGCCACCGCGCCGCTGGAGCATGATTTCTGTTCTCATCCTGAAGCAAAGTTCTTAACCCGAGGTAATATTTCTGGGTTAGCGGAGTCTGTAACCTGAAGCGTATGTAACCCGAGGTAGCACTGTATATGGAATGTTGATGGGAGTCGTAATGATAAAATCCTATCTTAGGACTCCAACTATGTTTCTCATTGAATATTTCAGATCTTCCCTCAACACCACATTTTTATTATTATTAGATAACAAATTATCCTTAGAATTGGTTGTTAGGAAGCTGACTATGGACTGAATTCCAACTATCAAATTTATTTTAAGCATTAAAGAAACAAATAATAATTTTATGTTTTTGCATAATTAAAAAATAATAATTTCCATCAATTGGCCACCTCATGAGAAGAGAAGACTCCCTGGAGAAGACACTGATGCTGGGAAAGATGGAGGGCACAAGGAGAAGGGGGCGACAGAGGATGAGATGGTTGGATAGTGTTCTCGAAGCCACAAACATGAGTCTGACCAAACTGCGGGAGGTAGTGGAGGACAGAGGTGCCTGGCGTGCTCTGGTCCATGGGGTCACGAAGAGTCGGACACGACTAAACGACTAAACAACAACAACAACAACAAATTTCCATCAAATGTTCTTCATGGTGATTTAGGATAGGGTTCTAAATTTCTTTTCTCTTGGTTTTGCTTCAATTTTACTAAATTTCATGGCTAAACAATGGCACAATCTTACACATGTCTACTTTGAAATAATTCCCACTGTGTTAAATGAGGCTTACTCCTAAATGACTGTGTATAAGATTGCAGCCCAAATCTGAAAGTACCAGACTGTGTTGCTTGAGAATGAAAAAAGTAAGGGGGTCCTGTAGGACATTTCATTGTTTGCAAACTAGTACATTTGGGAACATAACTGAATGGATGTGATAAGTTTTTTAAAAAAAAAAACTGGTCCATTTTGCATAAAGGCCGCAGGCTCTGAGTTTGGTGTTCATTGAACATTTACCTTGGTTCTATAATGTGGGCATGATGGACTTGTCACCTTCCAAATGTTGTTGAACTAGAACATTCATCACCACTAGCCATGCTGGCTTTGGTTGATGGAACTTGCAGTAGGTTGGTGCTTCTGGTCAAAATCCAAATGAGCAGTTGTGATAGACAGTTAACGGAAAACTACAAAATTGCCTTGACACCTTAGAGATGCTGATTTTTGTGCACCTCATTGATTAAACTCATGCATGAAGTGTTATTTTATAATTTATTTATAAATGTATTTATAGCCTACCCTTGAATCAACTGTTAGAGTGGTTTTGTTGTTGTTTAGTCGTTTAGTCGTGTCCGACTCTTCGTGACCCCATGGACCAGAGCACGCCAGGTACTTCTGTCTTCCACTGCCTCCCGCAGTTTAGTCAAACTCATGCTGGTAGCTTCGAGAACACTATCCAACCATCTCATCCTCTGTCGTCCCCTTCTCCTTGTGCCCTCCATCTTTCCCAACATCAGGGTCTTTTCCAGGGAGTCTTCTCTTCTCATGAGGTGGCCAAAGTATTGGAGTCTCAGCTTCACGATCTGTCCTTCCAGTGAGCACTCAGGGCTGATTTCCTTCAGAATGGATCGGTTTGATCTTCTTGCAGTCCATGGGACTCTCAAGAGTCTCCTCCAGCACCATAATTCAAAAGCATTAATTCTTCAGCGATCAGCCTTCTTTATGGTCCAGCTCTCACTTCCATACATCACTACTGGGAAAACCATAGCTTTAACTATACGGACCTTTGTTGGCAAGGTGATGTCTCTGCTTTTTAAGATGCTGTCTAGGTTTGTCATTGCTTTTCTTCCAAGAAGCAGGCGACTTTTAATTTCGTGGCTGCTGTCACCATCTGCAGTGATCATGGTGCCCAAGAACAGCAGTATATAAGTATTTTTAAAATCATTAAAAGCCATGCAGAGCAATCATTAAAATGGCTGGCTTCTCAACAAAAAATTAAACAACTGCATAGGCCCATCGGCATAAAACAGTCTTTAAGAGGCACTTTAAAGTCAAAAGCGAAGGTGTCTGGAATAGTCCTCTATTATATTTATCATACATTTGAGCAGTGCATAGACATGTCACAGGGATGGGGAACCTGTTTCTCTCCAGAGCTTAACTCTCAACAGCCCCAGCAAGCATGGCCAATACTGGGCAATGATGGGAGTTGTAGTCCCGCAACATCAGGTGAGTCATAGGTTTCCCATTCCTCTCTAGCATATTATGGCCATTATACACATGTGTGTATTTGTGTGCATCCTGCTATATTTCTCTGCCAACCATGGATAATGCTTCATATGTCTGACAAAATAGGCACTAGTTCCCTCCCCACCCAAGCAAAAAAGCAGAACAAAAAACAACATATGCCTGAGTTGCATCCAGACACTGAGTTGTAACCAGAGTTAGTCATATTTAGAGCAGGCATGTTCAAATAAAGGAGACTAAATTAAGTTCCATTGATTTCAGTAGGTCAGTAACTCAGTGTGGATTTCTGCTGGTCAAACTATTCATTCAGATTAATAACATTTTAGTGGAAAGGATGACAGACTCTAAAAGCTTGCGTTAATATAATTTTTTAATATGAAGGACACATCTTTCAAAGTTTAGCTGCAAACTTATTCTTTTCTAGTGACAAAGATCTGGATTGAAAGCAGTAATAAAATTCAGTGACAAGATGGACTGAAGTGCTTTTCATTACTCACTATTCTGAAACAAAATGCTTTGAACAAACCGGGTAATGGAATTAAATTACATTAAAGGGGGTGCTGGCCTTAAAGCAATCTTTCTATTATGTGTTTTGATGGATGAAAATTGCGTTTTGATATGCAAAGAATGATACAACAAATGAAGAAATTCAAGTGTGGAAAATCTAAGGGAAGAGCATTTGAGAGCTGGAATAACACATTTTAAATGGATGAATAAATGTCATGTTGTGTAGACACATCATTAACTGAAACTAAAACCAAAACACCCCCCACCCATTTGTCTAAATGATATGCCTTCAAAGTGTTTAAAACTTTGTCCTTATTTTTAACAACTGTTCTTTCCTAACCCCTTTTTGATTTTCACCACCCATACTGTTTCCATAGCAATTGCACTTGAAATTAAGTCTTGTTGAGGCTGTATATTTCTGTCCAAGTGTTCTAGGGTTAAGAGGAAACCTTTCCAGGTGTGCTTTCACTGGAAAGGATGCCAGTCAGCAATTGTTGAAAAGATCAGGCTTTCATCAAACACCTGGGCTTCATTGAGAAATGAAGAATAATTGACAGATGCCTTTTTTTAGAGTTGCCATTTGTCCCTTGTAGTTTAAGTGGACAGAGAGGAAACTGAGACAACCCAAGATCTAGCTGATAAATTCAATTCTGTGTGTGAAATTCAGTCCCTCCACCCGCATAGCCTCCTTGCACACAGGCTTCTGTTCCAGTTCAGTTGTTGCTAGCAATGTTTGGGGGGTGGGGGTATATAGATTTTGCTGTGCTCGGAGCCAGCCAATGAGATTAGACACAAGGTCTTAACAGGGAGACAGTGTGGAGACAAGAGAAGAGACCTCCTGTGCTTTCAGTGCAAGATTCCGAAAGGAAATTTTGGCATGTTACCCAAGAATTAGACAAGTTGCATGTACCCAAATTCCTCCTCTTCACTCACATTAAAGGTACTGGAATCCTGTTGTCCTTTACATCACCCTGTGGTCTAAATCTCCACCCTTAGCTGATGTGGCAAACTTGTAAAAACATTCTATAAGCAGTAGTGACAAAAAGATCATTATCGCTGAAATGAATTGCAGTTATTCATGGTCATTAATCCAGATCTCTGAATTTGGGTACTACATTACAACAATTTATGCAAAGCTCTAAGACGCTTAGACTTTTTAAATATGTATAATATGTGTGTGTGTGTGTGTGTGTGTGTGTGTGTATATATATATATATATATATATATATATATATATAGCTATGCATCGTAGGTTTTTAAATTACAACTGTAACCCAACCACACATTATTTTAGTAATCCTCCTTTGCCAATGTTTGTATAGATACAACCCAGATCGGTGATTTAGTCGACATTAGCAAATAGCAAAATACTCAAAATCCAGGTATAAATATGCTACCTGCAACTTACAATTAAAAATATGTTACAAATACGATAATAGGAGAATCAGTTGGTATAGTTTCAAATAAAGAATAAGCAATGAAGGAAGCAACAGCCCCCTTAAAAAAAAAGCAAAGCAAATTTTCTGGGATGGAAGTTGAAAATGTTGCTTTCAGCCATATTCTTTCCATTATAGAATTCTTTGTTTCATACACATATTCCCTAATTAGGGTAAATGCAAGAGTTCAGTAGCTTCCTCCACATGTGGCTAGAATGCTTAGGAGAAAACTTCCCATAGGTGCCAATGGGAAATGAAAGAGAATACTTTTTAATCTCCCTCTGCCGCTGGCCTCCCCCCCCCCCCCCATTTCATATTTGACTGATATAGTATGGCAATAAATGAAGACATCAGGTAGAGGGGCAAAATCAAATACTACTCTTTCCCCTGTTTTCATATGGGATCCTCCCCCCATGCCCAAGTGGGAACCCTATGTTCTGTGGCCTTTCCTCAGTGATGCTTCCAGCCTTCATGGGAATTGCTGTTTTTTCTTTGATATTGTGCCATCAGATCAGGGTGGCTAACCTGTGGCCCTCCAGATGTTATTGGGCTTGACCTCCCATCACTCCAACTAGCATGGCCAATGGTCAGGGATCATGGTAGTTAGTGTGGCAACATCTGGAGGGACCACAAATTACCCATCCCCACAATAAACTGTAAATGCTGTAACATAAAGATCAGGAATCCGAGTAGTCCTTCCACAAACTGAAGTGCTCCTTCCATTCATGGACGAGCTGGCAATCTGTCATAGGCTCACACAGACAGAAGTAAGCTCCCCTGAAGTAAATTGGATTTCCTTCTTCTGAGTAAACATAGTTTACAGCCTAAACTGTCTGGTCTCCTGCCTGCTGAGTCTGCTCCTCTGCTGAGATTTGCCATTTCACTGTTCCTCCCATTTCAGTTTGTAAGGATAATAAATCTGTTTGTTTACATGCTCCTCTTCTAAAGCTATTTGCACACAAGGAGCCTTCCAAGATCAGTGACATGAGCAATAGAGAAAGGACTGACATGCCTTCGAAATAGGAAGCAGGGGGTTAACTACCATTTTAAAGAACCACAAGTTTTAAAACTGCTCTCTATCCTGCTCTCCCAAACAAACTTTCGTTAAAAACTGTACTCTGCAGAGTCTCCTTTCCTTGAACTGTCTTTCTGTTATTTGCTATCTCCCTCCCTTCTTGTCTCTCTCTCTCTCTCCTTCTCTCATTTGAGAGTATGAAAAAGGAGAAAGAACTAGCTGGCCATAAAACATTTAGCATTGATGATTTGAAGAGGGATATTTAGAGCAGGAGGGGAGAAGAACAACACCAGCATTTAAAGTAATATGCCCCAGGTATTTCGGACTACAACGCCCATCATCCCCAGGTAACCTTAGGAGCTCAGCACAATGTGCAATGCAACACACTTCCAGCTGCTTACTACTTGAAGTCCCCCCCCCCAACAGAGCTCTGAAAGCTGTGGCTAAATCAGGATTGTGGGACAGTAAGATTCTTAAGCTGCAATAAGTATTACTGCATATATTCTAATTAATAGATGTTGTCCCCTCAGGTATAAATATTCATGCATTTGTCTAATTTGAATGCTAACACCAGAGGATTGGGTTGAGCTCCTGTTTCTAATGTATATATAATGTATGTAAAATTTCCTGGAAGCGTAACTCAATTACAAATTGAGATTTCATACGGCAAAGTTTAGCAGTCTCACAATAGTGTGACACTTCAATAGAATATATGGAAGCCTCTAAGTGTTAGCTGGAGCAAATTAAGGGCTCAGTCCTGCTTACTTATATACTTTAAAGAAAATTAAATAACATCAAAGTGGAGTCTTTGATAAAGTCAATTCAGCATATCTCGTGCATACCCATTAGTTAGTTTTGTTGTCTTTGGATGTGGCAGGATTTTAAAAACTATTTTTGTGCAATGCTGCATCTTGATTTTTGTGTTCTTTAATACTGGAAATGAAGAAGGGGTGAGGGGGTCATACTGTATGGCGCTTTTTGCCATTGCAATTATTCGCTACACATTGGCAGCCATGTGAACATATGGGCATAAAGCTGCTTCATGCAGTGGGATCCTGGGCCAGACAGGATCCCCTATCCCACAGAGATGCTTTACATGCACATGTGCACAGCTCTAAATCAATACAGCTGCTAAGCATACAGGAGGAGTGTTGCAGCAGGGTTACAGGGTGACCCCCTTCACTCATTCAAAGTCCCTTACTGTGTTATGAAACTTTAGAAAGACAGCACCCACTCCAATGTAAAATGGTGTCAGTTTTGCCATTAGTTGTCATGAGATGGGGCTGAGGTCCATTTTCTCCGCATCTTAGATATCTCACACTTCAAAACAGAGGTGCCAGCTTGCAATGGTGATTGGTGTTATGATGTTGGGATGAGCTGGAACGGAGCTGAACGTAGCAGCCATGCAGCCAGCTGGTTCCACTTCCTCCACCTCCTCCTGCCGGAGCCACCAGCGGGAGGCTACTTCAACCCTCCTTCCCCACTGTGGGAGGAGAAGGAGAAAGAGTCAGGCATTGGAGCTATGCTGGGCTCGATTCCATGCTTTGCTTCCGAGCTTCACCTCTGCACTTTTTGAACATGGGGGTGCCCCACCCCCAAAATATTTGGGGCCCCCAAAGGTCCCCAGGGGCTAGCACCCCTGCTGCAATGAAATAATTCAGGCAAGATCATTGGGATGAAGATGAGCTGTTTTGCACATTAAATGTATTTTTTACTCCTTTGCAACTTAAAGAAACAACTCAATGTGGCTTACAACACACAGTGGTACCTTGGGTTACATACACTTCAGGTTACATACGCTTCAGGTTACAGACTCCGCTAACCCAGATATATTACCTCAGGTTAAGAACTTTGCTTCAGGATAAGAACAGAAATTGTGCTCCGGCGGCGCACCATTAGCAAAAGTGGTGCTTCAGGTTAAGAACAGTTTCAGGTTAAGAACGGACCTCCGGAACGAATTAAGTACTTAACCTGAGGTACCACTGTATTTAGAAAAATCCTCTGAGTTGGAACCCTAGGCTCAGCCCTTGTAGGTTTCCTTGGTGATTAACTTGCAGTGCTGCCCCTGAATCCTCTGGCCTTGTTCTCACATCATAGTAAGCCAAACTGTGGTTTATTGGGACCATTTGAATGTTGAGGAGAGGAGTTCACGGCTACTGTGCTGCTCCACAGTCTCTCTTGCTCCCATGCCACACTGGCCTAGGCTAAAGTTTGGCATAACATGCCGTGAGAACCCAGGATTGCAGTTAAGCTCTCTTCTCTCTAATAGCAAGCTGTCAACAAGGCTCGTTCTTGGCTAAAACTTGTAGAGGAAAAGCTCTGAAATGTACTTTAAGAGAAGATGGAATAATTTATGGTTCAGAGAAGCTGTTTCCAGTTCTCCAGACTCTCTACTTCACAATTTGATAAAATGAATACTTATCTTATTTGTTCACAATATGCAATTTGCTCCTATAAAACCTTTCTAAAATATATTAATATAAAGGTAAAATAATCCACATAGGGACGCGGGTGGCGCTGCGGGTAAAACCTCAGCGCCTAGGACTTGGTTGGCATGGTCGGCGGTTCGAATCCCCACGGCGGGGTGCGCTCCCGTCGTTCGGTCCCAGCGCCTGCCAACCTAGCAGTTCGAAAGCACCCCCGGATGCAAGTAGATAAATAGGGACCGCTTACTAGCGGGAAGGTAAACGGCGTTTCCCTGTGCTGCGCTGGCTCGCCAGATGCAGCTTGTCACGCTGTCCACGTGACCCAGAAGTGTCTGCGGACAGCACTGGCTCCCGGCCTTTAGAGTGAGATGAGCGCACAACCCTAGAGTCTGTCAAGACTGGCCCGTACGGGCAGGGGTACCTTTTTAAAACAATCCACTAGGATTCAAGGAGTAGGTAGCCACTAATTTGTTGGATACTTGGAGGTTTTGAAGTTACAACCAGTCATATCATTGGTAAGCATTTTGGAAAGCCTTCTGTTTTACTGATTAATAACTACAGTATTGCAGTTTTAGAAGAAAAGTGTCTTAAGAGTTGCTGTCACAGACTACCTTTGAAGGGCTACTGCATTACCTGTCTGCGACAATATCTTGTGAGATATGACAGTCCTTGTCCGCCCATGCTGATAGCCCTTAACACCATGGTTTTTTATGCCAGGTCATACCGACCCTGCTGTATGTTTCTGTGCTTGTAAAGTATACTTGTGTATCAATTTTACTTTTCAAGTATGTTTTATCTTTTTGGTACAATCAAAACATATTACATTTGGATTGCCTTTCAGAGCTGCTAAATTACCAGACTTGCTTTTCAAATCTTGCTGTCTCAAAATGTACAGCGTATATAATAGCTAAATAACTCTCACTTTAAAGTTTATGTGGCAGGGAGGGGGACACAGAGAAATTAGGAAGTTGTGTGGATATTCTGGATTCTTCTGTGCCCATTAGGTTGTGAAGCCCTTTGAGATGGCAATCAAGGGAAGTTTTTATCACTTAAGGCTCTCTCTGTCCAATTGCCAAACCAATTTCACAGTCCTCTGGTGTTGCCAACCGGGTTTATACACACCTGCCTGAATAGTCAGTGCTATAACAGCAATTCACAGCCTGTGTCAGAGCCAAAATAAAGGGCCCCAAAAGAAACGTTCAATATCTTAATGTCAATCCCTTAAGCTACCTGAGCCATACAAAACTAGCCAGATAAATCATAAGTATTATCATTTCAAAGACTGGGTTTTCTCTAAAGAAAAATGAATCAGGCTGATATTTGAACTACAAAAAGGGATATCAACAAAGCTTGACTTATGAAGGACACGCCTATGCAATTTTTCTCCTAAAACTGAAATAAGTTTCCTTTTTAAAAAAATAAATAAATAAAAATTAAGCAGTTCTGAAGAACGGGTGTTAGAATCTAAGCATTAGAAAGGATAAAATACTTATTTGTGTGCTTTTTGTCTTTCAAAGTACATCGGTCTGATTAATTTGGGGGATCTTTCTGACTTTTCATCATTTTGAAAAATGTTTGAAAGGTAGCTCAGTTGTCTTAAGGACATATTTTATGTGATCTTTCTTTGTTACTAAGGCATAGAACTGCAATAAAGCCTATACTTTGACTTTGACATATTATATGGCCTTTGAAGAGATTGACTCAGGGCTCATCCAGACTTCCTTTTTGTGCTGCCTTTCAAGGCACAGGTCCATACTTTAAAGCGCCATGTCGGAGTACTTTTTATTTGCCTCATGAAAACTCGCTCTTTAACACTGAATCAAATTGCTGTTGGTTTTGATTCAGTGGTAAGGAGCAGGAGAAACCACCCCCCAAACACACACACACACACACACACACACACACACACACACAGCTTTAAAGGACAGACCTGTGCCTAGAAAGTGCAGAGCAAAAGGCAAGTGTGGATGAGCACATAGTTGCACATGTTTGTATGATCCAACTGGAAACCGGCAACATATTCCGAAAGGAGACAGAAGGCCTTCTCCAATCTTTCATTAGCAAATAATGACTGACCTTAATGTTCGTGTTTTGGCATTCTTACAGGGATACAAGAGTAGCTCCTTTCTCAGGCATCAGTTATCATTTCTCCTAATTTTCTCCAGCTGTAGCTGTGAGTGACAATTTATAAAATAAAATAAAAGTTCTGTCCTTAGTACCTTTAGAGGATCAGATTACTATCCCAGAGGGCCTCTTTTGACTTCTTCACAGTGGGATCTCTTCCCTTAACAAGGTGTTTTCTAAAAGCTGTCAAACTATCGAAGCCCCAATTCCACATAATTGCTCTGGCTTAGAAATTCGATAGGGAGCTCAAACAATTGACACACTCCGCATGAATAACAGGTCATTGTTCTGTTAGGGTAGTTTGTTGGGTTGCAGGTACCTAGACCAGAAGAAAACAAGTGGCTGCTTTTTTTTAATGCCTTGTCATACTGGCCCTGGCAACTCTGCATTCCAAAGGCAAATTGCAGCTTTGTGAACAAATGAGGAAATATCCCTGCTTTCTTCTTTCTCAGCTTGAAAATGTGACAAGGAAATGAACCTGCACTAACGAGCTATTGCTCAAGATCTTCCATCTAATTATTCTTGCTTCTGAACTCTTTTTTTACTAAGTGGAGTCAGTCTGTGATCTCTTACATAGTTTTATAGGTATTACAAAAAGAAACCCTGATTTATTGTCAGGACTGGCTGGTGAATGTGTGGAGTTTTAAGCAAGGCTTTGGGGAGATGTAGACCTTTCTACAGTAAATCTGCATGGTATTAAAAGTCCTGCAGTTTTGTGTGCATTTCTGAGTATATTCTGCAGCTTCACTAATATATAGAGCCTGAATCTGAATGTAGTTTACTTTTTCTCTTTCCTTTGACATGCTATTTAGAACATCCTTAGAATGATATGAAAGGGACGCGGGTGGCGCTGTGGGTAAAACCTCAGCACCTAGGACTTGCCGATCGCATGGTCGGCGGTTCGAATCCCCGCGGCGGGGTGCGCTCCCGTTGCTCAGTCCCAGCGCCTGCCAACCTAGCAGTTCGAAAGCACCCCCGGGTGCAAATAGATAAATAGGGACCGCTAACTAGCGGGAAGGTAAACGGCGTTTCCATGTGTGCTGCTCTGGCTCGCCAGAGCAGCTTTGTCACGCTGGCCACGTGACCCGGAAGTGTCTGCGGACAGTGCTGGCTCCCGGCCTCTAGAGTGAGATGAGCGCACAACCCTAGAGTCTGTCAAGACTGGCCCGTATAGGCAGGGGTACCTTTACCTTTACCTAGAATGATATGACTGAGAACAGTTGCTTGAATTTGCATTTAATGCTGTAAAAATTGTTTACTATGCCTCTTTTATCTCCATTAGCCTTTCCTTTGCCAGTTGACTGTTTTTCTTTAGTATTCACTTTCCTGGTCTTGACTGTCAATATGTTTGAAACCTTTCTTCTGATATGTATTTATTAGTATCTGTTTTGTGAGTTGTTGTTTTTATAGAAAATATACCATTTTGCACAATCTGTAACATAATTTAATGTGTTTTAACAAGTTATTATTTAATTTATTACTTGTTTCATACATTTTCATCAACCACCAAGCAGTTCCCAGAATGGGTCACAAATAAAAAAAAGTTAAACCAGCAAGCAGACTTTACATCTACAACAACACTGGAATTTATATAGTATGTCACAGCTGGTCTCAGTTAAACAGCCATGGTTTGGCTTACTGACCCCCCTCCTGACTCACTATAGAGATTATAAAATCATATTGGGAGTGAGTGGTGCTGTGGTCTAAACCATTGAGCCTCTTGGACTTGCTGATCGGAAGGTCGGTGGCTCAAATCTGCACGATGGAGTGAGCTCCCATTGCTCTGTCCCAGCTTCTACCAACCTAGCAGTTTGAAAGCACGCCAGTGTGAGTAGATAAATAGGTCCCACTGCAGCGGGAAGGTAAACGGCATTTCCATGCGCTCTGGTTTCTGTCACGGTGTTCTGTTGCTCCAGAAGTGGTTTAGTCATGCTGGCCACATGACGTGGAAAACTGTCTGTGGACATCTCAAATTTGTATTTTCCACTCAATACATCCAAAAGTAGCTCTTCAACTATTATTATCATTAAGTGTCCAAAATAGTCTTTCTCCAGTCCAGTATGATGATTTTCTCCCCAAGGGTCCCAACAAATCTTCATAGTGTACTAGTCCATACTTATTTGCTTGTTGTGTCCTTGATAAATCATACTCAGTTCCATAGGTTCCAGTCAAATTTCTTGTGAGCTGTTTTTCACCCTGGTTTAAAGAAAAGGGGGACTTTTCTTCTGTGTTCACTTCAGTTTGTGCACTAATCCCTTTCTCTCTCAGCTTCATCTCTGCATTCTCCAATTGTCTCTTAAATCCATTTATTTCTTTTGGCCTCACAACAGCATCCTTTGTCTGTGTTAGTCCTCCAGACAGTCAACTCCCAACTCATCACCTGCTGCTGTCCCATGCTCAGGCAGAGGTAAATCCACATCTTTTCCCACAGGTCCTGTGCATTCTTTAGTCTGAAGTATCTCTGATCCAATCTCTCTCGAAGTTCTACGCATTTCAGCTCTTAACTCTGTCAGCTGTTCATCCAGGAGTCTTCACATTATATCAATAATCGGTGAAGCAGTCAGCATTGTCATACTGAGTTTTATTAATCTCCCCCTTGGCAGTCTTCACTTCCAGGAACTTGCGTCTTCTTGCACATTCTTTTTTCATACAGATAAAATTCAGTTCCATTTTTGCAGCGCAAACAACACATACAAGACAGAGATTTACAGGCAGTATAAGTGGAAGATTTAAAACAGATTCAGAGTTCTTTTATCAGTTGTGTTCTTTCAAAGTCAAGTAATTAGTTTAAGTTTTGTGATTTATTTTCTAGTTTGTTAACCAGTTGGTTATTTAACATGGTAAATAAAATCTGTTTCGTACACAGTTTCCTTCATGGTTTAGTCTTGAAAAGTTTTCAGCTTGATTAGTTAGGATTCAGTGAAACTTCTCATTAGGACACTATGGCTCATTACAACTTTAAGAGGCATCCCTAAAATTTGATTTGACCCTGCTGAGCATCACTAGCTGACTTGTAATCATCTTGCATTATTCATTATGTTTTACTATTGCAAGTTACCCCTGCCTCCATACTTGATTGGGTAAGCAATTCATTTAATTAATTGTCAAGTTTCAAATGGTATAATCCTTGGACTAAAAATACAAATTCCATGTGCTCAAATCTCCAAGGCTTCACAGAAAAGCACATTCCAACGAAAGTTTTAAATACTTAAATTACTCCTTGCCTACTTTATGAATTACAATGTTCTCCTGAAAGCAGAGGATTTGCCATTTTACTTCCAATGAATCACTTATGCAGAACCACATCAAAAGCATGGCAAAAGGGACTTGAATTTTGATTAAAAAGGGAAGATAAAGGAATTGATTTCTGTCATCCCATTACTCTGTAAGAAAGGGTCTAAAAACATTCTGGATTCTAATTAAAACTGTTTCTACTCTGCTGGTGGTGGTGATAGGAGGGGAGTTATATAATTTCCTTTGGAAAAGTGGTGCCAGAGCTGAGCATTTATCAAGTTCTCAGCTTTTTACGTACCTGAAAGTGCTACTTTGGCACATGAATTTCAGAAATTATTTTTCATAACAATTTTTTTTGGAAATGCTTCACTATAGTTTCTTGATTGAGGGCATTCAAATTACCAGTTGCTTACAGTTGTGATGGTACAAACTAGTTTCCCTTTGGCAGACCTTGTGCATTTATAATGCAAACTGAGCTTGTAAAGCAGAAAGAACCATAAGGATTTTCTGCCTTTATTTAGGAAATTGTGGCTGTGGGTTTGTAGCACAGGTCTTTTCCGTGCAAGAGAAACAGACTCCTTGCAGACATTCCTAGCATATAAAAACCAGGTGCAATGGCTGTAAAATGTTTATAGGATGCAATGCTGAATTTAACATTGAGTAAAAACTTGGCAGACGACAAGCATTTAGGGAAAATGAAAGATTGTGCTTTAAAATGAACAGTCTTTATAAATGAAAGGGTTTCCAGGTTGTGTCTTCTTTGTTGTTTCTAAATACTGGCACTTTTTCAACTTTGTAGTATGCTGCCTGAAATTAAATGTATACTGATCATAAAACTGCCATACACAGACAATGCCCTTGTTAATAATAATAATAATAACGTGGGACGTGGGTGGCGCTGTGGTCTAAACCACTGAGCTTCTTGGGCTTGCTGATCAGGAAGTTGGTGGTTCAAATCCGTGCGATGGGGTGAGCTCCCGTTGCTCTGTCCCAGCTCCTGCCAACCTAGCAGTTTGAAGGCATATCACTGTGAGTAGATAAATAGGTACCGCTGCGGTGGGAAGGTAAAATGGCGTTTCCATGCGCTCTGGTTTCAGTCATCCTGTCCCGTTGTGCCAGAAGCGGTTTAGTCACATAACCCAGAAAGCTGTCTGTGGACAAATGCCAGCTCCCTTGGCCTGAAAAGCGAGATGAACACCGCACCCTGTAGTCGCCTTTGACCGGACTTAACTGTCCAGGGGTCCTTTACCTTAATAATAATAGAATAATCATCCTTTTAGCTTTGCTATTTTGCTGTTTGATGGAGATGAGGATTCTGACACATTCAGAATGTGGAAAGTATTTGGGATTGTTGTCAGAGTCTAATTGTTATTACATGCAACTTTATTAAAATCTTGATCCCCTTCTCTGTAACAAACAAGATTAAGGGTATACTCCTAAACACACTTATTAGAGAGTAAGCCGTATTGGAAACATTTGTGGAAGGAAAGAAGCGGAGAATTACACTTTAAATGTATGAGAAGGGGACAGAATACACATTTGTTGGAGGTCCATGATACAGATTCCTGATGTTTTTTTGGGGGGGAAGTGACCTATATTAAAAGAGAGAATATGGATAGGTTTGAAGGTATCTGGTAGTGTTTTTCAACCACTCTGTAGAATTAAGGGTGGGGCAGCTGAGGAAGCATCTCAGAAAATCTATCCCCTTCATTTTCTTTTTCTCTCCTTTTCCTTTCTTCTTCCATAGCACATTTGTCAGTTTAGTTAATTGTATCTCATGTGAGGTTGGGGCTCTGGAGTAGGGTGGGGTTGTTGTTGTTGTTTAGTCGTTTAGTCGTTTAGTCGTGTCCGACTCTTCGTGACCCCATGGACCAGAGCACGCCAGGTACTTCTGTCTTCCACTGCCTCCCGCAGTTTAGTCAAACTCATGCTGGTGGCTTCGAGAACACTATCCAACCATCTCATCCTCTGTCGTCCCCTTCTCCTTGTGCCCTCCATCTTTCCCAACATCAGGGTCTTTTCCAGGGAGTCTTCTCTTCTCATGAGGTGGCCAAAGTATTGGAGTCTCAGCTTCAGGATCTGTCCTTCCAGTGAGCACTCAGGGCTGATTTCCTTCAGAATGGATAGGTTTGATCTTCTTGCAGTCCATGGGACTCTCAAGAGTCTCCTCCAGCACCATAATTCAAAAGCATTAATTCTTCGGCGATCAGCCTTCTTTATGGTCCAGCTCTCACTTCCATACATCACTACTGGGAAAACCATAGCTTTAACTATACGGACCTTTGTCGGCAAGGTGATGTCTCTGTTTTTTAAGATGCTGTCTAGGTTTGTCATTGCTTTTCTCCCAAGAAGCAGGCGTCTTTTAATTTTGTGACTGCTGTCACCATCTGCAGCGATCATGGAGCCCAAGAAAGTAAAACCTCTCACTGCCTCCATTTCTTTCCCTTCTATTTGCCAGGAGGTGATGGGACCAGTGTAGAAATGCATTAAAAGGGGACCTGCAGTTTTATCAGAAATAACTGGGTTGTGGAAGAGAGTTTATAATAGACTCTTGGTTGTGTGCTCCCCAGGGAGGTCACTTCAGTGCTGCTAACACAGCAGTTTGACTTCACCCCCGGAGGTGCACCCCACTGACTATTGAGGCAGATGAATGCAAATGACAACAATGGCTTGTATCCAGCACTGGATTTCTGCTCTTGCAACAGACTTCCCCTCCCCTCTCCTCTCTGATGCAGCTCCCCCTCAAAATGTGCTAGAGAGGGTGGGGTGAAATATTTGGGGTGTATGGGGAGAGGAGAGGATGGAGAACTGTCACAGAGTGGAACTGTGTTCCTGCAGCATAAGATGCAAGCCTATGTATTTTGGAACGCAAGGGTGCTTTTCTCTCCCTATGCTGGTTTATTTCAAATAAAAAAGGTAACATTTTAAAAAGTGTGGCGTGAACCCCTCTCATTTGATCAGAGTGACAGCACTGACACAGCAGTGTTTAATCATTGCTACCCATACATTTGTATTCATTTAAATTCCCCTGCCCTATTGGAAGCCACTGTTAGCCCTGCTGGTTGTGTGAGCATGTGTCAGACAGCTGACAGCAGCTTCAGAATTTTGCGAATTTAGATTGTTTATATTGTATGCAGGAAAGGGATTAGACCCCCACTCCATGGCTATTTTTCAGATCAAATTTAGAACACCGCCCAGCCATTCTTAAAAGTAAAAGTGCTGGGAAATCCAATCACATCTCCCATGCAACATGAATCATTGTCCTATATAGACACTTTTTTGACCGTTCAAAGTGCTTGAATGCAGTATTTCCATTTTACTTAAAACAACTGTGTAAGTTTTGCCACTTAATGTTAAACATACACAATGAATAGCAATCTAAGAAAAATTGTGTCAGTCACTTTATTATTATACCTACATTAAGCGCATAAAACAGAGTTAAAATAAATTACTGCTATCCTGCCCAAGCCCTATCCGCAAAAATACTGTATATTCCTACAATGTCATAAGAATTTAAAATGAGATGGTGTTACAAAAGTGAGGTCAAATGACAAGAGACCGACCTCATAGATAGCCACACACCAAATTTACTCATGCAACTGCTTTTCTATGAAATGATTGTTTAAAGGTTGAGAAGAAAGGCCAGCATTTGCATTTAAATGGAGGTAACTTGGTGTAGAAATGGTGATTGATGACCTCTGCCCTTGCCTCAAGTATATAGTTGTGGCGTTTTTCCTTGTTGTTGTTGGAAGTTTGCAGGCGTCAAACATCAAAGTAAACAGATGAAAATAATATGAAATGAAAGAAATTGGCTAAATGCTATCAGTGGCTCCCAGATGACACTTGATTGATATCTCTTTACGCTCACTGGGCTTCATTAACCATTTTGCAATCATTTAATCAGCTATATTTTTAACAGTTTCCCCCTAGTATCTGGCCTTTACCATAAAAGATTTGAGGGTCACGATAGCCCCGGAATCAATTGACAGTGAATGTTAATGAAATCTCTATGAATTTGTTAAAGAAAATATTAGGGATAATTGGCAATTTGCAAGTATAAGCTTTTCATTATACAGGTCAGAGCACATTCAGGTTTTTTAATTTTCTGTGAGAATCCCTAAGGGTTTAAATTCACATTAAGTCAATGGGAAAACTCCCTTTTCAATGCTTGTGGACTGCATATCAAATACAGCAATTTTCAGGTGAAGACAGAGGCCCTTTTCAGAGGACAATTCAAGAGTGCCAGAATGTGCCTAGGGCTGGGGGTGGTACAACAGCAGTTGGTCCCACCCTGACCTACAAACATTCACTGGACTTTAGGCCGAACCTATCCATGTAATCAAGAATTTGCAAATACCAAGGTTACTGTTTGTGAAGACAAGTCTGTGCATGCACACTTTGTACACTCGGGGTTTACAGAATCTAGTGAAGATGTAAGACCTGTTGCTGCAACCTCCCTCCCCACCACATTCAGCCAACTGTTGTTTGGAAAGGGCTTCACGAACTCTCAGAGGAGTGATGGTTTGAACACACATACTGCATTCCAAAGCATTTTCCTCCCAGATACAAAATGCCAATTCGAACCACATTTATCACGCTTTGAAAGTCTTTCTGTGTTTTTTTCCTTTAGGAAGCAATTAACTTCATCAGGTTTATTTACACTTCACTCAGACTTTTAGGAGGTGTGAGAAAGGAGTGGCTCCTTTTCACCTTTCTTTGGATTTGTACGGCATGGGCAGAATGGACAACTTTAAGAACCAAATTTTGACCATTCATTTAATGCTTTAGATGTTGGATTCTAAAAAATGATCGTCACTTTCACTTGAGTATTGTTATCGATTAGTGATGGTTGTTCACAATTTTAGAGGGGGTAAAGCAGGTTATTAAGTTTTAAATAAGCTGAGTTTGTTAAAGATTATTTTACGAATCTGGCAGCAACCTTCTTCAATCATTGACTGTTTCTCCTGAGAGATTGTGGAATTTAATTCCATGAGGAATTAAACAAGGTCGGATCAGTTGGGCTGGCAGAAAGCTGTCTAGTAGCTCCAGTTCCTTTGGTAGTTTCTTTTTCTTTGTGCCTCTGTGAGGGATGCTCATTTATTGCTGGGGAGAGAGAGGGGGGAAGGGGGTGAAATGGATGGATGTGGATGTAAACAGAGATGCATATGTGTATGGATGGATAGTGTGTGTCTGTGAATGAGAATCTATGGTGTGGTTAGCCTCGCTCACTTTTGGCTCTTACCTCGCCCATTGCTGGCATATGGGCCCTGGAAGAGAATGTGGCCCCGTGTGTGTACAAACACACACATATGGTGGGGCTGTTTTTGTATTCTCCTTCCATCGTAGCAATATGTTTTACCAAAAACTCCCAGCCCTTGTTCAAACATGCAGTGGTGGTTGATGTACCATTTTGCCAGTAGGAATCACTGGCTGCCACAGAGGGTGACCAATGGAAGGGAGAATTCTCATTGTTACTGGTGACAATTGGAAGGTGAGAATGGAGGCGGCGGGTGTGTGCCTCTGAGCACCAAGCAAGTGAATGGTTGCTAACTGCTGCAGCATATTGATATGGGAGAGGGCAGCCAGCCAGCCAGGAGCAGAATCAGGATGCTAAATTAACAGGCAACTGAGTATCTTGCCAGATGAAAGTTCTATGTATAAATCTGTGGTATAATATCAGCATTCTTGGTCTAGCCAAAAGTAATTGCTGCTTATACTGTTGCAACTGAACAGCAACCTGAATTGACAGCTGTGTAAGCTAAGCCGTGTGGGGTTTATTGAAAAATCTAGAGGTTTTAGTATAAACACTTACAAAGTCAGGGCTCGTTAATCAATTTTCTAATCAAGGAAGCAGAGATAACAAGTGATCATCTGGAGCAGCAAGTATTTTCATAAACTGCAGCAATTAGCAATGTGGCTCTCACAGACAAATGGGGAGCAGAATCTCCCACTCAGGTGAGCTCTGAGCATATCCCACATGACATTCAATCACATGTGAAATGTTTCACTGCTAATGCACAAAATTTGAGTTTGTAGTTGTCTGTGCTCTTGAGAATTTGCAGGGATCAAGCTCTAGTTACACTTTTAGACTTCTGTAGCAGCAAAATTTTCTGGTAGGGTAGCAGTCCCTCTGCTCCCACCAAGGTGCTGTGCAGGTAATGATATATGCAGCTACACATGGTTGCTGAGGGAAAACTGGTGGATAGCAGAGGCATTGTCTTAGAAGTATGTGGCATGCGATGCTAACTTTCTGTGGGAAAGGGATCTAGCTGCAGAGTCAGAAGCCCATGAGTGTCAGGGGTGAGAAGCTGCCTGTTCTTAATGCAGACAAATTAGAGCTTTAAGCGACAAAACTGATATTTCTTTGAGGATGTCTTACCAAACAAATAAGCCTTGGAGTCGGGTAGGGGACTTGTGTGCTTCCCAGCTGCCGTCAACATACAGAAACTATGAAAAGCCTGATTCACACAGGGCAAGGGTTGTTCTATAGAAGACTATTGCCCTACTTCAGGCATTACCTAGTCTTGCAAAGTAAACACCACGGGGGAAAGAGTGTAATAGTTTCACCTACCCCAATCATTGTTCCAGTTTCCCTCCATAAGTTGGAACACAATCTTCTGAAGTGGGGAGCCTCCGCAAGTAAACCATGTTCTTTGCTTCCCTCCAACTTAGGGTGAGTGATCAAAATGGTGACCTGGGGAGGCAGAGCTAGCATACTCCTCCCTTTGACTAAAGCATGCCTGAAGTGGTGAAGCCCACTTTGCTGCTCCAGTGGCCGGGTGGGCAAGGGGATCAGCCTGCAGTGCAGCTTTGCAATGCCTGCCCCTTACAAGGCTTTCTTAGATTTGCCACTTGGCCATGACAACAAGGAGGTGCAGGGATTCTTCTTGGCTGCTGCTTAACAAAGAGGGAGGGGAAGTGGAAACAAGCTAGGATTGCTTTTAGCAGAATTTGTTTCCTAACCTGGGGTGGCAAAAATATATACGTGGAAATGGGAAAGGCTGAATATACAAAAATGTGAGGGCACTATGTCAACATACTTGGTTATATATGAGGAAATGGCCGATTGAAATTCTGATATATGTGTAAGTTGTAGAGTGAGAACCGCTAAAACAATATAATAAATGAATGGAAAAAGATCAATGTTTTAATCACTATTTATTTATTACACTTATATTCCATCTTTAAGGGCTTCAAGATGAGAGATATGGTTCTGTCCCTCCCATTTTTTTCATCAACACAACCTTGTGAGGTATGTTAGACTGAGAAATGGTGGCTAGTCCAAGCTTATCCAATGAGCTTGATGTTTGATCCCTGGTCTCCCAAACCCTAGTCAAACAATGAGAGTGAAATAAAAGATTAGGCTGCGATAAATCTTAAGTGTTTGTAAATTGACTCTATATTGCATTCAGGCAATTATTGTTTTAGGGTGTTGGTTACCGTATTTTTCGTCCTATAGGGTGCACCGGCCCATAGGACGCACCTGGTTTTTTTTTTTGGGGGGGAAATGAATAAAAAAAATTTATTCCCCCCCAGCCGCGGCTGCCGCCCCAAGCCTTGCGCACACCTGCCCGAAGCACGGGGAGCCCTCCGGAGGGCTCCCCATGCTTCGGGCGACAGGCTGCCGCCCCAAGCCTTGCACGCCCGGCGGGACCTCCCGCCGAGCGCGCAAGGCTTGCAGACACTCGCCCGAAGCACGGGGAGCCCTCCGGAGGGCTCCCCGTGCTTCGGGCGACAGGCTGCTGCCCCAAGCCTCACGCGCTTGGCTGGACCTCCCGCCGGGCGCGCAAGGCTTGCGGACACTCGCCCAAAGCACGGGGAGCCCTCCGGAGGGCTCCGCGTGCTTCGGGCGGCAGGCTGCTGCCCCAAGCCTTGCGCGCCCGTCGGGACCTCCCGCCAGGCGCGCAAGGCTTGCAGACGCCCGAAGCACGGGGAGCCCTCCGGAGGGCTCCCCGTGCTTCGGGTGACAGGTTGCCGCCCCAAGCCTCGCGCACTCGGCGGGACCTCTCGCCGGGCGCACAAGGCTTGCGGACACTTGCCGGGGCTGCGGGCTGCTGCCCGCAAGCCTTGTGAGCCCGCGGGAACTCCCGCCGGGCTTGCAAGGCTTGCGGATAGCTTCCTGAAGCCTGGAGAGCAAGAGGGGTCAGTGCGCACCGATGCCTCTCGCTCTCCAGGCTTCAGCGAAAGCCTGCATTCGCCCCATAGGACGCACACACATTTCCCCTTCATTTTTGGA